>NC_134707.1:67270265-67584446 GCF_043290135.1 Rhipicephalus microplus | reverse complement strand
GTGCACTGCGGAAGTACAACCCAATTGCGGCTGAGAAACGTCGAAGGAATTCGCGAAGTGCTGGAGGAGATTGAGAAGCTCGGCGCGTTCTTGAGCACTTAAGGTGTCGGCGATGGAACTGGAGAAGGCATGGTGACAGGCTGGCAGGTAGAGGCGAGATGAAATCTGATTTTCCGGTTGTGTGGTCGATGGTCAGAGCAATGTTGAAGCGTCGCAATCCACAATCCAACGAAGTGTGCATAGGGGTGGACATACCAACAACAAGAAGCAGATGCGCGACGACGGCTGATAACACCTCTGTAGCGAAGAGCAGTGAATTAGTTGGTGACGAAACGAAGCAGCCACCAAGCCCACCTCCCTCTCACGCCTAGCCGTGTGTGGCTGAGCCGTGTCCAGGGAAAAGCGCATGACGAGGGTTGACCAATGCCGAGTGATTAGACCTTTAAGGCTCCAAAGTGGAGGCAACACACCTCTTTGGCCCAGCTTTATGTAAACGGGACCCCTAATCGTCTGTTCGTATCTCTCTCTCTCTCTACAGATTTGTCTTTGTCTCTTACTTTTATCTCTCCTGTCTTCTACTTTCTTCTGTTTACTTCAAAACTTCCTAGCGGCTAGGGATATCTTTGCAAATAGCCTATTTTGGTGTAGGCGCATTGGGTTATAGTAGCGTTGTACGTCGGGCGTCTGCAGGTTTTAGCATCCGCAAACTTGTAGCATCCCCTCATTAGACTCTGTGGTGGATGGCCACCAAAGCTTCTGAAGCAAATTGAACAGGCGTGCATAGAGCTTTTTCCCTGTTAAGTTATCATACCACCTAAAAGCGCATACGCAGCGAAGGCTTTGGATTTTCAAACGATCAATTGAAAATTTCTCTCATTTTCGTGTTATACATATAGAAAAAAGTGGCAAGCAAGCCAGAACTGTTTCCATTTGTAGTATCCAGGTGTCTTACAGAAACAGTTGTGGCCGAGTAAAAGGTTACCAAAATAGCCAGCGGAGACCTCCTTCTCGAAGTTCGGGAAAAAGAACAGTGTCACAAGCTACACAATCTTTCAAATTTTTGTGACACCCTGTTAACTGTAGCACCACAGAGAACAATGAGCACAGCTCATGGAGTGGTATCTGACACTGATTTCCTTGGCCTGACTGACGAGGAAATTCTGGAGGGTTGGAAGAGTCAGAATGTTATCAATGTACAGAGGGTAAACATCAGAAGAGACAACAGGCAAACTATAACAAACACCTTGTACTCAAGTTCGCCTACAGTAATTGGCTAGAAACGATTGAAACTGGTTACACGAAGACTTTGATCAGACCATACATACCTAACCAACGCCGTTGTTTAAATGCGAGAGGTATGACCACGGCTGACATAGCTGTCGTGGTAACCAAGCTTGCGCAAAGTGTCGAGTGTCAGGCCACAATTCTGACAACTGCAAAAAACCGTCACATTTTGTGCACTATGGTGGAAATCATGCCACATGCTCACTGTCTCGTTTATTTTGGAAAAAAGGAAAAGAGATGATCACATTGAAGAATAAAGACTACATCACAAGCACAGAAGCAAGAAGAAGAGTTTCGCTGTTTTATGGCCTCACATATACTGATGTGGCACGTCAGAGGGCAACGCCGCACCAGGTCTCGCACTCCTTCGGCCAGCGTAGAGCAAGCCGTCGGCTGTGGCGCCTGCCCCCGAGGTGGCAGTAGTTCCGTCTACTCCGCCTCCTAGCGACTTGAGACCAGAGACTTCAGGGTCATCTGGTCTGAAGGCTTCTCCTTAAAATGCAAGGCTTAAAATCTGAACCACCAGCTCGCACGTGCAGGCATCCAGTGCTTCCGATTAGGCAGTGAATACAATGGTACCCTTGGTGCCGAAAGAGCGGGGAGTTTTTCTTCTCTTCCGGTGCCTGCCTGTTAAATATGAAGGAACCAACGTATATAACATCGCCAAAAAAGATACTCGTCTATACACCTCAGTATCAGTGTTCAGATTTGGGTTCACGTTAAAGAACCCCAGGTGGTCGAAATTTTTGGAGCCCTTTACTACGGCGTCTCTCATAATCATATTGTGGTTTCAGGACGTTAAACGCCACATATCAATATCACTCAATTATACACCTCAGTATCTCATCTCCTTCACTTCTACCCCTACAGCAATGGAAAGTCATAAATAATCTATATAGAAAAAATCATTTTCGTTTAATTTTGAGTACACCCACATTATATGAATGACATGTAAACAAAGCCGACTGGTAAGAATTTCATTACATTACTCACTTATGTTGGACAGACATATGCGCGTTAGGCATAGATGAAGCTCCGCAGTGCTTAACAGCTTTTTTTACCGACGCAGCCAGCCAAGTGCATCCCACAACCATTTGGACTGCCCGGCGGCGATTCGTGCTATGGTGGAATATTGAATGTCAAAATGCGCGAAAGGAGTAGTACAGGGCATGGAGGATGCTGCGAAACTAACCTACAGCAGAAAACCTTGACAGTTTTAAGAAAATAAAATCTCAAATCAGAAGAACACGTCGGCAGGCCAGAAGGAAAAGTTGGCACAAGTTTGTAACAGGGATCAACTCGCACACACAGGTGGAGAAAGTCTTGATCATGGCTAGTAGGGTAGCATGAAAACAAGTACTCTCACTCCCACTTGAGAACACACATCGCGATAGCTTGGAAGATCAAGCGAACTTCCTCGGCACACACTTCGAGTCAGTGTTCAGCTCGTCAAACTTTACTAACGCTTTCCAAAAGCATGAAACAAAAATGGAGAAGCAGAAATTAGAACACAAATATACAAAACAAGAAGTATACAACCATTCTTTCGGCTTGGCAGAGCTCAAGACATCCCTAAACTCCTGCAGTGTTACCGCCGCAGGTTCTGATCGAGTGGTGTACGGTATGTTGAAATACCAGCCAATGGAAACGACGCAAAAATCCTTACCTTGTTTGTACAATGCTATCTCGTTTCTTGGCGCTATCCCTACTTCCTGGAAGGAAACTATTAATATTCCTATTTTCAAAAAGGGCAGGGACCTTTCTTCAGTTTTGAGTTATAGGCGTATTGAACCTAAAAGCTACTTGCAAACTTTTCGAAATAATGATGAACTGCCGACTTGTACATTTTCTTGAAACAAACAATTTGTTCGACCCGTTTCAGTGCAAGTTTGGAGAGGGTAGATCCAAGACCTGTCCCACCTTGGCGTGCATTGCAGAATATTTTCTATAATCCAAAGTTATTTGTGAAACGAGACATTTCGCGTTCTAGTAGGCCGCGTTTTCCCCCAAATATTTGTCCATGAAACAGCGTGCCGAAAGGTTGTGTACATAGTTGCACACTTTTTATTATCGAAATTAATTCTTTGCGCTTGTTCATTCCTCACAATATGTTTTGTTGTACATGTGTCGACGTCGTCGAGCTTGGTTTCAAATCTGATATTGTGGTCATGTGTGAGCGGCACGTTCAGCTTGGTTTAAACAAAGTATCCGATTGGGCAGAAGAAAACGGATTCTGACTGAATGCAAAAAAGCACGTGGGTCTTGTTCTGCAGAAAGAGAGGCATTCATTCGAAACCCGATAATCTATTGCATGGGCAACGTATTTCCGATAATACTGAACACATATTCTTAGGCCTAATCTTGGACGTTAAGCTAACCTTCATACCACATAACAAGTATTTAAAAAACAAGTGCATAAAAGCCATGAATACTCTAAAGGTGTTGTGACGCGCTATGTGGGGAAGTGATAAGATGTGTCTAATCAATTTATATAGAAGTCTCATAAGTACTCGCCTAGACAATGGGGCAATAGCATATCAGTCTGTGACACCTACTGCCCTTAAAATGCTTGACCCTGTACATAATCTTTCTTGCATACTTATTTATGGAAAGTTTGTCGATTTCTTTAAAAAACACTACGGTGACAGCTGATTATCGATAGATTTCTTCCGGAATATTTATATATGTTTGATTGACGCCCTGATTTTTTGGTGTTTTCCTGACTCCTGATGTCTCCAAGGAATAAAATGCCTTCTCGTAATCTATAAATAAAACGTTTAGTGGTTTGCTATATTCTCAGTATTTCTCCAGTAAAGTATGTACAATGTGCTATTGCCGCTTCATGTGACCTGATTTCTAGGATAGGGGGCAGCGTGTTCCGCGTTGCTGCTTTACCACTGCTTCTTGAGGTCTCGCCTTCGGGCTTGTTTGCTGTGTACGCATACTTTGACAGCCATAAGTCGCGCTCTGACTTCGGAGTACCACGTTGCTGTTGGCGTTGCAGCTTCACCATACAGAGATCAGATCTCTTTCCAGATCGTTTTAATTCATTGCAAAAAGAGCGTGTGGTCTGCAAAGCACTTATTGGTAATCGTCATCGCCTTGGTCTATAAAGGACACCTTGCGTGAGCTCTGCCGACTAACGAACAATACGCAGAAGACTAGCCTAGGCACTGAGGGGCTCCAAACAAAAAATAGCGAATGTTACAAAGAAATGCATAAAAATGGCCAACGCAAAAACCATACTTGTGTCTTTGTCATGGTAACCTACCCCCAGTGAAGCTCCCCCAAAGGTGATCTGTTGCACCTGGTTTTTGCGTCGTGAGCTTTATTGAAAGAGAACTTTCCGAAGTCATTTTTACGTGTTGGCTTTTTTACTGGCTGTCACATCAAGGTAATAAAAATTATATTCAAGCCTCACTTGTCACATGCACTCGTTACGCGTATTTTGCAAGAAATTGGTTCAACTTGGTATGAAGAATTACAGCATGCGATTTGCACAAAGCTAATTGGGTAAATTTGTTATTCAGTATAAGCATGCCGATATTTAACAACCGTATGGCACTTTGAATCTATTGAAAGCACAGCCACAGTTTTCCTGCTTGTCTTACTTCTCTTTGTTTTGAAGTCAATAAAGGTTTAATATTGCGTATAACAAAAACACTGGTAGAAAGTTCGGCCATATAAAGATAACATAATTTTTGTGAGAACTTTGTGTGAAGATATTGTAAATCAGCATACCACATTGAACAAATCTCCAGCAAAATACGCATGACGAGTACTTGTCATACGTTGGACTGAAATGTATTTTACGAAAGTATTTCCCATGACATTCTTTTTTAACGTGAGTTATCTACTGAAGTAATAAATCTCTTTGCGCATGCCGTGCACATAAACGGTGCTTGCGGACACTTCCAGAAAAAATAGCAGACAACGACGCATGTCACTGGAATCGTAATTCGACTTTATTTTTGGTATATCATTAATTTTAAATCAACTATTCTACAGATGGGCAGACATACTCAGAGAGTGTGTCACTGATACATTTTTATGTCGCATAGTCTCTCCAAGGGACATACTTCAGGTTTCTGTAAATGTATTATGCCTCTCTCGTTCTTCGATAGGCTTCTGAATGAAATGAGATTGCTCTTGGAGGAGTACATCATCTGTCACTTCATAGATGACTGCATATACCACTTTAGCTCTAGGTGAATTATTTTCGTTAATTCATTTGTTAATCACTTTGACACGATGTGAAGTTGAGCAGCCATCTGCGGCAGAGAGTATATGGAAATCATATGGTTAAATGAACACTCAAATAAAAGCTGAGTCACTACTACGAAAGAACTCTCACCAGAACTATTCTTGAAGAACCTTGTTTTGTAGTAAAACTCGAGACAAACTTTTTTAAGCATCGTTAGTTTATGAAACACATGTCCAACACCGGCCTGCTCAGTGCTCTAAACTCCAAGCTACCTCTAGCAGGCTACTTCTGTAAACAAAGAAAACACGCATATGAGCAGATCCAAAAATAAAATGAAATTCATTATCGTTTAAATTTATCAGAAAAAACTGCCAAATATCATATTTATTTGTGGAGACAAATTCACCAAACTTAGTATGTCAGAGGTAGAAGTTTTCCTTTCAGAAAAAACAACAGGCTACGTACGTGAACAGTATTGTAATAAAGCCATGTCTTCTAATTTCCCAGTATAATAGGCGTTCTGCGGGCCGATATTTTGCCATAACGGACATTGTAGGATATGACCTCAAGTGATAACTGGTGTTTGGCGTGGCTAAGTGGAAGGTACAAGGTAAAAATAACAAAAAAGTCGCAACCACCAGCCATTCTTCAGCTTACATAATCAAGACGGGCGCCATGTTTACAAATACGTAGCGGCGACTGTACGCAGTGAACCACGCCCACTGCCTTCTTTCGAATGCACCATCTTGCTTCTTTTAGGAATGTGGTTTAGAACGCACAACCACAGTGTTTGCGTTCATGATGCTGTGTTTTTTTTATAAAACATTGTTCCACTCGTGTATGAAGGGGATCGAAAAGAAAGACACGTTTTCAAAAAGCAGGGAACAATATCGCTTATGCTGCACTGTTATTGAGAGTGGAAGGTAAGAAATTGGCCCAAATCTACATGTTACACTGTAAATGTCGTCGAAAGACGATAGTCTTGCGTCTGCAGATTGAACAAAACGTTTATTTGAGGTTCTGCACAAGAAAATTGTTGAATAGTATTCTCCAGGCGCTGCGTTAGAGTGCCTCGATCGCATGCAGGAGGCGAAAGAGCGCATCTGGGTACGTTAGACACAAGTGCCATCTGGTAGCTATCTTCGAAAACGAAGCCCTGCAGCTCGCAGAGAAAGATGCGCGCCAGTGTCGGAATTAATAAGGTGTAGAACTCAAAGCGACGGGCATTACTGCGACGGGCTTTACTGCTTTTTGTATTTGTGATTGTTTGATGTGTTTAGCCACCAGTAGTATCGCGTAAGCTTCCCCCTGGATGTAGACGGCCAGCATCCGAAATGGATGGGCCGAGAGCAGCGTAGGACACAGAAGACTTAGACTTGGAGGCATCTGTAAAGAACTCAGGACGTGTGTATTTGTGTTGAAGTTCAAGAAAGTACTTTCGAATATGGGCAATAGGCGCATGTTTTGTAACTTCTAGGAAAGACACATCGCAGTCAATCATCTGCCACTGCCACGGTGGCGGGTATACAACAGGGGCCCTTAAACTGTGTTCAAGTGACACTCCTGTTTCCTCAGCTAGACTCTTCAGGCAGACTGGGAAGGGCTGCCTTGTAGAAGGCCTGTTTCGAAACAGAATGGAGCTCGACAATTTCTTTAATAGTAGAGTATAAAGGGTGCTTCTTGTCTGCTTTCACCTTAAGAAAATATACAAAGGACTTGTAAGTTCTTTGTAGATGAAGTGACCATTCATTTGACTCAACGTAAAGGTTTCTACAGGGCTGGTGCGAAGCGCACCCGTATAAAGGCGGATGCCCAAACGGTTCACGGGATCTAGCATCTTCAAAGAACTTTGAGTCGCTGACTGATAAACAACGGCCCCATATTCCAAGTTGGTGCGAATGATGCTTCTATACAGATTCATGGTTAAAAAATTCATGGCTTTTAAACACTTTATTTTTAAATACTTGTTGTACGGTACGAAGGTCAACTTCTTGTTCAAGATTAAGCCTACGAACCTATGCTCCGCATTAACAGACAGACGTTGACCGTTCAGATCAGTGTCAGGTTCTGAGTGCATGCCTCTCTTTCGGGAGAACAAGACTCACGTGATTTTTTCTGGGTTCAGCCGGAATCCGTTTTTTTCTGCCCATCTGGAGACCTTGTTTAAACCTAACTGAACCTGCCACTCACACATTGCTAGGTTGCATGACTTAAAGCCAAGCTGGACGTCATCGACATAAGTGGAATAGAACATGTTGCGGGGGATGGACAGGTGCAAAGCATTCATTTTGATACTAAAAAGTCTACAACTAAGTACACCACCTTGCGGTACTCAGATTTGTTGCACAAATGTGTGGGAGAAAATACTGCCCACACGGACACGGAATATCCGATTGGACAAGTAACTCTCGATTCTGGAAAGCACTCTACCGCGCACACCCAGGGGAGACTGGTTTCCTATTATGCCAAAACGCCATGTTGTGTCGTAAGCCTTCTCGATATCGAGAAACACTGAGAGGAAGTATTGTTTGTGGACGAAAGCGTCTCGGATCTGTGCCTCAATGCGCACGAGATGATTGGTGGTGGATCTACCCTCTCGAAACCCACACTGGAATTGGTCGACCAGATTGTGTGTTTCAAAAAAATGTAAAAGTCGGCGGTTTATCATCTTTTCCAAAAGTTTACAAAGGCAGCTTGTAAGCGCAGTAGGCCTATAACTCGAAACTGAGGAAGGGTCCTTGCCCTGTTTCGTAATGGGGATAATATTAGCCTCTTTCCAAGAAGCAGGGATTGTGCCAGAAAGTCAGATAGGATTGTATAGGGAGATAAACGCTTTCGAGCTTTAGCGGCAGGTTTTTCAACATTTCATACGTGACCTAGTCGTAGCCTGGGGCAGAAATACTGCAGAAGTTTACTGATGTTTGTAGCTCAGCTAAGTTGAAAGGTTGGATATATGCCTCGTAATTTGTGCACTTGTATTCTCGTTTTTGCTTTCCTATCCTTGCTTTCTATCTTTGGAAAGCTTTAGTGTAGAGTGACGAGCTAGACACCTGCTCGTAGTGTGCACCGAGGAAGTTCGCCTGATCTTCCAGGCTGTCACCCTGTGTGTTTACGAGTGGGAGTGTGTGTACTTGTCTGCCTGCTACCCTATCAACCATGTTCCAGACTTTAGCCTCTTGGGTAAATGAACTTATCTCTGATAGAAACTTGTGCCAGCTTTCTCTTCTGGCCTGCCGACGCACTCTCCTGCCTTGAGACTTTATTTTCCTAAAGCTGTCAATATTTTCGGCTGTCGGTGAATTCCGAAGCAACCTCCATGCCCTGTTTTGCTTCTTTCGGGCATTCTGACACTCAGTCTTCTACCATTGAACGCATCGCTTGCCCGGCATACCAGATGTTCTCGGTATGCACTTGGCTGCTGCATCAGTAAGCAAAGCTGTGAAGTACTGCACAGCTCCATCTATGTTTAACCTGCATATGTTAGTCCAACATAAACGAGTGGTGTTGTGAAACTGTTCCCAGTCCGCTTTGTCTGTCCGCCATCTGGGAACATGTGGAGGATTTTTTTCTAATTGTGCATTTAGAATAATCGGAAAGTGATCACTTGCGAAATGATTGTTGATCCCTTTCCATTGAAGTAGAGGTACAAGCGATGGGGACACAATGCTGATATCTATGCATGAGTAGGTTTTGTTGGCAAGGTTAAAGTCTGTTGGCTCTTTCCTATTCAACAGACACGCACCCGAAGAAAAGAGAAACTGTTTGATTAGGCGACGACGTGCAGCGCAGCGAGAGTCGCCCCTTAGACCATTATGTGCATTCAAGTCCCCAAGGACCACATAAGGTTTCGGTAGTTCATGTATTAGTGACTGAAATTCGTATTTTTCCAGACGGTACTGTGGAGGTATGTAAAGAAAGCAGATGGTGACAATTTTGTTCAAAAGAACTGCTCGAACAGCCACAGCCTCAAGGGATGTTTGTAGCGGTAGATGTGCGCATGCTACGCCCTGATCAACTATAATGGCCACACCGCCAGATGACGCTACAGCGTCATTGCGGTCCTTTCTGAACATTACATAACGACGTAGAAAATCCGTATTTCTGGAATTTAAGTGTGTCTCTTGTACACACAGCACTTTTGGGGTGCGCTCGTGTAAGAGTTCCTGGATATTGTCGAGGTTTCTAAGCAATGCTCTGACGTTGAATTGTATTATTTTTGTAATCATTATGAGTGTAAATGAGTGCGGTGTGTACTAAAGAAGTATTGCGTCAAGTTAAGAAGCGTTTTCAGGCCCTGTAATGATGGTGTTTTTATTTTCTGGCGCGCTCTAATGCGTCACGCCTGTCCTTCGGCACCGAAGACACCGTTGGACTCGCTGTTGTGTCTTTTCCCTCGGACGAGGTGCTGGATGCCCGCTCACGGTTCACGCGTGCAGGCACGGAGGTCATAGGGCTATCTTCGAGACAAAAGGCCCTGGGGCTTCAGGTCCGGAGGTCTGCAAGCCTTTTGGTGGCGGAAGAGCCTGTGCTACTTCCGCTGATGGGGTGAATGGCGCTGCCGCTCGTCCACTTTGTGTGGTACGTACGGGCGCCGCGGATATTGGTGGCACTGCCCCCTTTCGTGCCCCCTCCACAAATGAAGGATTTTGCATTAGTAGACGCTTGCGCGCCTCCCTAAACGAGATGTTTTCATTTACTTTCAGGGTGAGTACTTCTTTCCCGTTTTTCCATGTAGGGCGTGTGCGAGAGTAAGCGTGGTGTCCACCATCGCAGTTCGCGCAGCCGGTAGTGGCTTCTTCACATTTGTCTGCAGCGTGTTCCTGTGAACTACACTTTGCACAGGTTTGACCGCTGCGGCAGCTCTGAGAACCGTGGCCGAATCGCTGGCAGTTAAAACAACGTCGAGGGTTGGGGATGTAAAGTCGGACCTTTAACATCAAGTAGCCTTTTTAATATATTCTGGAAGTGTGCTTATGCTAAATCTAAGATCGAAGTGCTTGGTTGGGGTTTCTTTCTTATCACGCCTAATCCTAATTATCTGCACATGCGTTACATGCTTATCTTTCCAGCCCTCGAGGAGCTCAATCTCTGTCAGGTTAATTAGGTTTTGATCAGACACTACGCCTCGGGAACTGTTCAGGGAGTGGTGTAGTGTGATAGATGCAGGTGTTGTTCCAAAAGAGGTGAGTTTCGTCAGCTTTTCATACTGGGTCTTTGTTTGGACTTCGAGAACAAGGTCCTCGCTGGCCATACGTGTAGCTGGATATCCTGTACTAAGGGTATTGGTGAGGCATTTGGAAACAACAAATAGAGAAGTGGTTCTTGTGTTCTTTTCTTGCGTTTCACAGTGGATCAAATTGAAGCGCGGGAAAAGTTCTTTTGGTTTTATGAATACATTATTGTTGCTTCGGTGCGCCCCCTCTTAGGAGGAGGGTGATCAGACAGTTTACGAATTGAGAAAGAGGGCATAAAGTGCATATAAATTCGGCAGCCAAGCCAGCCACCCACCATCGAGCCCAACATTGAGACGCGGCAGCACAAGGCATGCCAGCGCCAGCTGTACAAAGCGCCTATAACCCAAAATTATGTGATCGAGAAAGGGCACATACACAAGGTTAACCCTTGCCGCCTGGAAGATGGAAGTAAACAGAAGTGAGGAGATGACAGGATAGATTGGAAGAAAGAAAAGACGAAGATCAGGCGGGAGAGAAAGACAGGAAAAGACGACTGCTGATTTCCCCTGGGTGGGTCAGCCCAGGGGTGCCGTCTACGTGAAGCCGGGGCCAAAGGGGTGTGTTGCCCCTGCTGGGGGGCCTTAAAAGTCCAATTACCCAGCGTCAGCTCAGCCACCAGGGTCCCCTTTTCCCCAGACGCCACAAAGTCACGCACGGCTAGGCGTGGGAGGGAGTAGAAACCCCCCCGGTAGCTCGGGTCCGTGGTGTCGCTTCACACCAAACGTCTACTTGTGCAGGCGCTCCTGCGGGGAAGATGAAAATTTCTTTATACAATATATACTATATTAAACTAGAGTTTACTAAAATAAACTAAAAACTAGAATAAACTAGAATGTGAAAGTGTAGAACACTCTCAGAGCGCACTTCAAACAGGTTTGCAGCTCGTCACACTATAGTGAAGCGTTCCGACGATACAAAAGAAATATAGAAAAAAAGAGATTAGAGCACAAACCCACATCACAACAGGCATAATATGAAACTTTCTGTTTGGCTGTACTACAAGCCTCACTTACCCACTGCAATAAATCTACCCCGGGCCTGGACCATGTGGCATATGAAATGTTAAAACACCTGACCACTGAAACCTATAAAGCTCTCCTCCCTGTTTAATGCGATATGGTACTCCGGCGAGCTACCCTCAAACTGGAAGGAAGCTATCGTTATCCCAATTCTGAAAGAAAGACAGGGACCCGGCCTTCGTTTCCAGCTTCAGGCCAATAGCGTTAACCAGCTGTCTTTGCAAGTTCTTTGAGAAAATTATTAACGGGCACCTGATGTACTGCCTTGAAATTATTGGCCTTGAAATTATAGGCAAAATTTCGTGGCGCTTTTGTTCATAAACAATTTTTGTCTGTGTTCCTCCGTATGAAAAAAGCATTTGACACTACATGGCGCTTTGGCCTGTTGTAAGACTTGTCACATTTAGGTGTTCGGGGTAGAATGCTGACAATCATCAAAAGCTACTTGTCCAACCATACATTCCATGTCCGACTTGGCAATGTCTCATTTCAAATCTTTGTCCAAGAAACAGGAGTGCCACTAAAAGTTTAGGAGAGATGCACACGTTTCTTAGTTAAAATGAATTCTTTGCACCTGTCTCTCTCACGTAATACTTTTTACTGTATAGATGTCGATGATGTACAGATTGGTTTCAAATCGTGCAACATCTTAACGTGCCAACGTCAAGTTCAACTAGGGTTGAAGAAGCTATCTCAGTGGGCGGATGGGAATAGTTTTATACTCAACGGGCAAAAGAACACTTGCGTTTGTTCTACGGAAAAAGGGCCCTCCACCCTGACCTCGAAGTAACCTGCATGGTTAAGCCTCTGTCACTGAAGGTGGAGCACAAGTTTCATGGACTAATATTCGACACAAAACTAACCTTCATCCCAGACTTCTAGTATATAAAAGACAGGTGCCTAAAAGCAATGAATATTTTGAAGGTATTGTTACGCACTACGTAGGGCAGTGACAAGAAGTGTCTGTTAATTTATATGAAAGCCTCGTACGCACACGCCTCGATTAAGGTGCTATAATATATCAGTCGGTAACACCATCATCCTTGAAGATTCTCGACCCTGTCCACCGTCAAGGCTTTCGCTTCTCTAAGGGTGCTTTCCGAGCTAACCATTTGACGAGCTTGTGCGTAGATTTGAATGAATCGTCGCTACATTTACAGAGATGTTACCTGTCCTTTTTGTACTTTCCGAAGGTGAAGGCAGACAAGAAAAACCCCTCTCATTCACAAATAATGATTTGCCTAGTTCAGGCTTGTTCGAGAGCCGTCCTTCGTTGAGGCAGCACTACTCAGTTCGTATAAGGGGCCTGGCAGAAAAAAAACAGGTGTGCCTCTTCTCAAACACAGTTTGATGACTCCTGACGCGTATATGCCACCGTGGCAGTGGCAGCTTATAGACTGAGCTATCTGTTTTGTTGAAGTCACATAGCACAGACCACTTGCGCACATACATACATAGTTCTTAGAACTAAAACAAAAATACACATACTCTGACTTTTTTACTGACGCCTCAAAATACAACACTTCTGAGTTATATGCAGTGGTGCGCCAATCCTTTTCCAAGACCGGCGTTCTTCATCCTGGTGCAAGCATTTTCACAGGAGAATCTTACGCAATATTGGCGGTCGTAAAACATATCAAACAGATAAACTTAAAAAACGGTAGTATACAAAGATTCCTTAAATGGGGTTAAAGTCCCGAAATCCAATGAAGACGCAAGAACCCCGTGCTAGTGTTACTTTACTCACTTCTGTGCACACTGTACACATCAAAATAGCATGTCCTTGTCTGCTGGGTGCCAGGGCACAGTGAAACACAAGGGAACGGTTCGGCCGACAAGTTGACTGCTTCCGCCGACGACACTACTTCCAATGCATCAATACCAACCCCCGCTTTTGACTTGAAACCTTTTTTAAAATTAGATCTCAGAGAGTATTGGCAGAGCAAGTGAGATAGACAAACAGGCAGTAAACTCCATGCTAATAAGCCAAAACTAGGTAACTGGCCGCCACTATCAAAATCACGACACACAGAAGTAACACTAACAAAGATTAGAACGGGATATACACACTCTACACATTCATATCCTCTGTCTACCGGTGGTCCACTGATTTGTGAGAAATGGGGAGAACCACCTGCGGTTCTCCACATTCTCGTCCATTGGAATGAGCTAGATGCTCTAGGAAAAAAGCTCTTTTTACTGCCCTACCGACAGCAGCTCCCACTACACCCTGGGATGCTCGTCGGTAGGGATCCGCTTTTTCAAATGCAATCACTTTTCAAGTTTTTAAAAGGTGTTCATAGCTCTTACCCCATATTTTGAGGTGATCCGTAGCACAACATCTGTACCATGGTCGTGGCTGCGGTGCCTACATTTCCACCGTGCTTTTATTATCCTGACATTTTGCTATCGACTTTTACTGCACATATCTCATGCCACTCTCATGATTTTATTACTTCCATGTTTTTGCCCACGTTAGGGCATGGAATTTTAAATGCCTCTTTACAGCCACGCATCATATCACTCTTCATATCACTAGTCTATTGAGATTGCGCTCTTTGGCCATCAATTGGCCCTTGCACCTTTAAATACCACTCATCATCATGTTTTACCTACACAAACCTTATTCTTTTGCAAAACGTTTTGGTCATGGTTGTAAAATCCTGAAATACACAGCTTAAAGGAACGTTACAGAAGCCTATTCTGATGACAAGCTACGATTTCTAGACTTAGAAATGCTTTTTTTGGTGAACCATGTCTGTTGGTTGTACGAGCCACGCTCGAAGAAAAGCCTTCTTCCTTTTACGTCCGCCCATTCTAGGCTAGTCAAGCGTGGCATCGCTTTTTCTTGCCTAAAGGAAGCTCTAACTCGCTCTTGTCAGCAGCAGGTAGAATGTAGTTTTTCAAACCAAGTTCATCTCCTTCAACAAGCAGGTTTTCCTAATCCCCTGCTTGCTTCCATCGCCGACATTCTCCTTACGTCAATAAGAGTGTTTGATACGGGACGAAGCAACAGCCTACTCAACAATCCACATTCCAGCACGGCTGTTATTCCTTACGTACATGAGGTTTCCCATAGGCTGAAGAAGTTCGCTGGAAAAGAAGTTCTCCTAGGTGTATGAGTTCTGTTCTGCGCACGCAAAAAGCTCGCTGATCTATGCCGCAGAGTTAATAGTGAAGGACGTATGAAAGAAGCGTGCGCTAAGAAACACGCTACGCGCTATGTTGAATGTGTTTTATTGATTGTATACAAGATATTGTTTACATGTGGGCTCTGTTACATTGGCCGAACCGGCCAATGCATTTTTGATCGCCTGAGGGAGCACGCTTACTCTCTAAAGGCTCCGTTCCCAGCCACTTGGCAGCTCATTGTAAAAAGTGTGGCTGCCAGCCAATTTTTGACAAGTGTGTGATTATGGGGCGATATAAAAATCAGCGCGAGCGCGAGACTAGCGAAGCCTTCCACATTCAACAATTTGGTGCTTCCTGTGTTAGCGTACCTTCGATTTTTTTCACGGCTGTTAATTTTGTTATATAAGGTACCTTGATATGACTGGCTCTTGATAAGGTAGGACGTTCGGCACATGCATGTCCGAATTTGTTGATGTTGCGTAGTTATGCAAATTCTGTTTTCCTATATATTGCAGTTGCATTTCAGTAAAGTTTGGTTTTTAGTTCAGCGCCCTGGTTTTGTCTCTTCTATCCCTTCCTGTCGTTTGCGTTGCTAAGCACTTCCTTCGTCTACCAATATAAAGGAAGATGTAAGCGAATTCAATTTTTGCGAAAAAATAAACTTTAATATACGCTAACTGAAAAGCAAGTTCATATTGGGAATGAAGATATACTTTATTCAGTGCATTAACCTAAACTGTAACCTGAACGATGGTGTACTTATTTGGTAACAGAATAGTATTGTGTGCGAACAAAGCTGTATTTCAGTTATTCATGTACTACTAAAGTTGTATTTGTGTGCGCACAAATATATAATTTGCTTACATGTAAGTCCCGTGCTCTAATGCCTTCGGGCGCAGTGCGGTGTCTGATGAATAAAGAATAAATAGGAAATAGACAGAACATCACCTTTAAGGATGATGACGATGACGGGTGGTTTTTAATGGCGCAAGAGCCAGTTGACGGCCAAAGAGTGTCCTTTCAATAGACTAGAGATATGAACAATGATATGATGCGTTGCTGTAATGGGGTTTTTAAATTCCCCGCACTAACGCAGGTTAAAACATGGAAGTAATCAAATCATGACAGTGGCGTGAGATGTGTGTAGTGAAAGTAGATGGCAAAATGTCATGATAATAAAACCATGATGGAGATGTAGTCACCGCAGACACGAGCGCGGGACAGAGGTCGTGCTACGAATCACCTCAAAATACGTGGTGAAAGCTATGAACATCTTTCAAAAACGTGAAAAGTGATTGCATTTGAAAAGGCGGATCCCTACCGATGAGTATCCCAGGGTGTAGTGCGAGCTGATGTCGGTAGGGCAGTAAAAAGTGCTTTTTTCTTAGAGCATCTAGCTCATTCCACTAGACGAGAATGTGGAGAACCGTAAGGGGTTCTCCACATCTCTCACAATATGGTGCATCGCCGGTAGATAGAAGATATGAATGTGTGGAGTGTGTATTTTCTGCTCTAAGCCTTGTTAGTGTTACTTCTATGTGTGATGACTTTGATAGTGGCGGACAATCGCTTAGTTGCGGCTTAATAGCATGGAGTTTATTGTCTGTGTGTGTATCTCACGTGCTCTGCTAATACTCTCTGAGCTTTCGTTTTAGAAACGGTTTCAGGTCGAGCGCAGGGACATCTATGGATGTAGTGGTAGCAGCGTTGTTTTGAACAGATGCAGCCAAGTTGTCCGCTAATTCGTTCCTTTCTATCTCGCGGCGTCCTGGCACCCAGTACACTACTACATGCTGTTTTGATGTGTACAGTGGGCACAGAAGTGAGTAAAGTGACAGCAGCGCGGGGTACTTGTGTTTTTAGGAGTTTTCAGGGCTTTTTTCACACTTAGGAAATCTGTGTATTTACCGCCTTTTGTAATTTTATCTGTTTCAGGTGTTTTACGACCACCAGTATTGCATAAGCTTCTCCTGTGCAAATGCTTGCATCAGGGTGAAGAACGTTGGCTTCGGAAAAAAGATCGACCCACCACTGCATATAAAGCAGAAGTGTTGGACTTTCAGGCATCGGTAAACAACTCAGGGCATGTGTATTTATGCTGTAGTTCTAGGAAGTGTGTACGTATGTGTGCACGTGTTGTCTGCTTTGTTACTTCAGCAAAAAAGACATCACAGTCTATAAGCCGCCACTGCCATGGTGGCAGATATGCAGAAGGTGCCATCAAACTGTGTTCGAGAAGAGGCACAGCTGTTTCTTCGGCCAGGCCCCTTACACGGAGGGAATAGGGCTGCTCAACAAAGGACGGTTCTCGAACAAGACACCAGGTTGAACCTCGCCGCCATAATATTCGGAAGTAAACGGGAGAGAGATGACAGCACCAACAAAAACTGAGATATACAGACGAATATTAGGGGGAGAGAGAAAGGAAAAGGTGACTGCCGATTTCCCCTGGGTGGGTCAGCCTAAGGGGGCCGTCTACGATAAGCCGGAGCCAAAGGGGTGCGATGCCTCTGCCGGGGGACTCTACAGGCCCAGTCCCCCAGCGTCAGCTCAACCCCCCCTTTTCCCCGGACACGGCAAAGCCATGCACGCCCCGCCGCGGTGGTCTAGTGGCTAAGGCACTCGGCTGCTGACCCGCAGGTCGCGGGTTCAAATCCCGGCTGCGGCGGCTGCATTTCCGTTGGAGGCGGAAATGTTGTAGGCCCGTGTACTCAGATTTGGGTGCACGTTAAAGATCCTCAGGTGGTCGAAATTTCCGGAGCCCTCTACTACGGCGTCTCTCATAATCATATGGTGGTTTTGGGACGTTAAACCCAACAAATCAATCAAATCAAAGCCATGCACGGCTGTGCGTGGGAGGGAGTCCAAACCGCCACCCCCCCCCCCTTCCTGTTAGCTCGTATCCGTGGTGTCGCTACACAACAAACACCTGCTTTCGCAGACGCCCCTGCGGGGTCACTTTTGAGCAAGCTTCAGTGGAAGTAGGTGAGAATGGCAAAGTTACAAGTATGGTGGCCACGTGAGATTTAGGCTTCGCAATTTTTATGTATAGAGTAGGTTACACTCTAAGCTGGTGCGCGGTGCTATCTCCGTTATCTGGCGAAGCTCATGCAAGATGCCCACTATAGGAAATGGCGATGACGCTGAAGAATGGCTTGGTCTGAAAACAGACAAAGCACTTTTTGTAGCGTTAGCTACACTGGCTTCGCTGAGCCAATTTCGCGTGGCACTGGTCTGCGCATGCGCAATGATACTCCGCTGCCGCCGCACGTGGCTCGCCGCCGGTGTGCGCGCATTTCGATGCGCTGCGCAGACGAACAGTGGTGACACGCACCGGAGCCGGCACCTCCCTCGCACTCAGCCGTGGCCGCGTGCGACTCGCCGCAGCCGGTGTGCGCTTTCCAGAGGAGTGCCGTGAGAGCCTTGGTAGAAATATGGACGCCGACGCGCGCGCTTTCCCTGTGCAGTCGCCATCTGACACTACCCTGGAGCCGCTTGATAGCGCCTCTAACTGGCGTTTGCCACTGTGGTATAGCCATGAAGGAACGTGCAAATGCTGCTGAACGGACAGTAGAGCGGAGAAGCTTAACTCATCGTATCCTGAAGTAGTTACCAGGCAAAATTAATATACATGTGCCACATAATACGTATACCGTGTGTGTGTCATTGGAACAGCTGTAAGCATGATATCTAGAAAGCTGAGAATAATCAGCTGAACCTTTGCTAACGCTACGTATATCCTGGCATAGCTGAGCTAAGCCACTGCCACTTTTTGTCATGAATGAAAGCGATCGTAAAAGAGCTCTCACGCCTGAAAGCGGCAATGCCAACAACCTGCTACTCCGAAGGCAGAGCGTGGAAGCGGTAGTCAATGTGTACGTATAGCGCGCAGGGGCACCTGCGCAAGTAGGCGTTTGGTGTGAAGCGACACCATGGACCCAAGCTAACGGGGGAGTTTCTACTCCCTCCCACGCCTAGCCGTGCGTGGCTTTGCTGTGTCCGGGGAAAAGGGGATCCTGGGGGTTGAGCCGACGCTGGGTGATTGGACCTTTAAGGCTCCCCAGCAGAGGCAACACACCCCTTTGGCCCCGGCTTCACGTAGACGGTACCCCTGGGCTGACCCACCCAGGAGAAATCGGCAGTCGCCTTTTCCTATCTCTCTCTCCCTACATCTCCGTCTTTATCTCTTACTATTTATCTGTCCTGTCTTCTACTCTCTTCCGTTTACTTCCAAACTTCCTGGCGGCTAGGGTTAACCCTGTGCAAATAGCCTACCTTGGTCTAGGCGCAATAGGTTATAGTAGCGTTGTACGGCTGGCGCCTGCAGGTTTTAGCACCCGCAAACTTGTAGCGTCCCCTCGTTGGGCTCCGTGGTGGGTGGCCGCCAACGCTTCTGAAGAAAAGTAAATTGGCATGCATAGAGCATTTCCCTTATTAAGTGAACGTACCGCCTTAAAGCGCGTACGCACCGAAGACTTAGGCTTTTTTAACCGATCAAGTGACAACTTCCCCCATTTTCATGTTATACATAGTGAGATAACCAGCAAGCAAGCCAGAACTGTATCCCACTTTGTAGTAGCTAGATGTCTCACAGAAACTCTTGGAGCCGGGTACAAAGTTACCAAAATGAGCAGCGGAGACCTCATCCTTGAAGTTCGAGAAAAAGAACAGTTTGAAAAGCTACAGAACATTTCAACTTTTGGTGACACTCCCATCACTGTAACGCCACAAAGATCATTGAACACAACCAGTGGAGTAGTATCTGATGCTGATTTGCTCGGCTTGACTGAAGAGGAACGTCTGGAGGGGTGGAAGAGTCAGAAGGTGACCAATGTACAAAGGATCATCATTAGAAGAGACAACAAGGTAACACCAACGAAACACCTAATACTCACATTCGCTTCCAGTAATCTGCCAGAAAGTGTTCAGAGTACACGAAGACGTCGATCAGACCATACATACCTAACCTACGTCGATGTTTTAAATGCCAGAAGTATGGACACGGCTCACAAAACTGTCGTGGTCACTAAACTTGTGCAAAATGTGGAGTGTCAGGTCAAAATTCTGACAATTGCGAAGAGCCATCACACTCTGTGTACTGTGGCGGAAATCATGCCGCATACTCACGGTCTTGCTCATTTTGGAAAAAAGAAAAAGAAATAATCACTCTTAAAGTCAAAGAAAATATCACATTCAAAGAAGCAAGACGAAGAGTGTCGCTATTTTACGGCACAACATATGCTGATGCGGCGCGTCAGGGGGCAACTCCGCACCAGCCCTCGCCACTCCTTCGGCCAGCGCAGAGCGAGCCATCGGCTGTGGCGCCTGCCACTAAGGCGGCAGTAGTTCAGTCTACTCCGCCTCCAAGCAAATTGAGGCCGGAGACTCCAGGGTCCTCTGGTCTCAAGGCCTCACCTCACCAGGCGAGGCCTAAAATCCGAACCACCAGCTCGCATGTGCGGGCATCCAGTGCCTCTGAGGAGGCAATGGATACAACGGTACCCTTGTTACCGAAAGAGAGGCGCGCCTCCTGGATCGCGCCAAGAAAAACAAAAAAACAATAACGGGGCCGGACGACCTTCCTGCCACCTGAATTAACGAGCTCACTCCAACACAGGATACTCTTTGTACACACAGCAGCATTTCTCTTGTTTAAATATGCAGACAGAAATATTACAGAGGAACATCCGAGGCCTTCTTCGAAACCTCGATGACTTACAAGAACTCCTCCATGAATACAATCCAAGAGTGCTGTGTGTACAAGAGACACACTTAAAACGAACAAACACAAACTTTTTACGTAACTATGTAATCTTCCGAACGGATAGAGATGATGCCGTGCCACCATTCGGTGGTGTAGCGGTTATAGTTAGTCAAGGTATAGCATGCACCCAATTACCCCTTAAACTTCCCTCGAGGCGGTGGCTGTACGAGTAGTTATTCTAAACAAACTTGTCACTATCTGCTCTTTGTACATACCTGCGCACCACCGTCTTGAAAAACTGCAATTCAAGTCTTTAATAGACGTACTACCTGAACATTATCTGGTCCTTGGGGACCTGAACGCACATAATGGCCTGTGGGGTGACTCTTGCTGTGATGCACGAGGTCATCTCATTGAACAATTTCTCATTTCATCAGGTGCTTGTCTGTTGAATAGGAAAGAGGCAACATACTATAACCTTGCCAAGAAAACTTACTCTTCCATAGACCTCAGTATCGCATCTCCTTCACTTGTACCATTACTTCAGTGGAAAGTCATAAATAATCCATACGGAAGTGACCATTTTCCTTTAGTTTTGAGTACACCAAAATTATATGAATGTCCTCCACATGTTCCCAAATGGCTGATAAACAAAGCCGACTGGAAACAATTTCAAAAGCTTACTCACTTAAATTGGACTGACATATGCGGATTAGGCATAGATGAAGCTGTGCAGTTCTTCATGGCCTTTCTTACTGACGCAGCAGCCAAGTGCATTCCACAAACATTCGCACTGCCCGGCAAACGACACATCCCTTGGTGGAACGCTGAGTGTCAGAATGCGCGAATGGAACAGAACAGGGCATTGAGGTTGCTGCGGAACTCGCTGACAGCGGAAAACCTTGAGAGCTTTAAGAAAATAAAATCTCGAGGCAGGAGAACGCGTCGACAGGCCAGAAGAGTAAGTTGGCATAGGTTTTTATCAGGGATAAATTCATATACACAAGAGGCCAAAGTCTGGAAAACATGGTCAGTAGGATAGCAGGAAAACAAGTACACATACTTCCACTCGTAAACACTCAGGCTGATACCTTGGAAGATCAGGCAAACTTCCTCGGTGCACACTTTGAACGGGTATCCAGCTCGTCTCACTATACTGACACTTTCCAAAAATACAGAACAAGAATAGAAAAGCAGAAACTCGAACACAAATCCACTAGATACGAGGCATATAACCAAGCTTTCAGTCTAGCTGAGCTGCGAACGTCTCTAAACTCTTGCAGTACTTCTGCCCCAGATTCTGACCGTGTGGTGTACGAAATGTTAAAAAACCTACCAATCGAAACACGAAAAACCTTACTTTGTTTGTACAATGCTATCTGGTTTCCTGGCACTATCCCTACTTCCTGGAAAGAGGCTATTATTGTTCCCATTTTGAAAGAGGGCAAGAACCCTTCTTTAGCTTTAAGTTATAGGCCCATTGCACTGACAAGCTGCTTGTGCAAAGTCTTCGAAAAAATGATAAACAGCCGACTTGTACATATCCTTGAAACAAACAATTTGCTCGACCCATTTCAGTGCGGGTTTCGAGAAAGTAGATCCACCAAAGACCACCTTGTCCGTATCGAGGCACAGATCAGAGACGCCTTCTTCCATAAACAATATTTTCTCTCTGTGTTCCTCGATATCGAAAAGGCTTATGATACAACATGGCGTTTTGGAATTCTAAAAGACCTGTCCCACCTTGGTGTGCGCGAAAGAATGTTTCACATAATCGAAAGTTACCTGTCAAACCGGACATTCCGTGTCCATGTGGGCAGTGTTCTCTCACAAACATTTGTCCAGGAAACAGGCGTGCCACAAGGTGGTGTACTTAGTTGCACACTTTTTATTATCAAAATGAATTCCTTGCACTTGTCTATCCCCCAAAATATGTGCTATTGTACATATGTCGACGACGTTCAGCTTGACTTCAAGTTATGCAACTTGGCAATGTGTGAGCGGCAGGTTCAGCTGGGTTTAAACAAGGTCTCTAAATGAGCAGAAGAAAACGGATTTCGACCTAACCCACAAAAAAGCACGTGTGTCTTGTTCTCTCAAATGAGAGGCATGCACTCCGAACCTGACATTCGTTTGAATAGGGCAATGTCTGTCTGTCAAAGCCGAGCATAAATTCTCAGGCTTAATCTTGGACAAGAAGTTGACCTTCGAATCGCACATCAAATATTTAAAAACAAAATGTTTAAAAGCCAAGAATGTTATAAAATTGTTGTCACGTACTACTTGGGGTAGCAATAGGCAATGCCTCATGAATCTGTATCGAAGCCTCATTCGCACCCGCTTAGATTATGGGGCTGTTGATCAGTCTGCAACTCAAAGTGCTTTGAAGATGCTGGACCCCGTGCACCATTTGGGCATCCGCCTTTCTACGGGTGCTTTCTGCACCAGCCCCGTAGAAAGCCTTTATGTTGAGTCAAATGAGTGGTCGCTTCATCTGCAGAGAACCTACATGTCCTTTGTTTATTTCCTTAAGGTGAAAGCAGATAAGAAGCACCCCTCATACTCTACTATTATAGATTTGTCGAGCTCCATTCTGTTTCAAAAGAGGCCTTCAATGAGGCAGCCCTTCTCAGCTCGCCTGAAAAGTCTAGTTGAGGAAACTGGAGTCTCACATGAAGACAGTTTAATGGCTCCTGTATCATATCCGCAACCGTGGCAATGGCAGACTATAGACTGTGATGTGTCTTTTCTAGAAGTTACAAAACATGCGCGTATTGCCCATATCCGAACATACTTCCTGGAACTTCAACACAAATACACACGTCCTGAGTTCTTTACAGATGCCTCCAAGTCCAACTCCTCTGTGTCCTACGCTACTGTCGGCCCATCCTTTTCGGATTCTGGCCCTCTATATCCAGGCACAAGTATCTTCACAGCGGAAGCTTACGCGATACTTGTGGCAGCTAAAGACATCAAAAAATTACAAATACAAAAAGCAGTAATTTATACAGACTCTCTCAGTGTGGTAACGGCTCTGCACAGTCTTAAAAAACAAAAAACCTCGGTCCTCGTCTCACTTTACTTCAATTTATGCACACTCTACACACTCAATCAACATGTTGTAGTGTGCTGGGTGCCAGGGCACCGAGAGATTCAAGGCAACGTGAGGGCGGATCAGCTCGCTGCATCCGTCCACAAAAGCACTACCCCTACACCCATATCAATCCCGGCCCTTGATCTTAAGCCGTCTCTGAAACGAAACCTCAGAGTATACTGGCAGGGCAAGTGGGATACACACACACAAAACAAACTACACATTATTAAGTCACAGCTTGGTCATTGGCTGCCAGTATCAAAATCGCGTCATACAGAGGTGATACTAACGAGACTCAGGATAGGACACACATACACGACACACACATATCTTTTGTCCGGTGGCGATCCGCCATTGTGTGACAGTTGTGGTGAAGCATTAACAGTCCTTCACATGTTAATTCAGTGCAAACACTTAGAATCTCTAAAAAAACAGCATTTTCCGTTACCCTACCGAAAACATATACCTTTACACCCTGCAATGTTCGTTGGTTGGGAACCGCTTTTTGGTTATAAATCATTCTTAGCGTTTTTAAAAGAAATTCATAATTTTCATATCATATACCCGGGCATTCCGTAGCACGACCTCTGCAGAGAGATTTTCGCTGCGGTGGCTACACAACAAAGCACTTGCCTCACGGCCCTTGGACGCAAGGGTACGAACGTGTGAGGCACTTGTGCTAATGCCATACATGTCCACCATCGTTTTTATTATCACCGACTTTTGTCATCTATTCACACCACACACACCTTTCACGGCATGGTCATGATTTTATTACTTGTATGTTTTTACCCGCCTTATTGCGAGGAATTTTATGGCCCTTATACAGCCTCTAATCACAATCATGGTCCACATTCCATATCCCATGAACTGGCCCTCTTTGGCCATCAAATGGCCCTTGCGCCAAAAAACACCATATATCTGCATCAATGTGTACGTATAAAGCCAGCAAGCCCTGAGGCGAGAGCTCAAGAAGCAGGGGTAAAACAGCAATGAGAAACAAGCTGCCGCGCGCCATACCTCAGGCTGCGTATACCGGCAAGAGCACATTGTGTATACTGTACTGGAAAAATGCCGAGAATACACCCCTCCACTATACATATCACTCGTAGACTACTAGAAAGCATTTTATTCAGTAGAGCTATCAGCTGTAACGCAAACACTGAGGAGTCAGGGTGTCGATGAAAGATATAAAAGCATCTTGAAAGAAATCTACACACAATCAGTTGCCACCATAGTGCTCCATATTGAAAGCGACAGGCTACAGGTAAAGAAGGATGTAAGACGAAAAGACACTTTCTCTCCAATGCTATTTACCGCGCGTTAAAAGGAAGTTTTCGGAGACTATACAAAGGCAAAATTGAGGGAATCGAGATCCTAGAGAGTATCTTAGTAACCTGCGGTTTGCCGATGACATTGCATTGCTGAGTAACTAAGAGGAAGAATAACAATTTATGATAACTGATTGAAACAAGGAGAGCATAAAGTCAGGATCTCAAATTACTTCAAAGAAAGCGAAAGTTTTATATAAAATACTCGAAAGAGAATAGCGCTTCGAAATAGGTAGCAGTGCCCTTGAAGAGTACACCTACAAAGGAAAATAGTAACCTTGCAGCCGAACAACAAGGTAAAAGTAGCTAGAAGAATAAGAATGGGGTGTAGCTTATTCCTCAAGCATTCTATAACCATGACTAGCAGATTGCCAGTATTCGTCTTGAGGTATGTGTATAACAGCTGAATCTTGCCGATGCTTGACAATAGAGCAAAAACCTGCAGGTTTACAAGGTGGGTTCTACTCACATTGAGGGCGTCACAGTGAGTGACGAACAGGAACTTGATACCTGTAATCTTAAGAGACAAAAAGCAAGCAGAGTGGGTGAGGGAACCAGGCGTGAGGATATTATAGCTGAAATCTAAAAGAAATACACATGGTCCAGGCACGTAGCACATAGTCCGGAGAACCACTGGTCATTAATAAACTGGATTCCCAGAGAAGGAGAAAGGGAGCCAGAAACTTAGGTGAACAGAAGGTATTATGGCGTGTGCGGGTATAATGTGTTGCATGCTGAGGACCAAGTTGACTGGCGGGACATGGGCGAGGCACTTGTCCTGCAGTGGGTGTACTGAGGCTGATTAGTAGACTGATGACGTATTGCCCACTCGTTGCCCTCTTCGCACTCGTCATTGGTGCTGCCCAATGGTTTGCCAAATTCTCAAGAACAACTTCATAGATGTGTGCAATTTTTTCCAGCTGATTAGCTTCGGCAAGGTGTGTATCTAGATGGTGGTTATACAGACCATTTGCGTTTTGCCCTATGCAACCTTTTTTCTTGAAGCCATGTTGTCGGACCTAAATGTTAAGCTCCTTCATTCGAGAAACCCTTTTTGGCGATGTGCGTGCGATGTCCCTTATAAATTTGAAAGCACAAATTTATGAAAACAGCATGCTCTATATCACTTCAGTGGTAAGCTAATTATTTACGACATTGTTTTCACTGAATATGGCCTGCATGCTGCTAATAACATTTAGAATTTGAGGAAAATAAAGGACCGCTTCATAAAAATCTAATACACAAACAGGCTCAGTTCTGATGTTGTCTTATGCCTGCTGCGTAGACACGTATCGCATGACGTGTCCTTCAAGAACTATTTCCATAAGGAAAAGGTTGAAAACCATGAAGTGTCAGGGTGGAGCTTGCTAAAAAGAATAATGAATAATAACTACAGCATGCTTCTCATACCATATGTGATATTATACAAAACATTCAACCATCGTGCATGGCTAGAAATAGTGCCTTGTCGGTAATCGATTGACGCGGTGACGTTCTCATGTTTCCGCATTGTTAATCCTGTATAGCGCCTTGTATAAATACGGAGGCTTCAAGTACCCAAGCACTTAATCCACCGACTGAACATCGAAGGAAGTCAACATGAAGCTTCTTTTACTCTCTTTTGCATTTGTTTTAGCTCTAAGCCAAGTTAAGGGCAATAAGCCAGTTTGGGCAGATGAAGCGGCAAATGGAGCACACCAAGATGCATTGAAGGTAAAATGATTCGCAATGGTTGCGATATTTCTGCACGAGAAACATATGAGAAAAATAATTTTGTTTTGTGTGAGCGTAAAGGCCAGTGAATGTTATTTTCATTGTAACGACATATTATAACTCATGACAGCACCAAAAATCCACACACCGTTTATTCTGTGCTGTCAGAAAGTTTTCAAACAATCATCAGTAGAGTTAAAATTGAGCTGAGTAAGGCGCAGGCAAGGCCCGTCTATTTCCGACAACTTCCACAAGGATCAAACGTTTTTCGTTGGCGACTTCCACTGTGTGATTTGAGTTGAATATTTAGTGTAAACTGTGTACATGTGTACTAAAAGCAGAGAAATGTATTTTATGCACTGATGGCGTAATAGTAAGCTTGTTCAGTTTTTTATTTAGCACAACAATACCATCCGGTGAAAGGCCAGAATAATGTATCCTGTAATACTCATAATGATTTCTATTTCTATATGATTACAGTAATTTTTTTTAGTTTTACAGTGTTATACACTGACACAAAAATATAATGATGCCTTAACAACACATCTCATTGGCCGCATGGATGTTACACTGTAATTTACGCTTCTGTAGAAATGTTCGCGGACCATTAGCGTCAGTGCGCCTTCGCCTGAAGTCTCGTCTTACGCCAAGGCGTCTGCTGCAAAAGTTGTTTTGCTGAACAATTGCATCTGAGCAGTGCTTGCCAGTCCGTTTCTGGAAATCCATGGTCTAGAACGCAGACGAATTATGACTTGAGGCGTAGGCAGTGACGTCGTCTTGTGCTTCCGGGAACAGAAGTTTTTCACACGAGTGCTGCGTTTTCCTCCTTCCGTTTGCACCAATTAGAAATTTACTGTAACAGTAATTTACTTTGCTTCAATATAATGAAAACCAGACTGCTCAAATGACACTAACATAAGAAATGAAATATTTGTCAACGGCTGACTAGATGTTCTTGCAAATCACGCTTGACAATGCAGCCAGCACGTCTCTAACGTTTTAAATGCCTCATATAACTTCCTTCAGGAGATGATTCATATAAAGCCGGAGATATATTTCCCCTATACTGAATTTTTCACCTTTGTGCCATGAAGTGGCACTAGCAAACATGAGTACTGTAGTTTATTTATCGCGAGAAAGGGCTTAATCTCTCACAATTAAAGAGTACCTGAAATGGTATACGCTAATGATGTTAGCTCCAGCGTAGATTTGAGAGGCTGAGATGGCCTAAACGACGTGTTGTCTATCAGCGCTGCATACAGGAGGCGTCACAGTTTTTTCTCGAAAATGCGTGTCACCTCAAAAAATTCTCTAAATATTGAGAATTCGCTGAAACAAGGCGCACAAAAATAAAAGTTTGCGTTTTTTCTGCTGGTATTTGACACTCTTGATATTTGTAACATCGTTGTGCAGGAAAACTTCATAACGTCGTACTTTTGAATTTCTCTTACAGAAACTGTTCGATTATGTCATCACTCTTCTCTGTCTTTTCCGTCGTTGCACTAACTTCTGACGTCCAAAAATACTTTATACTACTTCCGAGAACGGAGATTTTTGAAATATACTATACGTGATCATAAAATCATGTGAAACCACAGCATTTATTAACACAGGGAGGTCATCTGAGGACCATTGTTGCATGCCAATTTCACGCTCGTCTTTTTAGCTGTCACCGCAGAGGGCGGTGGCCACAGCTCGCACTGAATGAGCCAATTATGTATTTCGCCATTTGAATATTCATGTAAATTCGCATTATATTTGCGCACTTGTGACACCAATTGAGGGGATGTAGGCAGACCCAGCGAAATGAAACCCTAATAAGGCTGCATAACTAGCTATCAAGTAACGTGCTAGAAGTTAGAATAGTTCAGTTCAAGCTCCAAAATAATTACGTATATTTCATTTCAGCATCTCAAAAACTGTGTTGCGGATGCTTACGACATGGTAAAAGCGACCTATAACAATGACCCAGTGTGGGGAAATAACTTCAGGTGTCTGTTTGCTGCATTTGACAGCTTCGATGAGGACGAGAAGAGCGTTGAAGCTTGGTTTATGTTCATTAATGATGTTGATGATATTTAGTAAGTATAACTTTCTTTCTTATTGGACATTCTTAAAGTCAACAAAATATTGTCACGGGGTCGTGACGTGGACAAATCTAGCAGTCTCGATAATCTGATTAACCTGCTTATTTGGCCATACTTCTGTTTATTCGGCCATGCAGTCACACACTGACACTAGTAGCGGTGAACAAAGCGTTAGCCATCAATAAACTGACAAGCGGCGAAGTGCGCCGCTGTTTTTACGATGCTGGTGAAAAGTCCAGCTGTATCACTGGCATTCGCGTAAGTGCTAAAAATATCTCGATTGTTCGCGCTTATGCGCAATCTTAACAGATCAATATACAATAATCACGTACCTTCCCAAGAATTGAGCGCAATATAGGCTCAGCATTCGTAAGGCTTTGCGGTTGAAAGCTGAAAATAAACTAAGGTTAAAATGAGAAACGTGCGTGATAATATATAATTTATGTGGAGATTAGCCTCCGTATGTATATGAGATGCCGTAACAGAGAACTCTAATAATTTTGACCACGTGGGTTTTTTTTAGAACCACCAAAATCTGAGTAGATGGGACTACAGCATCCTCACCTCCTTAGAAAATGCGGCTGACCCAGCTAGGTTTAAACGCGCGACCTGCGGGTCAGCAGAAAAGTACTTTGGACACTAGACTACTGTGGCGGCGATGGCAATATAAAAGTAACACAGCCATCGATGTCTTCAAAAACTTCAATAAATTCAGCTGACAGGGCCATGCGCCTTTGCACGGGAGGATAGTTTTAGGCGTCGACAACGAAGACATGTTGGGCAGCGTCTATGATATCACTTTTTTTGCCATTTGGACAAAAGATCAATTCAAAATTTACTCAAAGATTTTACTGAAAATCTTGAAAACACCCTTCGCCTAACGCAAAAGTGGTCGGTTCGATTCTTTGCCTACGTAGTCTTGTATATACAGATTTCTCCCGACTGCCCAGAGTGCGGTAGATTGGTGAATTGCAGCACCTATTGTGGCTGTGTCCCCGTTTACGTGACAAAAAGAAACACCAAGTCGTCGAGGCAATATTTTACCTATAGATCTAAAGCACGCCATTGATAAATAATAAGGGGTTTTAGGAGACCTACGATGCTAAACTAACCACTGGTTCCCACCCATGCTGCAGTAAGACAATCATAGGGCTCCTGAGAGCCTCCTCTAGGATTACATATTTTCGATTTACTAACGTAACTGACTCACTAAAGAGAGCGGCACGCTATGAGCTCTGTGAAAGGGCAGTCGCATACAGTGTTGTTTACGATGCCAAAAAAGTAAATAAATACGTTACTCGTTACACCAACAAAAAGGAACGCGTAATCGGCCTACGTTACCAACAAAAAATGTAACACGTTACCGTTACAGTTACCGAAAAAAAAGTAACGAACGTTACCTCTGCTGTTACTCAGCAATAATATCAATCATTTTCTTTTGCTGCAGGAACTGTCAGTAAGTAGATTACAATGCTCACGCCTATTTTTCACACAATACTTCTAAGCCGAACGACGATTTCAACAAAAATGTTGACGTAAATAACATTTTGTGTCCAAATGCCTTGAACCTTATCAGTGCCATAGACCTCATAGTTGGTTGCCTCTACAGTTGCATGCGATGGCTTTGGACTCTGGCACATGATAAAGCTGTTTGTATCTACGTCACATAATGTACATTATGAGATTCAATTATCAACCCCTTAACATTATTTCCAACAAACTAGCCGAGTTAACTGCTCTCGTAAAATTAAACGCTCTGCGCTAAGGACGAATCCTGAACTTTCAACAAAATTAAGGCAATTATTTCAGCTGCTTCTTCTGGGAAAATAAATGCGCAAAATTTGTAGAAGTAATTAATCGTTTTAACTGCCTATTCACCTAGAAATATACTTCTGCATACACATTTCTCGTTCATGTTAACCGGTTAACTTACCGAAAAAATTAGAAGCGTCTATGTGAAAGTGTTCAAGCTTAGCCTCGCTCGCTCGGGAGCTTTTTAACTAGAAATGTTAACGAGAACAATGTCTGCCATTACGGCACGGGCTCAGTTCAGAATGCCACCACATTACATGCTTATTCATGTAGTCGGCAAGAAGGTTGGGCATAACACCTGCAACTTTCGTGTGACGAGACATATTGGGGTGCAAAAGCGCTTCGTCAGCTCTCTACGCCTCCGCAGCAGAAAAAGGTCTCAGAGACCTTTGTCGCGGAGAGAAGGATCGATTCCTCTGTGGATTGTTGGGTGCGGCTACAAAAGCTGTCTTTCGACTCTGTGCCGGTACAAAATTGCCGTGCTTTCGAGCACGGGGTGGCGGCCGCAGCTATCAGAATGAACCGCCAGAAAGCCGTCGGCCAGAAAGCCCCCGCGCACCTTACAGAAACGAATTACGATGCCTTACCTGGCATCAAACTTCGCCTCTTGTGACCGGACTGCTCCTCGAGGCTCACATGGGTGAGGCCAAAAAAAACACCTGGAGACCAACGATCGAGCCGATCTTTCTCAACCTGTGTGCATGAAGAAAGCGGATGTTTGTTAGAAATGACCAAGACTATTTCCTGTCTCCCCTGAGTCGCAGTGCACTATACCGTCTCATGTCCGCGCAAGAAATCGGTGCCTGCTAAAGATACTTCTCTCCCCTTCCCCCTCCAAATTTCTGAAACTAAACTCCGTCCGCACTTTACTTGTCAATGCCAGCTAGGTGACAGTGGTCCGACGCTGAAACAAAGAATTCGTCGAGGCCAATTCTGGGAATGTCGCACCTTCGAAATGAAAAACTAACGAGTAACGTGGCACCTAACGTTGCCGAAAAATGTTGATGTCAGTACGTTAGCTGTTACAGTTCTGAAATTGTTATGAGTACGTTACGAAGTTACCAAAAATGAAACGCGTTCCCGGTAATGGCATACCCTTGTGAAGCGTTACCACCACGACGTGTATTGCGGAACAGGTAGCAGCAATGTTCGAGAATAAAGAATGGCAGAGCACTTCGAGTGCAGAAGTTTATACTAACAATAGGCGTATCAGCCGGGGGCACAAGGGGGCGCGAGCCCTTCCACAGAGGAAATATGGTGGGGGGGGGGCTGAGCCCCCTCACTTTCTAAAGTGGTCACTTTCGGCTGCACGCAGATGAAACCAACAAGTAAGGCGAAGTTTTCAGCCAAGCAGTAATCACTCAGTTATGTTACTACGGTAAAGTGGAAATGTTGCGACGCAGTGTTACAACACAGTAAAATTTTGTTAACATTTCCACTCAATTTTTTCTAATTTGTATTTACATTACATTGGTTCTAATAACTTCCCCGATACATTCCTTAGCTTTATTGTCTGTTAGATCTCATTATAAGCCCCGCCGCGGTGGTCTAGTGGTTATAGTACTCGGCTGCTGACCCGCAAGTCGCGGGTTCGAATGCCGGCTGCGGCGGCTGCATTTCCGATGGAGGCGGAAACGTTGTAGGCCCGTGTGCTCAGATTTGGGTGCACGTTAAAGAACCCCAGGTGGTCGAAATTTACCGAGACCTCCACTACGGCGTCTCTCATAATCATAAGGTGGTTTTGGGACGTTGAACCCCACATATCAATCAAACGATTAAATCTCAATATATATATATATATATATATATATATATATATATATATATATATACATTTGTGTGTATGTCTGTGTGTGTGTGTGTGTGTGCGTCCCAGCTGACGCTTGAGCTAGGCTAGCCCCCTTCCTCGCAAAAAGAGTTAGTAGGCCACGGATACTGACCCTATAATATCAAATGCGAGCAGAGGCAACCGTGGCTGTGGATCTGCGTAGCCTCAAGACGCTCGATATTGTAGAGGTTGCAAGTTGAACTGAAATATGAATTCGCCTTGCACTAGGCCAATCTTTGTTCGCTTCCGGCATCAACGTAGCGCTAGATTTTCCTGCTGGCTGGCTATATGACACACCTGGCCCCAATGAATGAGTATTAAACTTTTACGCGCAAAAATTTAGACAATGAACGCAAGAGAAGAGGCGTTCGTCCTCGTGTCATTTGTTCATTGGCTCAATTTTTTCGAAGTGAAATGTTAATAAATTAGCAAATAGCTCCATCCCGCACTTTACAATAAATATAGCGGCCCTTTCTTTGTGAAACGTCCTTCATCCCGGTGTTGACATTTTTTATTTATCGGATAGTACGTGCTATGAGTTTCGCACGTTGTCATTGAGGATATCATCCTTCTTTTAGAAAATTTCAGCAATACCATCTAAATTTAAGCAAAAAGAACTACCACATAGTACCGAAGTAGTATTTCTGCAGTATTTATACTCCAAACAATTTGCAATTAGTATCAATCTCCCGAGAAAAGTTTGTGAGAGCGAGCTTTATAATCACTACATTGATTGCTCTAAAGTGTTCTGTTATAGTTAAAAATGATGATACAATGAAATAAGGTGCTGTCGGTTTGAAAGCGGTTTTACAAATGTGTGAATATACAAAGGTACTTTATGCGCCGTTAGGCTTGGTCTATATATTCTCAAGCAGTAAAAAGCTTCTTCTCAGAATAGGGTCGGCTGTCAAGGTGAATGGTGAATTATTGTAACTGGCTTTAGTGCCGCGATAATGACAAAGGGAGAGCACACATGCAGTTGTATGTCTCATACGGAGTACTGGTAGGGTTTTTTCTTCAACCGGTTCAAGAAAAGTATCGCTGTGTATTTGCAAGAGCCAGTTGGAATCTGTGCAGCAGCGTTTCCAAATCTCTTCACAAAGGAGTTAGCAGGCTAAAAGCAAAGCTTGAGCAAATTATTTAAACGTGCCTAATGGTAATGCTTAGCAGATAACCGAATACAATATTAACGCTTCTGTCAATTATTGTGAAATAAAATCGGACGAAGAAACAAGATATATATATATATATATATATATATATATATATATATATATATATATATATATATATATATATATATATATATATATATATATATATATATATATATATTGTAATAAGCGACACAGACACAACACCCGTTCGTCGGGCAAGCTGTTCTATTCTGCCTCCTCTTCCTCGCTCGCCTAGCAGGCGCGTCTGTGCCAGAGTGCCAGTTTCGGTCTTCGTCGTCACACTCGGCCATGACTGCAAGCATTGTCGATAGGCCACACGACATTGTTCATGTGGGTGAGGCTAGCTGCAGCAGTTGAAATTGCTTCAGGTGGCTGGGGTTGGCTGCATCGCCGTGGTCGGCCCCGACCATGCTGGAAGTTTGTTGAAATTGGCTCCGGCGGCCGACACTGGCTATGTCGCCCGGGTCGTTCGCCATGTCGTAGTAGGGACTGGGTCCTGGTTGGTCCCTTTGTTGATGATGACTCCGCGGGACGACTTTGACTGTCGCGTGGCAGTCTACAGCCTCGGCCACGCTGCGAGTTTTCAGAGAAAGTAGTTCGACTCCAGTTTTCGTTTGGTGGACTGAGCAGGCATTCTCGTAGTAGAAGTTTACTGCGGTGCTGTGGTTTTTTGGAGATGGTTCTGGCGGGCGGCCCCGACTGGATCAATATGGTCGCAGGTTGATCACAGAACGCTTTCCTTTTTTTCACCACATTTAGAAAACAGGGCAGGAAATGGTGGATCCGGCAACGAAACGAATAGCATCTTATGTAGCCGTCTGCGCAATTTTCTGCGGATCGAGAGATGTTTTTCGGTGCGACCAGACATCTGCACGAACCTGGGGTGAAGTTCTCGTGCTGACCCGTGGCGTGGCTCCCGCGCCGTGACTTGCGTAGTCCGTGACTCGCGCAGCGTTGTCGCTAAGGGGCTCCCGGACGCTGTAAAGTCAGCGATTCCTGAAGCCACGCTGCGTACTGGCGAGGGATCCTCGACGGAAGCCGCCCCGGAAATCGGACACTCCACCTATTCAGGCAGCGCATGCGCCGCACGCATATCCTCTTCCGTCTGGTCAGATGGGATGTTATTGGACTCAGCGGAAAGACCTGTCTGATCAGGTGGCAGAATGTCCAGCAGGATGGGGGCCGGTGACTCTAAGTTGACCGGACGACTTGCGTTGGGGCCTCTTGCGGAGTGTTGCGCAAAGCTTGTCATCAGGGACCCGCCGCACACAGCTGCACCGTCGGGCTGGTGCTCCTCAGAAGCTCCAAATACTACAGCAGAAATGCCTGTGCAAGGCAGACTTACACGATCGTGATTGTTCCCTACATCTTGGTCACCGAGAGATGACAGGATGATAGGGGCTCGAATCGCATCCTCTAGGTCGGGCTTTTCCCGAGTTCCGTCCTGAGAGAAGGTCGAGCTACATGAGCAGGTGGCACAGGGGATCGGACCAAAAGCAGCTATGAGCTTGGCGCTCCACTACGCCCATGACTGCTGCTTCCAACCTTCATACCGGTGCCACGCCGCTGCACCTTCCCGAAGACGGTCTATGGCCACATACCATTTCTGATTCTCTGTCCAGGCCGCGTGCATTGCTAGCGCGTTGACAGTTGCCACCCAGCTGTCGGCGTCGTTCCAGACCCCGTCGAATTCCGGCAGTTCGTAGGCAGACGGCGATGGTGGGGTATCACTGACGCAACGCCATCGAGGCAACGGATATCACTGAGGCAACGCCATTGAGCTGGTCTGAGAGCTGCAGGAGGGTGCGCCAAAGTTGCCTGCGTTGCTGCAATGAGTTTGCCTCAAGGTCGTGCGAGGCAGCTACATCCAACACGGCGTTAGTGGCACGCAATTCTGGCAACATTGTAGAAGCTCACTCGGAGATTGACGCTGTCAGTTCGTTAGTCTTGACGCGGAGTAGCGCGATGGTACCCCGCAGGTTTGAGGCTTGTCCTGTGTGCAGACCGAAGCGTTGGTGATAGCGGTCATCGATTGAGTAGTGGTTCGCAGCACTCACGCCAGTGAGGTTGACGAGCAGAGAAGCCTGGACGGCGTTCCCTGGCAGCTCGTATGTTGAAAGAGTGCGGCAACGGGAATGTAGGCCATGGGAAGCGTGAGCGGCATTCCCAAAGGACAGGAGCCGGTTTGGATCCCTTTCGCGAAACGGTGGCAGGGTGTCAATAAGGTCATTTCTACAACTCCAGGGGAGGCCTGGACACCATCCACTGCTGGTTTGAAGGGTAGCTGAAGCGGCGGGTGGGACCCTATAGCGAAGGAAGCGTGAACGGCGTTCCTCGATGGAAAAGCCCGCACTGCCGACGAACCACGAAGACACGTACCGGTGGCTTCCCGCAGAGGGTTCATTTGTCGGCTTGCGCTGACGGCAGAATCCATAGCCAAGGACGCGTGGATGGCGTCCTTGTGAAATGGTACCGGTAACGTGTACTGCAGCCCCCGAGCAGGCCTTGACGCCATCCTCAAGCGGCGCTTAATGCGGCTGTGCTGTATGACGAAGCTGGGACGTAAGACTTCTGCTTCGTCTACTGCGCCATTGTAATAAGCGAGACAGACACAACACCCATTCGTCACGCAAGCTGTTCTATTCTGCCTCTTCTTCTTCGCTCGCCTAGCATGCGCGTCTGTGCCAGGGTGCCAGTTTCGGTCTTCGTCGTCACAATATATATATATATATATATATATATATATATATATATATATATATATATATATATATATATATATATATATATATATATATATATGTGTGTGTGTGTTTGTGTACATATATATATCTATATATATATTCAGATCTAACAAAGAATATTGCCAAGGAATGTATAGGGGAAGTTAATAGAACCAATGTATAGTAAATAGGAACAAAGAAAAGTGGGTGAAAAAATAATCTGCCGTTAGCAGGAATCGAACCTACGACCAGGTTCAATTTCTGTTTACGTAAAACGGCACAACAGTTAACTGATGACAGCATACGGAGATTAGGATATCGCGTGGCCGTAGTTTTAGAAAAAAGATGAAACTACTCTTTTAAATATCTCGCTACCCTACTTTAGTGTTATATACACAGCGCTTCAAAACTGTACAAAAGCGGGTCATATTGTCAATGTAAACGTTTCTATGACAATGCAGAGCTAATTTTATGTTCGTTTTCTCGAGCAAAACAATCCACAATAAACTGGTTGGCTTTATTGATATGGTTGAGTAAACTATATCTTTGTAAAAACATTCTATGATATTGTGTCTGTAAATTAATATTGCATGAAACTGAGCCTGCAAATACACCTGCACCCTTTTTTTACAAATCTTTCAGCCAAAGTTCTCAAGAAAAGGCAACTGCTGTTAAAATGTATGACTACAATAAAGAAAACGCCATCACATACGTGACGGAAGGTAAGATTTGCTGTTATGCCTTTTGTAACAGTGCATGCTATTGTCGGATGCACAAGCGTAAAGTCAAAATGTTAAAAACTTACTGACCATTGACTAGATAAAGCTGGAAGATCTGAGGCGTGCGTTTTGTGTGGGTGGAATTATTAGCCAGTGCCACCTGCAAGTACACTGCTATTTCCTTTGCAATAATGTGTACTTGCCTTGTTCTCTTGATATGTGAAGAGAAGGTGACCAGTGAACTTTATCGAGTGAACTAAATAATTAATGAAGGGCTTGGTAAACTCACTGAAGTGTTTCACTGAACCATAAAATATCACAAGCGTTCTTAGAAGAAGTATAGTTCTGATGGCACTGCTGCTGATATTCGCAGTAGAAATGGCAATAAAATACATGCATGTACAAGTACTACATGCTATCATTTTTATGCCAATATGTTTTGTTTATGTGCCGTTTTATTACAGCAGAACAGCACAAATACTTTCTCTTTTATTTGCTGCAACATTACTAAAATTTGTCAGATTTTCGCCCTAAAAATACCATCAAAGGTAACAGAAATTCCTTGCTAGTGCACTAAGTCAAAAATAAATACTTCGCCAACAAAGAAAGGCCATCTAAAATCTGTCTTGTTCATCATTGTATCAGTCTGTATTGGGTTTCAAATTTTTGTGTTGACTCTCAATAGCGTAGCGCATTTTCTCCAGTATTTCACTTCTTGACGCGGCTAGCGTGTGATTTGTTTGTCCATGCGTAATACAATCAAGAGTATTGTTCGGCTTTAAATCAGCTCTCTGGAGTAAGCTGAGTGGCGGTCTAACTTTTTCTCTCTCTCAAAGTGGCTTTCGTATCTTTGGCAATCACAATGACTACAGAAACATCCATGTATGTCACCAAGTATATAAAATGCCTCGGTGTGTTTTAAGCAATGAGATTTTTCCCGCAATATTAGCGAGAGTCACATTTACACAAATTTCATGCTTTAAACTTTATGCTTTAGTTTTCCGCTTATAATTCTATCTCGTGCTACTTAACCACAGCAGGTAAATATAAAAGTGTCGCACACTCACCGTGATGTTTTAGTGATGTTGGTCAGCACTTCAAAGGTTTCTCTAAACAAAGACATAGTGAAAAAAAGTAGTCATCCCCAACTTCTGTGGCTCACCTGCAAATAAACCAGATGCATTTTGCCAAGGTTGAAGGTGGGAGCTAACGGACTCCCATAAAATGAATAGGTGCGATAATAAACTTTCACAATGTTTTATTTAATCTATTCCTAAACACTTTCACATGCTTATTAGAGTTATGCACTTTGCATTATTTTCATGTTGGCTTGTAGATGGACGAAATCTCACAGACATCCTGGCATTTTCTGACGATAATTGCTACGTGGTCTACGCTCTTGGCGCTGACGGAACTGAGGGAGGTACGTAATTTCAGTCACTTTCATCCCTACCAGAAATTGTAACACAGCGCTCTTACAAAGGTATCGCAAATTTTTCCTGAAGAATTCATTTTGAGTGGTTCCAAAACTGAGTCACGTGATAACTTGATGAGCTGCCTGTTATCCATTTTTCTCTTTGCTTAACATAGACCACTTTTCTTGAGTTTCTTACTTGCAACAAGTATAAATGAATAATATTCTTTTTTATAGGTTTGTGCGCGTGTTGTAGACGGCATATAAAAAAGTACACTTAAAAATAGTTTATGTAACACTTTTTGTCATGCGAAGCTTTCTTTACGCTTTATTTAAGGACTCGTATCGTTTAAAACAATGACACAAATGTTTCTAGAGCTAAAACTTCTAGCCTATGCTAAAAAATGTAAGATAAGCTCTGCGAGCAAGTGTGATCGGAATGTTGTTCTTCCATGTTGTTCTACAATCTCTTTGGGGCGCTATTTCAGACATCGCTGTAAAAAACACCAGCCAGATATATGAAGAAGCTTCGTTGGCTGAATAAAGCACTTAGCCTAAGCCACAGAAACTGCAGTATACAGTCCGGTTATCACCACAGGGGCATCGAATTACTAATACTTTTTTTTTTCTGCGAACTTAGAGAAAAACATATTTAGTTGACCGAAAATAATGCATTCCACCCGCAATTGATTGCGAAAATTGGCAACATTTATGCGTGCATATAAATGTTGTTACTGATAATTTTTTCTTCCAACACGAACACAGGAATGTTCATATAGACGCCTATCGCTATACATTTAACGCAAACGTTTATCGTGCCTGCTTCTCAAACTCGGTGGCACCTTAAAATCATCAAAATATGGGTGACGCCGAAAATGGGTGATAAACCGAGCCTCAGTATGATTAAGGGGCATCAGTTGGAAACATGGCGTTTGAATATAGTGCTAACAGCCAACTCTACGGACAACAATCAAATCAACTGTGCAATGCAGCCAGAACACAATGGACACATTGCGTCATGTGCGTACATGGTTATTGTAAGGCGTGTTTTGTAAGATTGGAAGCGTCATTTAGCATATCAGGTCTTTGTACACTTTGAAACAATTATTGTTCTGCTTTACAAATTACGGATAATATTCTAAAATGAATCGCTATATATGTTTGAGTATTTATTTCTGTGTATGTTAGAAAAGTATGAATAGTTCGTCTAGTACAATAAACGCAACCCCGAAGAATACTTTTTTTTCAACTGTTTCATAACCACGCATGGCTGCACGTCGTTTTGAATACATTAGTTTTGAACTTAAGAACTATGTTTTTTGTATTCTGTGACACATAATATATACCTTACATTCTATTCCAGGTTACGAACTATGGGCAAAAGATTCTGAGAATGTTCCAACCAGTTGTCTGGAGAAGTTCAATGAGTACGCTGCCGGTCTACCGGTACGGGACGTATTCACAAAAGATTGCTTTCCAGACGCAGAATAATGACCTGGAAGTATCGTGCATTGAACGTCAAACTGCCGTGTTGCCAACTCATGTCACTATGTTTGACGCAGTGCGTTAAATAAAATATTTTGTAGGCGGTATACAGCGTTCAATTTTCAATTATCACATGTTTGTACGTCTTAGCAGCGGCCATACCCACACAACATGCCTTGAATACACGCTGCCAATGTGAATCGTGTGTTGAATTTGAAATAATAGGAAAACTTCAACCAGAACATATTTTTCTTGAAGTTGGCCCCAACGAAACCACGTGTCGATTCAATACATCGCCGGAATCTGTGAAGCAATAAGCCCTATACCGGGAAATGCGGGGCTTTGCCTCAACCACATGCAATCAGCTATTATCGGCACCCCCATATACAGCCCTAAAATCGCGCAACTGTAGAAGAAACTTTAGTCGTGAGCCGGATACCGTTCACCGACTGTCCCTCTCCTTACATTAGAGTAACAAAGAATTTTCGTTAAAGGATACGGCATCACGAGAACAACTTCTGTCAATTGAACAGTGATGTGAGTCCAGTATCAGAACACTGCTAGTGGTTTTACTACCATCTCCAACCCCACAACCCGGTAATTCTGGTAAACAAAAGAAACCCTCACTTTCGAATCCGCGTAGATTCTTGGCGTAATCAGCAGACATCGGGGAGCTTTGAACTTCTCCACGAAGACAATGCCTTCCTTCTACTGCCAGAGCTTCGACGGCAATCCTCTCATGCTCAGGAAAGAACAATGTATAGGCGCCGCGGATTTCTGGCGCTCTCACTCTCGAGAAAGCAGCAGGCCCAGCATTCAAGATATTGGAATTTTTCATGAATTGTACTTTTCTTTTGGCTTTCTTGTTCTTTCAGTTTGTATTCAAACTAGTCAGGCTTGTGCGAAATGTTCAGATTTGAATTGCTGCATTTGGTCGTGCTGTTTGACTAGTGGTCTATCTGTTTTTGTTAACCGTAGTTGGGGCACTAAATGTAAACTGTTTATTGCTGATTAGAAAAACGCCAGGTGAATAGGCAATGAACGCTGCCGCGTCTAAATTTGGGCGAAATACAACTTCCTACATGTATTATGGTGAGCAGTATTGACTGGAACACAAAGTTCATGTATATTCACTGAATATACTTTCTGAACTGATACAAACAAGAAGTATTTCATTGCCAGACATACATTCGCGCTTGAATTTCAGTCTGTCGAGCGCCTTTTCTTTGCTGGCTGAGGGGTGCTATGAAATATGTTTGTCAGCAACGTAGCTTTCTGGGCGAGTTGGTTAATATTGTTGCGAATGTATTTACTACTTTAGAGTAGAAAAGTACTCCAGCAGTCAAGATGGCAGCCGTTGTGTATATCGAACAGCCCAAAAACGTCGTCGTCTTCTTCTTCGCACCGCCCGCATAGCTGCATAGCCGCGAACCCGCAACATCGACCTCCGGCGGCGAAAAGCGCCGACCCGGCGCTTGTTAGCAGGTGTTGGACGAGATGTACGGCTTGAGGCGAGCGACGTGGACGATGTCGGAAGATGTGGAAGGTATCGAAGGGTTTAGAGGTGCTATTTCATAGGTAACATCAGTTACCTGCCGTAGCACACGATAAGGTCCGGAATACTTGGGTAGAAGCTTTTCAGCCAGACCAACATGTCGCGACGGAGTCCACAGAAGAACGAGGTCACGTGGACTAAAGTGGACGTCCCGATGGTGGCTGTCATAGCTACGTTTCTGACGGAGCTGCGAGTCCGAAAGGCGCTGGTGGGCAATCTGACGGGCTTTCTCCGCGGTGCTAATAGCGCGGCGAGCATATGCTGTGGACAGGTCGGTAGGGTTGGGTACAAGCGTGTCGAACGGCAATGTCGGGTCTCTTCCATACAAAAGGTAAAAGGGAGAATATCCAGCAGTGTCGTGGCGTGAGCTATTGTAAGCCAAAGTGACAAAGGGTAGCGCAATGTCCCAGTCACGATGATCCGTCGACACGTACATGGCGAGCATGTCAGTGAGTGTGCGATTCAGACGTTCTGTGAGGCCGTTTGTTTGAGGATGGTAGGCCGTCGTAAGCTTGTGCTTGGTTGCACAAGAACGAAGTAGATCGTCAATCACCTTAGATAAAAAGTAGCGACCGCGATCGGTGACCAGTTGACGAGGAGCACCATGATGTAAGATGACGTCTTGAATCAAAAAGTCGGCGACATCTGTAGCGCAGCTGCTTGGAAGAGGTCTCGTAATTGCGAAACGGGTCGAGTAATCTATGGCGACGGCGACCCACCTGTTACCGTCGGTAGAAAGAGGGAAAGGGCCCAGCAGGTCGAGGCCGACACGATAGAAAGGCTCGGCAGGTACGTCGATCGGTTGAAGGAGCCCGGCGGGGTGTACCGCTGGCCTTTTGCGGCGTTGGCACGACTCACAAGACCTAACATAACGTTGTACAGAACGGTAGAGGCCGGGCCAGAAAAAGCGTCGGCGTACACGGTCGTACGTTCTGGCAACACCAAGGTGGCCAGCCGTTGGTACATCATGTAGTTGCTGAAGTACGGTCGAGTGCAAATGAGTGGGTATTACGAGTAGTAGTTCGTTTCCCACATGGTGCATGTTGCGGCGGTATAAAATGCCGTCTATGACAACGAACATGCGAAGCGAACTGTCTGTACAGCCTGTGTTCAGGCGGTCGATTAGCTCGCGTAGGGACGCGTCACGCCGTTGCTCACATCCCATGTTGCCGAAAGCAGAGAGCGAGGAAATACAGATGGACGCGTCGTCGGTTACTAGATCTGGAGCGTCAACGGGGTACCGAGAGAGGCAGTCGGCGTCTTGGTGTAAACGGCCAGACTTGTAAACCACTGTGTATGTGAATTCCTGGAGGCGCAGAGCCCAACGAGCAAGGCGCCCCGTTGGATCTTTGAGGGCTGAAAGCCAGCATAGAGCGTGATGGTCAGTGGTAACTGTGAAAGGCCGGCCATATAAATAGGGGCGGAATTTACCAACTGCCCATACAAGCGCCAGGCACTCGCGTTCCGTAATAGAGTAATTGCGTTCGGCAGGAGAAAGGAGCCGGCTGGCATACGCAAGAACTCGATCGTGACCGGATTGACGCTGGGCTAAAACCGCGCCAATACCGTAGCCACTAGCATCAGTGCGGACCTCGGTTGGAGCAGACGGGTCGAAGTGGGCGAGAATCGGTGGCGTGGTCAGAAGTGTTATGAGCTGGGAAAAGGCCGTGCCTTGATCAGGACCCCACTCAAATGGTACATCTTTCTTCAAAAGATCAGTGAGGGGGCGTGCGACCTCTGCGAAGTTTCTGACAAATCGTCGGAAATATGAGCATAGGCCCACAAAACTTCGAACGTCCTTGGCACAAGTCGGTACAGGAAAATCCAGGACAGCTCGGACTTTGTCGGGATCGGGGCGGATGCCGGAGGAGTCAACGAGATGCCCTAGAATAGTAACTTGGCGATGCCCAAAATGGCATTTCGAGGAATTAAGTTGGAGCCCAGCCTCTCGAAATACTGAAAGAATTGAGGAAAGGCGCTCGAGGTGAGACTTAAAGGTTGGGGCAAACACAATCACGTCGTCCAGATAACACAGGCAGATAGACCATTTAAAGCTGCGCAAAAGCGTGTCCATCATCCGCTCGAACGTTGCCGGCGCATTGCACAAGCCAAACGGCATTACCTTGAATTGGTAGAGACCGTCAGGCGTTACAAAGGCGGTCTTCTCCCGGTCGAGGTCGTCCACGGCGATCTGCCAGTAACCGGAGCGTAAGTCTATCGAAGAAAAATAGGTTGCGCCATGAAGGCAGTCCAGGGCATCATCAATACGAGGAAGCGGGTAGACATCCCTTTTGGTGACCTTGTTTAAATGCCGATAGTCCACGCAGAAACGCCAGGTATTGTCCTTCTTTTTAACTAAGACTACAGGGGACGCCCACGGACTCGATGAGGGCTCTATGATGCCTTTTGTGAGCATCTTATTCACCTCCTGTTGGATAACTTGGCGTTCTGATGGTGACACTCGATAGGGACGCCTGTGAATTGGAGCTGCATCACCGGTATTAATGCGATGTTTGACTTGCGATGTTTGACTTATGGGCCTACCGTCAAAGTCAAATATGTCCGAATAGCTCGTGAGAAGATCAGTGAGGTCTTTGACCTGAGACGGCAAGAGGTCTGAGGCAATCATCTTAGTTACATTGTTGAGCCGTGTAGATTTGGCTGCGTCGGTGCTATGCGGGTTCGGCGAGGCGACTGTGGCCAGTTCACGTGACACTGATGAGATCTGGCACTCGTGTGACGGTGAAAGAGTGGCGAGAACAATGCCTTGTGGTAGGATTTGAGGGCTGAGTCCGAAGTTCAGAAGAGGAAGGCACGTCTTGTTCGCTGTGACAGTTAATATGGTGTACGGAGAGGAAACGTTGCGGGCCAATAAAACACCGGGAGAGGGAAAGACCACGTAATCCCCATCCGGAACACTGGGATATGGTTCAACTGTGACACAAGTTAGGGCTTGGGGTGGGAGGCGAACAAACTCAGCGCACGAAAGCTTGTTCTGTACCATCTTCGACTCTTCGGTGGCCGCAGGCAAGTCAAGTTGCACGACGCCGGCTGAGCAGTCAATTACAGCGGAGTGGTCGGACAAAAAATCGAGTCCAAGGATGACGTCATGTGGACAGTGAGCGAGAACATGGAATAGAACGGACGTCTGGCGGTCGGCGAATCTCACACGCGCGGTGCACATTCCGAGCACAGCCGGGGTCGCTCCACTAGCGACACGTACAAATAGGGACTCTGGCGGCGTAAGGACCTTGTTTAATCGTGCACGGAGGTCAGAGCTCAGAATTGAAATATGTGCGCCGGTGTCAATAAGGGCAGTAACAGGAAGGTCATCCACTTCTACATCAAGCAGGTTCTTGTCCGTAGTCAAGGTCAGCAGAGGGTTTTCAGGTCGGGAGTCCAATGCAGCGTCACCTCCGGGAGCTGCATTGCTCAGTTTTCCGAAGAAGGGCGTCCACTAGGGTGGGGCGACGAATAGCGGCGGTGCTGAGGTGACCTGGAGCGACGGTCATGCGGGGACGGCGAACGGCTGGACCGGCGGACTGGTGTCGCAGGAGTGCCATTGTACGGTCCATCGTCACGAGCGCTGTACTGCAGGGGCCGGTGGTTGTCGTCACGTCGATAGCCAGGAAACGACCGAGGTGGATACGTGCGGAAACGACAGTAGCGGGAGATGTGTCCTACACCATGACAATGAAAACATATAGGCTTGTCGTCCTGTGTCCTCCACTGAGCAGGATCACGATAGCGGCGGAATCTTTCTGGTGCAGGAGAAGGCGCTATGGTACTGACCCGAGGTTCCGTCAACGAACACACAGGCTGCAGCCCAACGTTTGCCAGCTCCTCTCTCACGACCTGTTGGATCAACGAGATCGTTGGTCGATCATCAGATGGGCGGGTCAGAAAAGACGGAGACGCGGCCTCGATTTCTCTACGAACGATGCGAACCACACTTTCGTTGTTATGTGGTTGACTGCATGGCGGCTGAAGGTCCTCGCAAGATGACGTAGCGGCCGTGTTCGGAAGTCGCAAGAAATTCTTGGCGACCCGGCGACTCTTCAGCTCTTCGAATCGGCGGCACTCTTTGATGATGTCATCAATGGTGGAACAGTCTTTGGAAACCAGTATGTTAAAAGCATCATCTGCAATGCCTTTAAGTAAATGGCTTACTTTGTCTTCCTCGGACATGTTGGGGTCGGCACGATGGCAAAGGGCGAGAACGTCAAGGATGTAGGTGACATATGATTCGGTCGTAGTTTGTGCCCGACCAGAGAGTTCTTTAGAAGCGGCCCGCTGGCGTCCGACGGCCTTACCAAACAGGTCACGAAGCTTCTGTTTGCAAGTATCCCAGCTGGTTATGTCCGCTTCATGAGCCTCGAACCACGCGCCAGCTGTTCCGCAGAGATAGAAGCCAACGTTGGCGAGCATCATCGTAGGGTCCCACCGGTACACTGCTGCAAACCGCTCGAACTTCGGAATCCAGTCGTCAACGTCAACATGGTCGGTGCCGCAGAAGTTGCCAGGGTCGCGCGGTTGCGTCAATACGACCGGCTGTACAGGCTGCGCCGGAGTCGCGGCTGAAACAGGAGCGGCAGAATTGGTTTCTGTTGCCATGGTCGGGCAGTCGAGAACACGTCCGCTTCGAAGTTCCGTCTTGCGTCGTACCCAGCGCCTCCACCAAAATGTTGCGAATGTATTTACTACTTTAGAGTAGAAAAGTACTCCAGCAGTCAAGATGGCAGCCGTTGTGTATATCGAACAGCCCAAAAACGTCGTCGTCTTCTTCTTCGCACCGCCCGCATAGCTGCATAGCCGCGAACCCGCAACAATATAAATAGGAAGAAGAAAGCACCGAAGTTCTACCCTTATTAAAAATACCTACAGTCTCTTGGTCTGAGGGAATTCATAATAGATGCTAGTTTTGTTCTGTTGTTATTGGTCTACTGGTGCCTGCCTGCTGGTGGCGGGATTCTGGTACTGGTCTGCTGGCAGTAGCCGACAGCTGCTGGTTTGCCGGTAGTGCTCGACTGCTGCTGGTCTGTTGGCATTGCATTGGGTGTATTGACTAGTGTAATCCACCTTCTGGTCCACCATCCCACTCGGGCCGTGAGAAATCAATAAAGCTGCGATGAACCCTTACTATTGCACTAATGTAGGTGCTGTTATGAGGGGGTTGCTACAGAAGCTAATACACCAAAAACTAGACATGAAAACGTTACGTAAAACGTAAAAGAAGAAGAACCACAAGATCTTGCGCAAGAAAGGCACCATTGATTGATGTGCTTTTCTTTGCATGTATCGAAGATTTTGGCACACATGCTTTCGATGGGCTTGAATTGGTGGCAGCTTCTTCGGCAGGTGTCTCACACCTTTACACATAAAATAAGGCTACAAAATACAAAGCGAATCAATAATGCCTTTCTTTGTTTTCTATCGTATTTCTATTGCATAACCCAGCGCCATTAGTTACAAGCATCAGGTGCCATTCCAGATTATGGGCGCAATATCGCACTGGATACTCGGATGTTGGAGCGGCATATCAGTGGGAGGTGCTGAATACACAGCGCAGAACACGTTTACAGTGTTAAAACTAGGTTCGTTGTTGCCATATATTAATTTATTACTAAAAGAAGTAATGTATAGCGCACTGATGCAATAAATGAAACAAAAAACACGAACACAACTACCAAGAATATCCCAACTCTCTACCTTTTGATTCCTAACGTTGCTCACTCCTGATTGCTACACCATACCAGACCCGTTTAGCTGCAATTAAAATCACTATTCATCCAACCGACTTGCTGCTCAACTTCATGATCACAAGTCAGTCAGTTAACATAGACGCATTATTCCTTTCCAAATAACAACTGCGTCTTTATTCTAAAGTAATGACCGGCTGCCGGGCACCGAAAAGCTCATTTTGGCAAAAACAGAAAAATTGCGGAAGAATTCATACCTTAGCTCCGAAACAAATAAATGGACTGTAGAAGCAGCCAAATATTGCAGCTGTTAGTGCGTATTTTTATGCCGTTTCTCACTCTCGCAAATGGTTTCATAATGACTTGTTTGATATATATGCGCGTGAACTATTGAGTATTAAGTAGTGTTCTCGCGCAAAGATGATAAGACAGAATATAGCAGGCATACCAGTGTACCTAATTGCATCTGTATCGACAACTACAACTTCCTTGCAGAGACGTCTCTGCAAGCAGGCATTCGGTGTGTAGCGACACCATGCACGCGAGCTAACGATGGCTTTCGACATGTCCCACGCCTAGCCGTGCGTGGCTTTGCCGTGTCCGGGGAAAAAGGGGAAGCTGGGGGTTGAGCCGACGTTTGGTGATTGAATCTTTAAGGTCTCCCGGCAGAGGGAACACACCCCTTTGGCCCCGTCTTCACGTAAATGGCACCCCTGGGCTGACCCACCAAAAGGAAACCAGCAGTCCCCTTTTCCTCTCTCTCTTCCTACATCTTCAACTTTTCTCTCTTGCAATCTTTCCTGTCATCTCCTTTTCTCTGTTTTCTTCATCTTCCAGGCGGCAAAGAATAACCTTGTGTAAGTGCGTTCTCTTGGTCACATATTATTGGGTTATCCTATCTTTGTACTGCAGGCACTGGCATGACTTTTTATAATTGGGCTGCATCCACATCTTGAGCTCCATGGTGGGCGGCTGGCTTGGCTGCACAATTTATATGTATCACTGGCCTCTTCTATTCACCAAACTGTTTGATCGCACTCCTTCTAGAAGGGGGCGCACCGAAGGGATGCTGAATGGCTTCTTAAAACCCAAACGAATCTTCCCACACATGTGTTTACTGTGAAACACAAAATAACGCGAGAACCAGCTCTTCGTTTGTTGTATCAAAATGACTCACCAATACCATTGGTACAGGTTATCAGGCTACACACATGGCTAGTAGGGACCTTCTTCTTGACGTACAAAGCAAGGCCTAGTACGAAACTCTCTAAAAAACTCACCTCTTTCAGAACCACACCTGTATCTGTCACTTCACATCATTCTCTGAACATTTCCCGCGGCTTGTGCGTGATCAAGACCTAATAACCCTGACAGAAAGGGAGCTCCTTCAGGGCTGGAACGAACAGTACTGATCGCCTGTTCAGAGAACTGGGGTCGGCCATGACAACAAAAAACGCCGAAAAGCACCTCGTTCTTATATTCCCCCATTCTACGGCAAAAGGGTATTAAAAAGGTGTGTGGTTTGTCCTTTTGGGCACTAATGGGGCTGCCACAACCATTAATCCCTTTAAGGTATAATGGCACCGGGTCTAAGAGTTAGGCCCCTCAAGGAAGTAATAATTAGTCCTCACATTTACACCCTAATAAGCAACCGTTAGTCCCACAGTTCACCCCAAGGGACTGACGTTTACTCCTCACATTTGCACCGTATAGAGCAACTGTTAATCCCAACATTTACACCTTCCGGGCAACCGTTGGTCCTCACAGTTGCACCTTGTCGGACGAACGGTTGATCCACTAATACTCCGATCAGATGAACCTTTTGTCCCGAGTTCAAACATTGTTTTTTGTTTGTTTTCTGCCAGGTTTCTGTTTCCCTGCGCAGTCAGCAACAAAGTCCACAGAAAAGAACACGCGAAAAAGTAGTTAGCCACCTATGTGTAACCGCTTTCACAGTCTGGCAACAACGAAAGACAAAAGTGAGACATCGAAATCTTTTATTTTTCTACATACACACGAAGTTTCCCCATTCCTTTAGGTGAATTCATGGTGAAGTGCACAAGTCCAGTCTCGTGGTAAATCTTGTTCACTCCTTGGGGAGCTCCTCCGACTGAAGTGATAGATGACAGGCATTGCAGACGCCAGCGCACGCAGCCTTTAGCCTGTTGTGTTTCCACGGCTACACGCACAATAATATAGTAAAAATAGTTAGGCACACATCACAGAAGATGAAGATGCACGCATATGACAAGTACGTGCACGTTATTATAAAAACAAGCGTTAAAGTATGACACACAAATAACTTTACCTTCACATCTCGCACAGTCCTTCTGAATGAAGCTGCTCGGACGAAAAAGATGGATGACGGCCATCGCAGACGCCAGCGCACAGTCTTCAGCACTGTGTGTGCTCACGGCTGCACAATAAGTACGTAAAATAGTGAGTCACACCTGGCATAGGATGAATATGAATGCATATGAGAAATACGTGCAAAGTGAAATAAAACATACGTGAGATATGACAGCTAACAATTTCACCGTGATTCCACACATCTTCAAAGATTCATTTCGATACCCGTAGCGTACCTGCTTAGGAGCGGCGGCCACAGCCACAACAGCGCGAACCCCTGTGCCACCAACAAATCAGCGAGTTCTAAGCGAGCGACATCGTTCAGCTCGAGAAAGCGACCAAACACGGCGCTGCACGCGGAGTGTCTTCCGCCGGCAAACTTCGAAACGCGAGCGTACGCTTGGGCGCCACCACAAACAGCGCCGAGCTGGTTTGGAGCTAGCGCCTAAGAAATCATTGGTAATGCGGCCCTTTTTCACAAACTCGAGCAAGTGCAGCGCGCAAACGCGAGTCCGCCGCCGCGGCCAACGGAATGCGCCGAGCTGCTTGCGACCGACTGACGGGGAAGCAAACTGTAATGGTGGACAATTTTTAGTGAATTCCAATGCTAGCGAAAGCCCCGCCAGCCCATGCTGATGCACTTACAGGGCGTGACATACTACAACCAAGCTCTTTACGAGAACCCGCAACGTGCCTTCGATGGCTCCCAACACAGCGACGTGGTCTCAGCCCAATATCGTCAGCACGGAGCTCATCGTGGCGGTGAAGACAGGCGAGCACACGATGAGCGAGCGTACCGGAGGCCGACGGCAATGGCGGCCATTTTTGAGGCGGCCGCAAAGCACAGGCGTACTGAAGAGCCGAAGCTGACCTTCGCGATGCATTTCGTGTGTGCGATATACAACACGACCAAGCACGTTGCCGGCAAGCGCGATCCGTATCGCACACGCGACAAGTAGAGTAAAATAAAGAATGATAACCGACTTGCCTTAGAACCTAGCGCTGTTTTCTGCTCTGAGTCGGAATGAAGTATATATCCGATAGGCCTGTTCTTCTCGGCCGCCATATTGGCCTTCCCGACTGTTGCTGTCGTGTGGTGGTTGTAACTATCTTAAAGCCAGAGATATACAGCGTGGCGTGGTGACCTGTCGAGGCTTGCTCCAGACTTCATGGGTGCAGCGAAACGCTAAAGCAGCAGCCCACGCTCATCCAGGCATACACACAAGCACGACGTCGTAGTTCTTAGATCGTCGAATCCAGGGCGTGTTCGAGCACTCCGAGTGCGACGCTACGCAACCGCCACCGGCAAAATACGGGGAAAGACTGCGTCATCAGAGGAGGAGAAGGACATGTGTTCTGTGGAGAATAAGGGCTGGTCATCTTGGCAACACTTTTCGCGCTGCCTGCAATGCCCGGGCAGTTCATTCCTAGTGGAGACTAAGTGGTTTCGCGCCACACGCTTTGTCTGTGGTTGCTCCTCAACGGTCTTTCCGTTCATCGCGCGCGCCGATTGGGCTCCGTTACTCCTTTTTTCGGTAATTTTGCCTTAGAGTGACCACAAGCACACTTTCAGAATACATCGAAACAGGTTACTCGAAGTTAAAGGCCCTTCCCTACATTACCAACCCCCGACGTTATTTTAAGCGCCAGCGCTTTGGCCATGGCTTTCAGAGCTACCACGGCCATCAAGCCTGTGGAAAGTGTAGTTCGGACGAACACACTACAGACAACTCTGAAGAAAAAACTCTCACTGCGCATACTGCAACAGTAGACACCCCGTTTACTCTCGCACATTTCCTACATAAAAATACGAAAAAAATACTTACACTCAAAATAAATGAAAACTTATCATTTAGAGAGGCACGCAAGTGTCTACATTTGCAGGGTCCTTCGTTCGCGGAGGTGGCATGAAAGGGGGCAGTGCCACCGAAATCCGCAGCACCCACGCGTACCACACAAAGTGGACGGGCGACAGCACCATTCACCCCCTCAGAAAAAAGTAGCACAGATTCTAACACCCCAGAAAAGCCTTCCAGGCCTCCGGACCTCAAGGCTTAGAGCCCTTTGTCTCAACAGATAGCCCTACAACTTCAATGCCCAGACGCGTGAACCACGAACGGGCATCCAGCACCTCGTCTGAGGCATTGAGCACAACAGCAAGTCCAACGGTGTCTTCGGTGCCGAAGGACAGGCGCGGCTCTTCACGGGGCCTGACAATGGCTCCAGAATTAACGCAATACTTCTTTAGTACACGCTACACTTACTTACACTCAAATTGAATGCACAAACAATACAATGGAACGTCAGTGGACTGCTTAGAAACCTCGACAATAACTAGAATCCCTTTAGCAAACATTCCCCAAAAGTGTTGGTTTTACAAGAGATGCACTTAAATTTAAGAAACACCAATTTTCTAAGTCAATATATAATATTGAAAAAGAACAGCAATGACAATGAAGAGTCATCTGGTGGTGTGGTCATTATAGTTGATCAGGGCGTAGCATGTACACATCTACCACTACAAACATCCCTTGAGGCAGTGCCTGTTCGAACAGTTGTTTTAAACAAACTTGTCACCCTCTGCTCTCTTTACATACCTCCACAGTACGTTCTCGCAAAACACGAATTCCATTCACTGATTGATGAAATACCGGAACCTTATGTTGCCTTTGGGGACTTGAATGTACATAATGGTCTATAGGGCGACTCTCGCTGCGATGCATGAGGTCGCCTACTTGAACAGCTCCTCTTTTTTTTTGGGTGCGTGTCTGTTGAATAGGATAAACCAACATACTTTAGACTCGCCAACAAAACTTACTCACGCAAAGACACCAGCATTGTGTACATCGCATGTACCCCTGCTTCAATGAAAAGTGATTTAATATCTTTTTTTAGAAGTGACCACATTTCGATCATTCTAAGTTCACCAATAGACAAAGGTCCTCAACATATTTCTGGATGGCAGACAGACAAAGCGGACTGGGAAAACTTAAGATAAACTACTCACTTAAGTTGGCCCGACATATGTGAATTAAAAAGTAATGAAGCTGTAGGCTTCTTGGCAGCACTTCTTATTTATGCTGCAACAAGGTCTATCCCACAAACTGGACGGTGCACCAGGTGACACATCCCTTGTTAGAACAGTGAGTGTCCGAACCTACGTAGAATGTAAAGCAAAGCATGGAAGCTGCTTCGAGACTCTCCGACAGCGAATAATCTTACAAAGTTTAAAACATAAAGTCTAGAGGCAGCAGAATGCGCTAACGGGCCAGAAGTAAACGTTGGCACAAGTTTATTCCAGGGATCAATTTGTATACACAGGAGGCTAAATTCTGGAACATGGTTAGAAGTTAGGAAAATAGCAGAAATACAAGAACACTCACTTCTTCTCCTAAACGCACAAAGTGACAGCTTGGAAGATCAAGCAGACTACCTCGGCACACACTTCGAACACGTGTCCAGCTCGTCACACTATAGTGAAGCCTTCCAAAGATACAAAATATGTATTGAAAAGTAGATGCTAGAACACAATTGTACAAAACACGAAGCATACAACCTGGCTTTCGGAGCGGCTGAGCTCCAGACATAACTAAACTCCTGCAGCTTTTCCGCCCCAGGTTCCCATCGAGTGGTGTCCGAAATGCAGAAAAGCCTTCCAATTAAAACGCAAATCCATTACTTTGTCTGTTCAATGCTAGCTGCTTTTCCGGAGCAATTCCTGCTTCCTGAAAAGAGGCTACTATTATTCCTACAGTGAAAAAGGGCAAAGACTTTTTTGCAGTTTCGAGTTATAGGCCTATTGCATTTACGAGCTGCTTGTGCAAAGTTTTCGAAAAAATGATAAACTGCCGACTTGTACATTTCCTAGAAACAAACAGTTTCCTCGACCAGTTTCAGTGCGGGTTTGGAGAGGGTAAGTCCATCAACAGCCCCATTGTTCGTATCGAGGCATAGATCAGAAATGCTTTCATTTACAAGCAATACTTCATATTTGTGTTCCTCAACATGGAAAAGAGATATGATACAACTAATGACTTTAGAATATCAATAGGCCTGACCCATCTTGGCGTGCGCGGCAGAATGGATACTTTATTAATAAGTTACTTGTCAAACCAAACGTTCCGTGTTCGATCAGGCAGCGTTCTTTCCCAAACATTTGTCCAAGAAACAGGCGGGCTGCAAGGTGTACATATCTGCACACTTTTTATTATCAAAATGAATTCTTTGTGATGGTGCACCCCTCAAAACATGTTTTATTGTACATATGTCGAAGACGTCAAGGTGGTTTCAAGTATGGTATTCTGATCATGTGTGAGCAGCAGGTTCAGCTTGGTTTGAACTAAGTATCCCATTGGGCAGAATAATACGGGTTCCGACTGAATGCAAAAAAAGCACGTGCGTCTTGTTCTGCAGAAAAAGAGGCATTCATTCGGATCCCGATATTCATCTGCATGGGCAACCTATTTCTGTTAATACTGAACACAAAGTCTTGGGCCTAATCTTGGACGTCAAGCTAACCTTCATACCACACAAGTATCTAAAAAGCAAGTGCATAAAACCATGAATGTCCATAAAGTGGTTCACGCACTATGTGTGGAAGTGACAAGAGCTGTCTAATGAATTTGTATAAAAGTCTCATAAGTACTCGCCTAGACAACAGGGCAATAGCATATCAGTCTGCGACACCTACTGCCCCTAAAACGCTTGACCCTGTACATCATCAATCTTACATTGCTGTTTGTGGGAAAGTTTGTCGATTTCTTAAGGGAGCACTATGGTGACAGCTGATTATAGATTTCTTCGAAGATGTCTAAATATGTTCGATTCACACCCTGATTCCTCGGTGCTTGCATGACTACTGATATCTCCAAGGAATAAAATGCCTTCTTGTAATCTATGAATGAAGTCCCGCTGTGGTGGTCTAGTGGCTAATGTTCTCGGCTGCTGACCCGCCGGTCGCGGGATTGAATCCTGGCTGCAGAACAGCGGCTGCGATTCCGATGGAGGCGGAAATGTTGTAGGCCCGTGTGCTCAGATTTGGGTGAACGATAGAGAACCCCAGATGGGCGAATTTTTTAGAGCCCTCCGCTAAGGCGTCTCTCTTATTTATGTGGTAGTTTAGGACGTTGAATTCCACTTATCTATCAATCTATGAATGAAATGCTTAGTGGTTGGGTGTATTCTCAGCATTTCTCCAGCAAAGTGTATACAATGTGCTAATGCCGCTTCGCGTGACGTGAACACGCTGTCCCTCACCCTAGGTGACGCTTCGCGGAACCTAGGGTGAGGGACAGCGTGTTCCGCGTTGCTGTTTAACAACTGCTTCTTGAGCTCTCGCCTCCCGGCTTGTTTGCTGGCTACCCGTACATTGATAGCCGTTTGTCGCGCTCTGTCTTTCGAGCAGCGTTTTGTTGTTGGTGTCCGCTTCACCTTACAGGAGTGAGATCTTTTAAAGATCGTTTTCCATCATTACAAAAAGAGTGTGTGGTCTGTAAAGCACTCATTGGTGATCGTCATTGCTTTGGCGTATAGTGGGCACTTTGCATGAGCTGCGCCGTCTGACGAACAATGCGCAGCGAATCAGCTTAAACACTAAGGGGCTCCAAACGAAAAATAGCAAACGTAAGAAATGAATATATCAAAATAGCCAACGGAAAAACCATACTTGCATATTCGTCATGCCCACCTACCCCCACTGAAGTTCATCAAAGGTGATCTGTTGCACCTGCTTTTTGCGTCGGCAGCATTATTGGAAGAGTACTTCGTGAAGTCAACTCTGTTTGGTGGCTTTTGGTCTTAGCTGTCGCATCAAAGTGATAAAAATTATATTCGAGCCTAACTTGACGCATAAAGTTGTCTCGCGTATTCTGCTGGAAATTTGTTCAAGTTGGTATGGAGGTTTACAGCATGCGATTTGCACAAAGCTAATTGGGTGTATTTGTCAATCAGTAGAAGCATGCCGATATTTATTATCCGTGTGGCTTTTTAACTCACTTGAAAGCACAGCCACTGTGTTCCTGCTTGCCTTACTTCCCTTCGATTTGGAAGCAATAAAGGTTTAATATGGCGTAGAATTTAAAAATACTAATACAAACATCGGTCAATAAAACATAGAATATTTTGGGTTAGAGCTATGTGTGCACATGTTGTAAATCAGCATATCACATCAAACAAACCTCTAGCAGAATATGCCGACGAGTACTTCCCTTAGGTTTTACTGCAATACAATTTACGATAGTATTTCGAATGACATTCTTTTTAACGTGAGTTATGTACTAAAGTAATACATCTCTCGGCACATGCCATGCACATAAACGATGCTTGGGGGACTCTTAGCCACAGTATTAAGCAATGACGCATGTCAGTGGGATTGTGATGCTCTCTTTTTTGGTATATTATTACATTTAAATCAACTATTCCAGCGTATGGGTAGACATGTTCAGAGAGTGTGTCGCTGATCCATTTTTATGTCGTATATTCTCTCCAAGGAAAAATGCTTCAACTTTCTGTAGAAGTGTTATGCCTCTCTTGTTAGTTAGTAGGTTTCTGAATAAGATGAGATCGTTCTTGAAGGAGTATATCATCTGTCACTGCATAGATGACTACAGATACCACTTTAGCTCTAGGTGATTTATTTTCGTTATTTATGGGTTGATGAGTGTGAAACGATGTGAAGTTGAGCAGCCAGTTGTGTCACAGGGTATATAAAAATTTCATTTCATGGACTCTCAACTAAAAGCTGAGTCACTCCAAACAAAGAACTCTGCCCAGAGCTATTCTTGAATGACCGTGTTTTTGGTAATAAATGTCGAGGTAATTTTTTCCATTCATCGCTTTTTTAAGAAACACATGTTCAACGCTGGCCTACTGAGTGCTCAAACTAAGTTACCTCTAGCTGGCTACTTCTGTAAAGAAAGAAAACACGCATACGAGCACACCACAAGGGAAAATTTCAATTCACTATCGTTTAAATTTATTAGGAAAAACTGCCAATAATATTATTTAACTAAGGTGATAAATTCACCATACACAGGATGTCAGAGGTACAAGTTTTTGTTTCATCAATAATGACGTGCCACTCACGTAAACAGTATTGTAATAAAGCCATGTCTTCTAACACCCCAGAATGATAGGTGTTCTGTGAGCTGATATTTTGCCGTCGCCGACAATGTGGAATTTGACCTGAATGGTAACTGGTTTTTTGCGCAGCTAAGTGCTAAGCGCAAGTTTAAAACAACAAAAAAGTCGCTACCAATACCCATTCTTCAGCTTACATAATCAACATGGCCGCCTTGTTTAGATATACGTAGTGTGGATGGTGCGCAGTGTGATACGCCCACTGCTTTCGAATGCATCTTGTTGCTTCCTTTAGAAATGCTGTTTGGAACGCACAACCACAGCACATGCGTTCACGATGCTGTGTTTTTTTGCATGCCCTATAAAACACCGTTTCACTCGTGTATAAAAGGAAGCGAAGAAAGGCTGCGTTTTTTAGAAGCAGGGAACAATATCGCTTATGCTGCATCGTTATTTAGAGTGGAAGTTTCAAATGCTAACAACGGGGAAGGTCCACCATATGAACGAGACATTCGTTCATATAAAAAGCGTAAAAAGCGCACGCACTTTCATCGGATAAAAATTATTTCGATGGTGTAAAGAAAAGACGGAGTAAATACCGCAGGCACATCGGCTAGAACTGCTGGTCATAGACCACTCACTCAGGTGGTCACATCTTTTGTAGGTTGTGTACAAGTGCTAGAGGCAACGTACCGTGGGTGACGTTTTGCTTGTCGTCAGTATTTTTGTCATCTGAAGACCTAATATAATATGGTTGCTTATTTACTGATGATAGAGACAAAGCTGCATGCCTAGGCAGCTTTTTTCACTAGGTATTTTTATGTAAACACAGCTGTAACTAGCATCCAGCTATTAGGAGCGTTTTGCCTATGACCCTCAGGCGCGCCTGCGAGAGCAGGCGTTTGGTGCATAAAATCACCACGAACCCGAAATAACCGAGGGAATTTTGACTTTCTCCCACGCATAGCCCTGCGTGGCTTTGCCATGTGCTGGGAAAAGGGGATCCAGGGGATTGAGCCGACGCCGGGCGATTGGACCTCTAAGCCCCCCCCCCCCCCCCTGGCGGAGGCAACACACCCCTTTGTCTCCGGCTTCACGTACACGGCACCCCCGGGCTGACCCAGCCAGGGGAAATCTGTAGTCGCCTTTTCCTGTCTCTCCCTTCATATCTCTACAACTTTTCTCATCTTTAATTCTGCCCTGCCTTCTTCTCTTTTCTATTTACTTTCTTGTTTTCTGGTGCCTAGGGTTGACCTTGTGTGGCTATCCTCTCTAGAGTAAACCATATTCGGTAATAGCCATGGCATACTGCTGGCGTAGGGCAGTCTTGTTCACGTGATCTGCCGGGTTCATTTGTTGGGCTCGTAGTGAGTGGTAGGCACCGCTGCCGAAGAAGCCATTTTTCATGGGACCTCAAGACACTCCTGTTGCCGTACGTGCCCTGAAAATGTAATGCACCGATGCATCCTCTTTGTTTTCCCCCATAACCTTGAAACGTTCCCAAGATCCCATGTTCTTCATTGCAAAGAAAGATCAACTAAAGCCAGAGCAATATCACCTTTTCTCGTGGCCAATTCCTTAAAAGACACCGTTGGGACCGGCTATAATGCCAAAAAGATGGCAAGTGGGGACATTATCGTCAAATTAAAAGACAAAGAACTGTACAACAAATTTTCACACTTCGTAGCGTTTGCGAATACTCCTGTATCAGTTACCGCACATCGTACTCTGAACACCGTTAAGGGCATAGTATCCGATCAAAGTCGTATGGCACTAATCGAAGAAGGACTCTTTGACGGATGGATGGACCAAGGCATAACACATGTGCAGTGCATAAAAAACAGACACAACAACACTGAAACCGCAACACAGCACCTAATATTTACTTCAAACTCAAACATTTTACCCCAGACACTCGAAACCGGCTACGTAAAACTTCGAGTGCGTCAGTACGTCCTAACCCGAGAGGTTGCTTTAAATGCCAGTGATTCGAACATGGATCTCTGACCTGCCGCGGTCAGCTTCTTTGTGATAAATGCGGCTTAACTGGTCAAGGTACTGATGAGTGCGAATATGAAGAGGTTCACCATGCAAACTGCAAAAGCAACCATGCCGTCTACTTCTGAGTGTGTCCATCCTGGAAAAGAGAAAAATGTATTATCACCATAAAATATAACGAAAAAATAACGTACTTCCTTTCTCACAAAGAACTACCTTCGCTGAAGTGGTGCAACGAGGAGCGGCACTACAATGGCCTTTGGCGGCTGCCCGGACCACGCCTATCGTGCCTAGGCCATATCCACCTACCCCTCTCGTGGGAGCAGCCAGAGCTGCCCCACCCACAGCCAACCAGTCCACACCGGTGTCCTGCACAAGCCCTGGCAGCAGCCAGAGCCATGAGGAAACTAAGGAGACCCCAAAAACTTCCTGTTCTGTGGGGGCAAAGACTTCGTAGACTGAGGCGAAGTCTAAGCGACACACATATCGCTTTTTGGAGTGGGTGTTCAGTGCCTCACAGGAGGCTATGGACACCACTTCTAGCCAAACGGTGCCAGTAGCGCCAAAGGAGCGGCGACCTCTTGTCGACCACTTCAAAAAAGAAACAAAACACCAATTACAGGGCCTCAGAAAGGCCCTGTAAAATGAACTAATCTCAATCTTGTATACGGACAGCACTTTTTTTCATTCACAATGAATAAAATTATTCAGTGGAATGTTAGAAGGCTACTCAGAATTCTAGATGATGTTCAAGAACTTCTCAGTACATCCAACCCGAAAGATCTGAGTGTGCAAAGAACAACCTAACTCCTAAATACAGCAACTTTCTCCACCAATACATTACTTTCTGGAAGGATCGTGAATATGCTACCGTATCATCCGGTTAAGTAGCCATTATAGCTGATACAAGTGTGGCATGCCAGCAGACGAAACACCGAACAGCCCTTGAGGCAGTAGCCATTCGAGCTGTACTTTTTAACAAACTCATCACGTTATGCTCTATGTATATACCACCTCACCATCAGCATAAGAGACGCGGATTGGAACCATTTAGATGAATTTCCAGAACCCTCTTTGATTTTAGGTGACTTTAATGCACACAATACCCTGTGGGGTGATTTTCGCTGTGAAGCTCGAGGACGTCTCATTGATCAGATTCTTTATTTCTCTAGGTGATGTCTCCTAAATACAAAGAGCCCACGTATTTTAGCCTCATAAACAATTCAAACACCTCGATGGATCTTAGCATTTCACCACCATCACATTAAGTCAATTTTAAATGGAATGTTCTTAAAAAACTTTATGGGAGTGACCACTTCCCGATCATCCTGAGCGTGCCAAGCAAAGGTCAAGTATCTTCGCAAGTTCCGAGGTGGAAGCACGACTCAGCTGAAAGAGAACAGTACCAAACTGACACACATGACATGGACCTAGTTGTCTGCTGTGACCGTAGATGACACTGTCGCGTATTTCACAGTTTTTATTATTGATGCTGAATCTTAGTGCATTATTCAAACGAGCGGAATGAGTTCTAAACGGCGATTCCCATGGTGGAGTGATGCCTGTAGGAAAGCTCGGATGATTAGGAACAATGCGTGGTCATTGCTCTGTGATTTTCCAACTGTACAAAACCAGGAAAATTTTAAGCAGGTGAAATCGCAGGCAAGGAGAACACGCAGACAAGCCAGACGAGAGAGCTGTACAAAGTTCATTACGAGCATCAACTCGTACACAGATGAAAGAAAAGTGTGGAACGAAGTCCAAAAAATAAAAGACCAACGAACATTTCCTCTTACTTAGTAAATACCATCGAACAAAGCTTGGAAGACGAATCCAACTTTCTTGGTGCACATATGGAAAAGATATCGAGCTCCTCACACTACTCTGATGCATTCCAAGAATACAAAGCACAGTTGGAACAATAAAACCTAAAAAGGTAATCTAAAGAAATCGAGTATTATTATGAGTCATTCTGCTTAGCAGAATTGCAGAGGGCACTGAACTGTTGCAACACATCTTGTCAAGTCCTGACACCTTAATGTATAAGATGCTGAAGCAACTACCCTCCAAAACACATAAAACTCTCCTTTGCCTTTGCAATCTTCTCTGGTTTTCTGGTGTGATCCCCTCTTCTTGGAAGGAAGCTGTGATAATTTCAATTTTGAAGCAGGCAAGAATCCGTCGCCTGCATCAAAGTACAGGTCTATAGCATTAAACAGTTGCATCTGTATAGTTTTCGAAAAAATGATGAATTGCCGCCTTCTCCACTTAGAATGAAACAAACTGCTAGACCCATGCCAGTGAGGGTTTAGAGAAGGCCCTTCCACCACCGATCATGTCGTACCGATCAGCACACACATACGTGAAGCCTTTGTCCATAACCAGTTTTGTTATCTGTATTATTCGACATGGAAAAGGCCTATGATATGGCGTGGAGGTTTGGGATATGGAGAGACCACTCGCATATGAGTATACGTTTTTATATGTTCAATATCATCGAAAGTTACCTGTCTGATTGCATATTCCGAGTTCGAGTGGGCAATGTCTTGTCCCGAACATTTGTACAGGAAACTGCAGTACCACAGGGCGGGGTACTGAGATGCATGCTCTTTATTATAAAAATGAACTCTCTCCGTCAGTACATTCCCCATAACAAATTATACTGCACATATGTTGATGACATCCAGATAGCTTTTCAATCGTGTTCCCTCAGCATCTGTGAGCGACAGGTTAAGATTGCTATAAACAAAGTGTCTAAATGGGCTAATAAATATGGGTTCGAAGTCAACCCACGAAAAAGCACATGTTTCCTGTTCACGCGGAAAAGAGGCTTACGCCCTGATCCTCAGATTGTCATGAAAGGCGAACATCTGCCCATAAGCACAGAACACGAGTTCCTATGTATAATCTTGGATGCAAAACTAACATTCATATCACACATCAACACCTTAATATAATTGCATGAAAACAAGGAATATCCTGAAGTTGCTGTCACACACATCCTGGGGCAGCGACAGAAAGTGCCCCATGAATATGTACAAAAGCCTGGTACGTTCACGTCTTGAGTATGGGGCAATAGTATATCATTCAGCCTCGCCAAGCACAATGAAGATTCTGGATCCTGTACGTAATCTGGGCATCCGACTTTCTACAGGTGCCTATCGAACGAGCCCTGTAGAGAGCCTTTGCGCCGAGTCGATAGAATGGTCACTCTCCCTGCAAAGGTCCTAAATATCTTTTATGTATTATCTTAAAGTGAAAGGCGATAACGAACACCATACGCATTTCATAATTATTGATTTGTCTAGTTCTGCACTTTTTGGAAACCGGTTCTGATGAGGCAGCCTTAGTCACTTCGCGTGAGGGGTCTAGCCAAGATATAAGGTGTGCCGCTTTTTGAACAGTGTCTCATGGCTCCTGCCGCACACCTACCAACGTGGCAGTGGCAGGTGATAGAATGTGATGTATCATTCGCGGAAGTGACGAAGCATGCATCTATTGCACGTATACACACATACTTCATGGAACTTATACACAAATACGCTTGCCCTGAATTTTTTACAGATGCCTTCAAGTGTCTCACTTCTGTGTCCTATGCAGCTCTAGGGCCATCCTTTCCAGCTTATAGTATTCTGCACCCAAAAATAAACATTTTGAATGCAGAAGCTCATGCGCTATCAGTGGCTGCCAAACATAATAAGGAATAAAACTAGAACGCGCGGTTATATACACGGACTCTTTGAGTGTTGTAACAGCTTTTAAAACAATGAAAAACATAAACATCTTGTACTTGTACCACTTTACTCGCTTTTATGCACGATCTACGCACTCAAACGGCATGTTGTGGTGTGCTGGGTGCCAGAGCACCGCAAGATTACTGCAACGTGGCCGCGGACCAGCTAGCTGTATCCGCGCACGACAACGAAGCCACCAAACAATCTTTGACTGTCCCTTCAATTGACAATAAGCTCTTCCTAAAACAAAGCCTCAGAGCATATTGGAACTGCCTATGGAATAGGCAGGCTGAAAATAAACTACGTATTATCATACCCAAACTTGAAAATTGGCCACCAGTATCTAAATCATGCTACGGGTAATTAACGCTTACCGGGCTAGAAATAGAACACATACATAGCACACATTCATATCTTCTATCTGGTGGTGAACAACCACGCTGTGACAAATGTGGTGAACCACTTACAGTTCTCCAAATCCTTTTCCAGTGCAGCGAGTTGGATGGTATCTCGACAAAACATTTTTTACTGCCCTATCGACAGAAATTTCCACTGCACCCTTGTATGTTTATCAGAAGGAATGCACTGTTAAAGAAAAATAATTGTTTCCATTTTTAAAAGACGTACATGGCTTCACCACCATATATCGAGTTGACTCGTAGCACGACTTCCGTCAGGAGCTTTCTGTTGCGGTGGCCGCATAGACAGCACCCTGCCTCGCGGCTCTTGTGTTTAGGAACACTGATGAGGCAAATGTGCTAAATAACTTGTCAGTCAGAATGTTTTCTTATTATTTAATTATAAGTATTGCCATTAAACTTTAGGTAAATATTTCTCCTCACTCACATGGTTTTATTATATTATGCTTTATCCGCCTTAAGGCAAGCAAATGTGGGCCCTTATACAGCTATGCAGCATAATTTTAGATGATATACTTCACATGTCATTGTTACTTTGCAAACCATTGCCACTCTTCCATCTTGTACGTGGCGCTCTTTGGCCAAGACATGGCCCCTGTATCACTAAAACCTACAGATCCCCATCATCAGTTTGCCTATGCTTCCAGCCGAGCTTAGTGGTAATATAACTTAAAAGCTCTTCAAGGACGTCATTTACGTAAATCTAGTGATCCAGACGAAATTTCTCCGCGTTGTGAGGGGCAAAGTTTTATGTACATGTGTGCAATTTTTAAAGATATTCAGTGAGAGATACCTTAACACATGACCTGAAGATTGCGCACGTGGTGCCAATAAATAATATGATTCAAAAAAGGACAGTGGTAACCATAGACCAATATCGCTTACCTCAATTACTAGCAAAATACTTGAACGCATTTCACAAGAACAATTAATATTTGTTTTACCAATCATACTGTACTCATTGACAAGTAGAAAAATGATCAAAAAGGACTGTCTTGCACAACGCAATTAGTAGAGTTTTATCACGATGCGATATCAGGCGTAGACAGTGTAGGATAGGTTGAGGGTGCGTTCTTCAATATTTTTAAAGATTTTCACACCATGTAAAGCTCACATTATTGTTCTAACTTGCCGGCCTAAACATTCATAGGACTATTTTCAATTGATTGCAATGGTAAATTTCTCAAAGAGGACAAACCGTAGTCATGAAGGGGAAATGCTTCGAATACGCATATTTTATTTTAGGGGTATCTGAGGGCTCCGTTCCGGGTCTGCTAATATTTTTTATTTTTTATAGTGCTACCTCTGCAAGAATTTAAATTTCTATACCGTTATTTGCTGACGAATGTGTCGTGTACTAAGAATTTCTAATCACAGTGATGCATGAGAACTTCAGCAATAGTCATCACTCATTCTTAGCTGGTGTATGAAAACGAAAAAAAATGTTTGAACAGAACAAGGTGTCTATATATTTCTTTTACAAAAAGGAATAAACTATTTCCGTCATGGTACCGCCTGAACCATTTACAGATAAAAAAGATGATACATACAAATACCTAGGTGTGCTAATATATTTTAAATGTTCAGAGAAGTCACGGGTGGACACTCTCATATCCAAAGCTGGTAAGGTATAAATCTCTTTCAAAGGAACTTGCGTTGTTGGCATGCCAATTTAAAACGTATGGCTTACACACTTTCATAAGTCCCTTGCAATACGGTTGTGTCACGTGGGACCCCACTGAGGTACCCTTCATTGCTGCTCTTGAACAAGTACAAAATCGTGTAGCCGGGTTCGCCTAGGGACGGTACGGAAGGAGGAAGAGCTGCACTGCAATGAAATCTAAGCTAGAACCGCATTAACAAATGGAGATGAAAATTTTTTATACGGTTTATTATATTAAACTACAATTATCAGAATGTTCTACTTACGCAAACTTCATTCTATTTCGAAACGCTTTCATCCTAGTTGTAAAATATTGGAATACTCAGCTAAAAGAAACGTGTATGCCAATTCATTTTTTCCGAACAAATAAACATTAAAATACGCTAACAGAAAAGCAAGTTCATATTGGGAATGAAGACTAATTTTATTCAGTGCTGTAATCTTGTACTGTAACCTGAATGATGGTGTATTTATTTAGGAACAGAATAATATTATAGGCGCGAAGCAAGGTGTATTTTAGTTATTCATGTATGAACAACGTTGTATTTGTGTGCGCACAAATATTTAATTCACATATTGATGCAAGCCCTCTGCTGAAATGCCTTCAGGCACTGCGGAGTGTCTTATGAATTAAGAATACAGAATAAATAAACAGAAGATCACCTTTGAGGAAGCTTCAGCTGAAGTAAGTGAGAATGGCCAAGGTACAAGTATGGCAGCCACGTGATATTTAGGGTTGAAAATTTTCATGTATAGAGCACATTACGCTCTAGGCTGGTGTGCTGTGTCTTTTCCGTTATTCAGCAAAGCTCATGCAAGGTGCCCACTACCGGAAATGACGATGACAGTCACGAATAAGAATTTTAAGACCAAGCAATTTTTCTGTCATGAATGCAAGCGATCTTGAAAGATCTTTCACCGCTGCATCGCGAAGCGGCAACGCCAACAACGACCTGCTACTCCGGAGCCAGAGCGTGGCATACGGTAGTCAATGCATACGTATACAAAAAGCAAGTCCTGAGGCGAGATCTCAGGAAGCCGAGGTAAAACTGCAACTCGGAACAAGCTACCCGCCACGCCAAACTTCAGGTTGCGCGAAGTGGCAAGAACACATCGTGTATACTGTACTGCAGGAATGCTGGGAATACACCCCATCACTATACGTATGATTCATAGATTACGAGAAAGCATTTTATTCATTATAGATATCAGCTGTCATGCAGACACTGAGGAATCAGGGTGTCGATGAAACATATAAAACATCTTGAAAAAAAAATCTACAGACAATCAGTTGCCGCCATAGAGCTTCATATCAAAAGCGACAGACGACAGGTAAAGAAGATTGTAAAACGAGAAGACACGGCTTACCCGATGCTATTTACCGCATGTTTAAAGGAGGTTCTCAGAGACATTACAAAGGCAAGTGTTAGGGAATCGAGGTAATGAATTGATTTGATTGATATATGGGGTTTAACGTCCCAAAACCACTATATGATTATGAGAGACGCCGTAGTGGAGGGCTCCGGAAATTTAGACCACCTGGGGTTCTTTAACGTGCACCTAAATCTGAGCACACGGGCCTACAACATTTCCGCCTCCATCGGAAATGCAGCCGCTGCTGCCGGGATTCGAACCCGCGCCCTGCGGGTCAGCAGCCGAGTGCCTTAGCCACTAGACCACCGCGGCGGGGCTCGAGGTAATGAAGAGTACCTTAGTAACCTGCACTTCGCCGATGACATTGCATTGCGGAGTAATTCCGGGGATGAATAACAATTCATGATCACTGAAATAAGCAGAAAGGCAGGTTCTAAATTTACTTCGAAAAAAGCGAAAGTAATATATATTATCCTCGGAAAAGAATAGCGCTTTGAGATAGGTAGCAGTGCACTTGAAGAGTACGCCTACAAAGAACACGTAGTAACCTTGCAGTCGAACAGCGAGATAGAAGTAGCTAGAAGAATTGAAATGGGGTGGAGCACATTTGTCAAGCATTCTCCAACCATGACTGGTAGATTACCAGTGTATAACAGCTGCATCTTGCCGATACTTGACTACAAAGCAAAAATCTGCAGGTGTACAAGGAGGGTTCAGCTCACATTCAGGGCGACACAGTGAGCGATGGACAGGAACATGATATGTGTAACCTTAAGAGACAAGAAGAAAGCAGAGTGGGTGAGGGAACTGGGGTTGAAGATATCATAGTTGGAATCTAAAAGAAAATCACATGGCCCAGGCACGTAGCACATAGGCCGGAAAACCACTGGTCAATAATGAACTGGATTCCCAGAGAAGGTGAGAAAGAGACAGGAACATAAGTGAACAGAAACTTAAGTGGTCAGATGTTATAGCGTGTGCGGGTACAATGTGTTGCATGCTGAGGATTGATATGACCAGCGGGACATGGAAGAGGCACTTGTCCTGCAGTTGTTGTAGTAAGGCTAATGAGTAGACTGATGATGTATTGCACACTCGTTGCCCCTTCACACATCTCATGAGTGCTTCCCAGTGGTTCGCCCAATTCTCAAGAATAATTTCAAAGATATGCGCATTTTTTCAGCTGATTAGCTTCTGCAAGGTGTGTATCGAGATGGTGTTAATATAGACTATTTGCGTCTTGCCACAAGCAAAAATGTTTCTCGACGCAATGTTGTTAGAGCAAAATCATAACCCCTTTTTTGCAATGTGTGCGCAATCACCCTTATAAATTTGAAAGCACGAATTTATGAAAATAGGATACTCTATTTTACTTCAGGGGAAAGTTTGCCTTATTTACAGCATTATTTTCACTGAATTTGTCCTGCCGCATGTCTTCATGGTTCAGATGACATTTAGAAGCTGTTGAAAATAAAGGACCTCTTGATAAAAGTCTAATACACACACAGGTTCAGTTCTGATGTTGAGTCGTATATCTGCCGCGTAGACACGTATCGCTTGACGTGTACTTAAAGAACTATATTCATAAGGAAGAGCTTGAAAACCATGAAATGTCAGGGTGGGAACTTGTGAAAAAGATTATGAATAATAACTACAGCATGCTTCTTATGCCGTACGTAATATTATCGGAAACATTCAACCATCGAACAAGGCTAGAAATAGTGCCTTGTCGCCAATCGATTGACGCAGTGATGTCCTCAAGTTTCCTCATTGTTAATCCTATATAGTGCCGTGTATTAATACGGAAACTTCAAGTCTACATGCACTCAATCCACCGACTTTACCTCGAAGGAAGTCAACATGAAGCTTCTTGTACTCTCTCTTGCCTTCGTTTCAGCTCTAAGTCACGTTAAGGGCGATAAGCCAGTTTGGGCGGATGAAGCGGCAAATGGAGCAAATCAAAAAGCATTGAAGGTAAAATTATTCGCACTTCTTGCGACAGTTTTGCATAAAGAAACATATGACAAGAATATTTTTTCAAGTGAGCGTAAACCCAGTGAATGTAGTTTTCCTTGTAACGTTCACATTAAAACTCATGACAGCATCAAAAGTCCACACACCAGTTATTTCGTGCTGTCATAAATCTATCAAATGATTATCAGTAGACTTAGTACTTGAGTTGGTTAAGTCGTAGGCAAGGCCGCTCTATTTCCGACAATTTCATTTAGGATTAAACTTTCTTATTGGCCAATGCTTGTTCTTTCAGTGACATGTACTTTATGATTTGAGTTGAATATTTAGTCTAAGGTGTTTGCATGAGTCCCTAATGCAGAGAAATATATTTAATGCACAAATGGCATAATAATACGGTTGTTGTTTTTTCTTTAATTCACCATAGCGTCCTATGTAAAGCCGGAATAGAGTATCTGGTAATATCTATAACGATCTTTACTTTTATGTACATACATTTTGCTTTTATTTTAGTTTTCATAAGTTTTACACTAACACAAAAATATAAACATGACTTAACAACACATCTGATTGGCCGCATGGATGTTACACTGTAATCTACGCTTCTGTAGTAAAGCACGCTCACCATTAGCGTCAGTACGCCTTCGCCTGAAGTGTCGTCTTACGGCAAGGCGTCTGCTGCCTTAATTGTTTTTCCTAACAAATGCATCTGAATAGTTTTTGCACGTCCATTTCAAGAAATACATGTTCTAGACAGCAGACGAATCATGAGTGGAGGCCTAGACAGTGAAGTTGTCTTGTGCTTCGGGGAACAGATTGTTTTCACGCGTGTGCTGCGTCTTCCTCGTTTCCGTTTGAACGGCGGAGTTTCTACTCTCTCCCATGCCTAGCCATGCGTGGCTTTGCCGTGTCCGGGTAAAAAGGAATCCTGGGGGTTGAGCCGACGCCAGGTGATTGGACCTTTGAGGCTCCTAGCAGAAGAAACACATCCCTTTGGCCCCGGATTCTCGTAGACGACACCCCTGGGCGGACCCACCAAGAGGAAATTCGCTCTCGCCTTTTCTGAATCTCACTCTCCCTACATCTTTGTCTTTGTCTCTTACTTTCTCTCTGTCCTCTCTTCTACTCGGTTATGTTTGCTTCCAAATTTCTTGTCGGCAAGAGTTAACCTTGTGTGGATACCCAGTATTGCCTATTCTATATTAGGTTATAGCAGCGCTGTACAGCTGGCGTCGACAGGACATGCCTGTCGACGCCAGCTTTTCAACGCGTCTTGCCCCGTCCTATAGTTGGGCTTGGTGGTGGGCGTCTGGTACCACTGCAGAACTTTGAAGTTTATTTATGGCAAATCAATAAACTTTAAAGTTTATTTATTTTCCTTTCCTGATCACTCCCCAAAAAGGTGGCCCAATGAAGATACTTTGATGCTCAATACACCGAAATCTGACTTCCCAAAGTACCACGTTATTCATAGAATGAAAAGAACACAGTACGTGCAGTTTCACTTTTTCTCATCTCTAAAACTCTCTCTCACCGAAGCAATAGGTCCAGGTTATAAATTGCAAAGATGGGAAGTGGCGATCTCCTGCTGCAGGTTCGTGACAAACCTCAATACTACAAACTATCCAGATTTGCAACATTTGGGGACACTTCTGCTTCCATGGCCTACGCAGGTCTATGAACGCAGTCCGTGGGGTATTTTCTGATGATGATCTTATCATTCTTAGTGAAAGCGAACTGTTAGAAAGATGGGAAGATTAAAATATTGTAAAGAAACAAAGAATAGTAATCAAGTGTGATAACAAACAGACCCCTAAAAACTTTTATTAGTTACCTTCGGAACCAGTGACCAACCAGCATCAATTGAAACCGGCTATTCTAAGCGCCGTCTAAGACCTTACATTCCCTATCCTCGTCGATGTTTCAAGTGTAAACGTTTCGGGTATGGATCGCAGAGTTGCAGAGGGCACGCCACTTGCGCAAAGTGTGCATTCATGCAACACATATGCGACAACTGCACCTCAGAAACAACTCATTTTCGTACTGTGAAGGAGATCACGCTACGTACTCGCGATCATGCCCCACATGGAAAAAAGAAAAACAAAAAGTAGAACTAAAGGTCGAATTCAATTTGTCATTCAAAGAAGCACGTAAACGATTTTTGCTGCACAAACCCTCGTATGCCTCCTTTGCAGATGTGACGTGCCGGGGCGCCGCGCCACATGTTTCTGCCCCTGCCAACGTCACACAGATTGTGGCCGCAGCTGTGCCACCAGCGCCCACGGCTGGAGCAGCCTGTACTGCTCCGCCATCTGACAAACATGGTCGGCAGACCTGCGTGTCTGCTGGACCTCGGACCACTGCAAGCACAGTTAGGTGCAAAAGTTATGTGAACGTGCCTGCCGAGCAAGCACCATCCACTACCTAACAAGACGTGATCGATACAAGTCCCATTCCTCTGGCGCCTCAGACGCCGACGGATAGGCGCAAAACCATGAAGCGTGCCAAAAAAGAGAAACCCCAAATCACAGGGCCCCAAAAGATCCTTTACATAACGCAGCCTTTTTTTACACACAGCACCTTGCAACAATAAAATAACACAAATACTACAATGGAACGTCAGAGGACTGCTGAGAAATCTCGACGATATCCAAGAACTTTTATACAAACATACACCTAACGCGCTGTGCCTAAAGAGACACTCCTGAAGTCTAAACAAACCAACTTTTTACGTCAATACGTCATTTTTCGGAATCACCGGAATGATGCCATTGTGCCATCCAGTGGTGTTGTCATTATAGTCATTCAAGTATTGCATGCACACACCTATCATTACAAACATCTCTTGAGCTGGCGGCTGTTCGAGCAGTTGTTTTGATTAAGGTCGTCACCATCTGCTCTCTCTACAAACGTCCACAACACTGTCTTGAAAAGCACGAATTCCAGTTCCTCATAGACAAGCTTCCAGAACCATACCTAGTTCTAGCGGACTTTATTGCACATGGTAGCCTCTGGGGTAACTCTTGCTGCAATGCGCGAGGTCGCCTAATTCAACAGTTCCTTTTTTCTTCCGGTGCGTGCTTCTTGAATCAAAACGAGACAACGTATAACAACATCACTAAGAATACGTACTCAATAATAGAACTCAGCATAACAACCCCCTCACTCCTGCCTCTATTTAATGAGAAGTGATTCATAATCCATAAGGTAACGACCATTTTTCTGTCGTTATTGGCCCATCAATAACAAATACATGTCCTGCACAGGTTCCCAAATGGCTCACTGACAAAGCCTATTGGGAAAAGTTTCAAAATATGACTCTATTACTTGGACTTACATGGCGGCGTTGAGCATACAGGGTGCTGTGTGCTACTTTAGAGCTTTCTTGATTGAATCAGCAACGAAATGTATTCCCCAAACATGTGGACCATGAGGCAAACGACGATTCCCATGATGGAATAATGAGAGCTGTGATGCGCGAAAAAAAAACCATGGAAGTTCCTTAGAAACTCGCCGACAGCCAATAATCTTATAATGTTGAAGAACATCAAGTCGCAAAAAAGAAGGAGACGAAGACAGGCGAGAAGGGAAAATTGGCACAAATTTTCATCAGGCATTCCCTAACACAGATGAGTCGAGAGTCTGGAACATGGTTGGTAAAGTGGCAGGATGAAAAGCACATTCACTTCCTCTAGTAAACACAAAAGGAAAGAGTTTGGAGGACCAGGCTAACACTCTCAGAGGGCGCTTCAAACAGGTCTCCAGCTCATCGCACTATAGTGAAGCGTTCCAACGACACAAAATCAAAATAGAAAAAACTGAGATTAGAGCGCAAGCCCAGAACACATGAGGCATACAATGAACCTTTCTGTATGGCTAAATTACAAGCCTCACGTACCTGCTGCAGTAAATCTACCACAGACCTTGACGCTTTGGCATATGAAGTGTTAAAAAACCTGCCCACTGACACACAGAAAGCCCTCCTCTCCCTGTATAATGCGATATGGTCTTCCGGCGAGCTACCCTCAGCCTGGAAGGAAGCTATCGTTATCACAATTCTGATACAAGGCAAAGACCCGGCCTCAGTTTCCAGCTACCGGCCAATAGCGTTAACCAGCTGTCTTTGCAAGGTCTTTAAGAAAATGATTAACAGGCGCCTGATGCACTGCCTTAAAATTGTTGGCCTACTTGACCCATACCAGGGTGTGTTTCGAGAGGCTCGGTCTACCACTGACCACCTTGTCCGTATTGAGGCACAAATTCGTGATGCTTTTGTTCATATACAAATTTTTTCTGTGTTCCTCGATATGGAAAGGCATATGACACTACGGGGGGTTTCGGCGCATTGCGAGGCATGTCACCTTTAGGTGTTCGGGGTAGAATGCTGACAATCATAGAAAGCTACCTGTCCAACCGTACATTCCGTGTCCGAGTTTGCACTGTCTTATCTCGAATATATGTCCACGAAACAGGAGTGAAACAAGTAGGTGTAGTCAGCTGCACACTTTTCTTAGTTACACCTGTTTCTCCCACGTAATATTTTTACTGCATACATGTCGATAATGTACAGATTTGTTTCGAATTGTGCAACATATCATTGTGCCAACGTCAAGTTCAACTAGGTTTGAACAAGGTACTTCAATGGGCAGAGGAGAATGCTTTTATACTCAACACGCAAAAGAGCACTTCCGCCTTGTTCTGCCTAAATAGGGGCCTGACGTTTCCCTGCATGATCAACCTGTCAGTGAAGACCGACAACAATTTTCGTGGCCTGATATTAGAAACAAAACTAACCTTCATCCCACCTTTACAGTATTTAAAAGACAGGTGCTTAAAAATGAATATTTTGGAAGTGTTGTCACGCACCACGTGGATTAGTGGCAAGAAATGTCTGATTACTTATATAAAGTCTCGTACGTGCACGCCTTGATTAAGGTGCTACAATGTACCAGTCGGCAACACCATAAGCCTTGAAGATTTTTGAACCTGTACACCATCCAGGCATTCACCTCACTTGGGGTGCTTTTTGAACTAGCCCTGTGGAGAGCCTGTAGGTGGATTCGAATCAATGGTCGCTAACCTACAAAGATGTTACCTGTCTTTTTTTAATTCTGGAGGTGAAGGTAGACAAGAAACACCCCTCTCATTTCGCAATTATTGATTTGTTTTGTTCTGCCTTATTCGAGAACCGTCCTTCGTTGAGGCAGCCCTATTCGCTCCATGTAAGGGGCCTGGCCGAAGAAACAGATGTGCCTCTTCACAAACACAGTTTGATGGCTCCTGCAGCATATCTTCCACCATAGCTGTGTCAGCTTATAAACTGTGACGTCTCTTTTGTTGAAGTCATAGAGCATGCACCACTTGCACAATACATAAGTACTGCCTAGAACTACAACATAAATACACATGCCCTGATGCCTCAATGTCCAAGACTTCTGTGTCATATGCACCGGTAGGCCAATCCTGTCCGCGGCCAGCGTTCTTCATCATGATGCAAGCATTTTTTACCAGAAGCTTACGCAATGCTGGCAGTAATAAAATACATCAACAGACAAAATTACAATGGGCGTTATGTACAAAGATTCCCTAAGTGTGGTTCAAGCCCTGAAAACCTTTTAAACATACAAGAACCCCTTGCTGGTGTCACTTTACTCGCTTCCGTGCACACTGTACACATCAAAACAGCATGCCGTTGTCTGCTGGGTGCCAGGGCACCGAGAGTACAAGGAAACATCTTGGCCGACAAGCTGGCTTATTCCAACATTGACACTACTTCCAATGCATCAATATCAATCCCTGCACTTGTTTTTTTTTCTAAAACGAAAGCTCAGGGGGTATTCGCAGAGCATGTGGGATGGACACACAGGAATAAACTCTGTGCTAATAAGCGGAAACTTGGTAGTTGGCTGCCTCTATCATATCACGACACACAAAAGTAACACTGACAAGGCTCAGAACAGGACATACACACACTACACTTTCATATCTTCTATCTACCGGAAATCCACCATATTGTGAGATATGTGGAGAACCAGTTACGGTTCTCCGCATTCTCGTCCAGTGCGATGAGCTAGAGGCTCCAAGAAAAATGCACTTTTTACTGCTCTACCCATAGCAGCTCCCACTACACCATGACATGCCCATCGATAGGAATCGCCTTTTTTAAACTGCAATCACTTTTCACGTTTTAGGGGCGAAGCTCCTTAGGGCGTGGGCTGTGCGTCCCCTGTATGTAGCCACCTCTAGTTTAGTTCTTGCAGTGTTCACTAGATGGCGGTACCGTCCCCTGTATGTAGCCACCTCTAGTTTAGTTCTTGCAGTGTTCACTAGATGGCGGTACCGTCTCCTGTATGTAGCCACCTCTCGTTTAGTTCCTGTAGTGTTTACTAGATGGTGGTACTTGTAGCTGATGATGAAAAGATGCAAGATGTTATAAACTAGAAAGCGGTGCTTGTAGTTGATGAAAGACGCGAGATCTTATAAAATAGGAATGATGTCACATATGGCGCGTGTCATTGGTTGAAAGCAATCGTTCGATTTAGTGCGGTGACGTACGCTAGGGGGAGCGATGTAATAAAATTGAGTGGGCAAAATGTACAGAGGATTCATGGTTTACCAGGTTTACCTCCGGAGCTTCGCCCACTCATCATCATTCACTTCGTGGATATGGCGGCACATTTTTTTTAAAGATGTACATATCTTTCACCCCATATTTCGAGCTGGCTGCGGTGACTGCATCTTCATTATGGTTTTATTATCATGACATTTGGCCATACTTTTTCACTGCACATATCTCACGCCACTGTCATAATTTTACTACTTCCAAGTTTTTAGCCGCGTTATCGCGAGGAACTCTAAGGCCCCTTTACAGCAAGGTATCATTATATCGTTGTTCATATCGCTAGTCTACTGAAATGGCGCTTTTTGGCCATCAACTGGCCCTTGCGTAATTTTAAACCACTCATAATCTTCATAATCGCTTCCATTTGCACCATTTAGAAATTTGCTAGGGCCGTCATGATTTGAAAATTGTAAAGGTACATATAGAAATAAATAAGATGTGATCGGAATATACAGAAAGTAAGCATCATCACTCAAAACTAAATAACAGCCTAATTGATATACTCGTACGCAGTTGACTAGAGAATCCTGCAAATCATGCTCGGAATGTTGTGTATGGTTTTTTATCAAGTACACACTTCAGAAAACTTGCTTCATCATAAAATGCAGACCAGATCCCTCAAATGGCACTAACATAAGAAATAAAATATTTGTCAACGGTTGACTTGATCTTCCCGTAAATTACGCTTGACAATGCTATAACCACGTCTCTAACGTTTTACATGACCCATTTAACTTTCTTCATGAAATGATTCATACCAGGTGCAGGATAAAATTTCCCTTTGGTGAATTGATTACCTTTGTGCCATGATGTGACTCTGTCGAGCATGAGTACTGCAGATTATGCAGATTATCGAAAAAAAATGACTAAATCTTCAAGTGAAGGCTGTCTGAAGTGGGAGATGCTACTGACTTTTGCTCCAGCGTGAAGTTCCGAGGCTGAGATGGCCTAAACGACGGGTTGTCTATCACGGCTGCATGGAAGAGGCGTCCCAGTTTTTGATCGTACATGCATGTGACCTCAAAAAAATCTCTAAATAATGAAACTTCGCTGAAAAAAGGCATACAAAAATATATAATTGCTTCTTTCTTGCAAGTATTCAACACACAAGACATTTGTAACATCGTTATACACGAAAACTTGAAAAAGTCATTCCCTTGCATTTGTCTAAAGGAACCTGTTTTCTTATGTCATCTTCTCTGTCTCTTCCGTCATTGCACTAGTTTCTGGCACCCAACGATACTTTACACTACTTCCGAGAAGAGATACTTTTGAAATAGAATACACGTGATCACATACTCATGTGAAACCACAGCATGTAATTACACAAGGAGGCCATCTGAGGACTATTATTGTATGCCAATTTCACGCTCGACTCCTTTGCCGCCACCGTAGAGGGCGGTGACAACAGTTCCTACTGAATGAGTCAGTTATGTATTTTGCCTATAGAATTTCAATGTCAATTCGCATTCTATTTTCTCATCTTGCGATCTCTATCGAGGAGATGTAGGCAGACCCTGCAAAAGAAACCTTGATGAGGCTGCAGAACTAACTATCAAATATCGTGCTAGAATTGAGAACTTTAATGTCCAAGCTCCAGATTAATTACGTATTTTTCATTTCAGCATCTCAACAATAGTGTTGCAAATATTTATGACATGGTAAAAGCGACTTATAAGAATGACCCAGTGTGGGGAAATAACTTCAGATGTCTGTATGCTGCATTTGCCAGCTTCAATGAGGATGAAAAGAGCGTTGATGCATGGTTTCTGTTTGTTAATGATGCTGATGCAATGTAGTAAGTACAACTTTATTTCGTATTTGATAATCGAAAAAGTCAACACAGTATTGCCACGGGGTCGTGACGTGGACGAATCTAGCAGCATGAATGTTCCGATGAAACTGCTTATTTGGCTATACTTGTGGCCAGTAAATGGGAAGTTAGAAGACAGCCACACAATGGCATTATTAGTGGCGAACAGAGTGTTAGCCATCGAAAAACTAGCAAGCCTTGAATCGTGCCACTGTTTTTACGTGTGCTAGTGAAAGCTCCAGCCGTACCACTGGTCTTCGCGTAAGTGCTAAAATGATCTCGAGTGTTCGAACTTACGCGTAACCTTAACAGATCATTATACAAGTATCGCTAACCTTCTCGGAGAATTGAGCGCAGTATAGGCTGAGCATTCGTAAGGATTTGTGGGGGAAAGCTGAAAAAAACGAAAGGAAAATTAAGAAACATGTGTGGTATTATTGAAGGTATCTGAAGATTAAAGTTCCGAACCCTTCTGATGTATATGAGAGACGCTATGGCGGAAATCTCCGGAAATTTCAACCACGTGGGTCTTTTACAAGCACCCAAATCTGAGCACATTGGCCTACAGCATCTTCGCCTCCATCGAAAATGCAGCCGACGGAGCAAGGTTTGAAAGCGCGGCCTGCGAGTCAGCAAATAAGTACTTTGTCTATTTCACCCCCATGGCGGCGCTGGGCATATAGAAGTAATGCAGCCGTCAAAGTCTTCAAAATTTCAATAAATTCAGCTTACAAGGCCACGCGCCATTGCACGGAAGCATATATTTAGGCGTCGGTAACGATTACACGTTGGCAAGCGTCTATGATATTTTTTTTGCCACTTGGACAAGAGATCAATACAAAATTTACTCAAAGATTCTTCTGAAAATCTTGAAAACACCCTTCGCCTAACGCAAACGTAGTCGGTCCATTCCTTTGCCTACGTAGACTTGTATACACACATTTCTCCCGACGGTCCTGAGTGTGGTCGATTGGTGAATTGCAGCACCTAATGTGAATGTGTCCCCGTTTACGTGACAAATAGAAACACCACGCCATCGAGACACTAATTTACAAATAGATCTATAGCACTGAATTGATGAATCAAATAAAGGCTTCTAGGAAGCCTACGATGCAAAAGCACCCACTGGTTCCTACCGCTGTGACAGGAAGACATTCATAGCGCTCCTGGGAGCCTCCTCTAGGATAATATATTTTTCGATTGACGTAGGTAACAGACTCACTAAGACGAGCAGCACGCTATGATCTCTATGAAAACGCAGTTACATGCAGTGTTGTTTTCTTTACTAAAAAAAGTGAATAAATATATTACTCATCACACTATGAAATGAGGATCGTGTTACTGCCCCACGCTACCAACTGAAAAATGTAACGCGTTACCATTAGAGTTCCCGAAAAAAGTAACAGACATTACCTCTGCCGCTACTCAGTAATAATATTGCCACCATTGATGAACGAGCCGCTGTGGCTTATACCCGTTTTGGGCTACGAAGAAGAAGAGAACGTTTTCGTTGCTCTGGTTCGGGTGAACCCCTGGCGGCAGGTCTTGTTTTTGCTCGCGACATTACTGGTGGAGACGCTGGGTACGTGTACTTCGGCTGTGCCGGCCATCGTGGAGACAGCTACATCTCCCAGAGCAAGAAGCAGCCACCGCCTGCGTGGGTTACCCCCTGAATTTGCTCGCTTGACATCGACACCCAGAAAGATGGCAACTCCGATGACAAGCCAGGCGGTCCGAACCAGCGATACCCATGGTTCTCTTCTCGCCCATGTTTTTCATGTGCCACAGACACCAAAGCCGTTCCATGGAGATATCTTCGAGGATGTTGATGACTGGCTCGACCACTTGATCGGGTTGCCTGTATCAACGAATGGAACGATGTTCGCAAGCTGCGCCGAGTTTACTTTTACTTGGAGGATTCTGCGAAGACGTGGTACGAGAACCACGAGGGCTCCTTTGCGACCTGGCAAGAGTTTAGCCGTCAGCTCCGTGACGTCTTATTGAACACCGAGAGGAAGGAGAGGGCTGAACAAGCCATATCCTGCAGAAACCAGCGGCCGAACGAACGAGTATCCATGTTTGTCGAGGACATGCTTTGGCTCTTCAAGCGCGCGGACCCTGCCATGCCCTAGGAAAAGAAGGTGAGGCATTTGATGCGCGGAGTAAAAGAACAGCTTTTCTCTGGGCTCGTGCGCAATACACCAACGAGAGTCGCACAGTTCATCAGTGAGGCGACCACTATGGAACGTACGCTGCAGCAGCGGTCATCACAATACGAACGCCAGATCCCGGCCACCGCATGCTCTATCGGCTTTGACAGCGAGAGACAGGCCATCGCAGACTTCATTCGAAGTATTGTTCGGGACGAACTCCGACAGCTTCAGGCGGTGGGATCCCATCAACCTGTGTCTGCCCTCGCAGATGTAATCAGACAAGAAGTCCGGCAGGCCGTCACACCCCTGACCCCAATCACACCACCAATTCCCGAGGCGCCAGTCCTGACATACGCAGCGGCATTGTGATCCCCTGCGCCACCGGCTACAGATCCTGCTATGCGGCCCAGGTACCAGGCTATGCAGTCATTCCACACCACTGCTTCGAGCCCGCCTCCCTGCTCAAGGTTTCCGAGCACACCCACCTATCTGCAGTCTACCTCAAGACAAAGTGGTAGCAAGGCAAGCACGTGGCGCACCTCGGATAACCGTCCGCTCTGCTATCACTGCGGCGAAGCGGGTCACGTATACAGGAACTGTCAATACCGGCAACTAGGTCTCCGCGGCTTTCGTCCTGATGCTCTATGCCCGCGCTACGGTGAGCGCCTCCGCGAAATTGAAGCCTATCTCACGGGCCAGCGAACACCTTCGACTGTTCAATACCACCAGTCGAGATCACCGTCGCCTCGCCGGTCTACGTCACCCAGTTTGCGCTCATCGTCTTCCGCTCATTTCAGGAGCCGGTCACCAAGTCCCCACAGGGGAAACTAGGAACGGCGACTGCTGGGGGTGATGTCGCGGCCCGGTGAACTGTAAAAGACCCTCATTCGATGCAACGACCAGACGAGGACCATTCCGGTTTTGCAGTGTTCTCTGACAGCAGAAAGTTCGTTTCTGCCGAAATCGCCGTCTTCGTCGACAATCATGCTGTCAATGCCCTCGTCGACACCAGCGCCGACTATTCCGTAATGAGCGCCGCACTGGCATCTGAACTGAGGAAGGTTACCACACCATGGCAAGGACCCCAGTTGCGCACGGCAGGGGGCCATCTGGTGATGCCTACCGGTATGTGCACGGCACGCATTCGTATACGTACGTCGACATTTGCAGGCTCCTTCCTCGTATTGCGCGTGTGCTCTCGGCCAGTCATTCTAGGAATGGACTTCCTTCGTGAATACGGCACCGTCATCGACCTCCGTGAATTACTTGTGTCATTCGAGGATCCTTTTTGCTCTGCAACAGACAGTACACAATTCCGGAAAAGAGCACTTCGTGTTACCGACGATTCTCTGACTCTCCCACCTCGAAGCAGCCTCTTTGTCGAAGTAGAATTGGAACAGGACATGTCTGACGCGGTAATTGCAGAGGCCAATTTGTCTCTCCTTATTTCACGACAAATCTGTGTTGCCCGAGGAATCATTCAGCCTAGCAATAGGCATGTTCACCTACTGGTGAAGAACTTCAGCGATGAATATCGCCACCTAACGAGACACGCTGCCATTGCATATTGGGAAGAACTTGCTGATGCCGATGTTTCGCCCACGTTAGCTTTATTTTCATCGAATTGCCACCCTGACGAGGCGCTCGCGAGCACTCTCGACGTAAACTAAAGACTACCTTCGTCTCAACGAGAAGGCCTTTTGCGTTTACTCGGCTCATTTTTATTTTTTTATTTGTGAAATACTGCAGGCCAAAAAGGCCCAAGCAGGAGGGGCACAAACACAAACACAATATCAGTACATGAGTAACACAGCTTCACTAAAATACATCTGTGTAAGAGGAGAGCGAGTAGAAGAGAAACATCAAAACAAAGAAAGCACGCGATCAGTACACGAGTAACACAGCTTGACTAAAATACATCTGTGTAGGAGAAGAGCGAGTAGAAGAGAAACATAAAACAAAAATCAAGCGATAATGGGGGGGGGTCAAGATTCACAGAATTAAACATTGGGTTCATTAAGATCGAAGGTTTGGAGGAAATCAGAAGGCAAGTTGTTCCATTCTGTTACAGTTCTCGGAAAAAAAAGAAAACTTAAATAAATCTGTCCGCGCAAAATTCGGAATTAAAGATCGGACTTGAGAATGACGAGTTTGCCTGGTCGAAACTGGGGTAACGTAATGTGATGGGTCTAGCCCAAGTTTATTGTTAATTAGTGAGTCCAAGAACTTTAGACGGAGAAGCTGGCGCCGCGATTGTAGCGTCTGGAATTCGTTATCTCGCATTAGTTCAGTAACTGATGTACCACGACCATACTTTGAGTAAATAAAACGCACTGCTCGTCTTTGAATCTTTTCGAGGGAATATATGTTAGACTTAGTATGCGGATCCCATACAATACAAGCGTATTCAAGCTTTGGACGTACTAAAGTGTTATAAGCTAATAGTTTCACTTGCGACGGGGCGTCTCTGAGTTTCAAGACTGCTTTGCCACTACGTCAAAGGTTAAACAGACACCACTTGCTCTGCACCGTATCATCACGGAACCCACCAAAAGACCCATCCAACAACACGCCTATAAGGTGTCGCAAAAAGAGCAAGACGCTATACGTGACGAAGTCCAGCAGATGCTTCAGGACAACGTCATCCAGCCATCAACCAGTCCCTGGGCTTTGCCAGTTGTGCTAGTAAAGAAGAAGGACGGTACGTTGCGTTTTTGCGTTGATTACCGCAAACCGAACAAGGTCACCAAAAAGGACGTTTATCCTCTACCCATGATAGATGACTCGTTGGACCGTATACGAAACGCTAAATAATTTTCTTCCATGGATTTACTAAGCGGCTACTGGCAAATCGCAGTGGATGAGCGCGACCGCAAAAAGACGGCGTTTATTACTCTCGACGGCCTGTACGAGTTTAAAGTGTTGCTTTTCGGTCTATGCTCAGCGCCAGCTACTTTCTAAAAAATGATGGATACTGTTCTCACAGGGCTCCAATGGCAATCATGTCTTGTTTACCTTGATGACGTCGTGGTCTTTGCAGACACGTTTGAACAACACGTCCAACGCCTTCATGCAGTACTTCAGGCAATCAGAACAGCGGGGCTTTCTCTCAAACCCGAGAAAAGTCATTTTGGATATGAATAACTGAAGTTCCTTGGTCACGTAGTGAGCCATGCCGGCATCCGCCCATATCCGGAGAAAACCCGTGCTATTGCCGCCTTCCCGTGGCCAAAAATAAGCGCGACCTACGCCGATTTCTGGGGCTCTGTGCGTATTACAGGCGCTTTGTCAAAAACTTTTCGAAGATTGCTGAACCCCTCAACAAGCTTACAAAAACGGTGTTTCGTTTGTTTGGGGTCCCGATCAGTGTCATGCGTTCGACACCCTTCGAAACCTCCTCCAGGCTCCGCCTGTACTGGGTCACTTTGACGAAAGCGCTGACACGGAATTACACACTGACGCCAGCAACGTTGGACTAGGAGCGGTATTAGTTCAGTGGAATAATGGCGTAGAGCGCATGATCGCTTATGCGAGCAGAACCCCCGCAGGGGCGCCTGTGAAAGCAGGCGTTTGGTGTGTAGTGAAATCACGGACCCGAGCTAACGGGGGAGTTTCTACTCCCTCCCACGCCTAGCTGTGCGTGGCTTTGCCGTGTCCGGGAAAAAGGGGATTCTGGGGGTTGAGCCGACGCTGGGTGATTGGACCGTCAAGGCCCCCCGGCAGAGGCAACACACCCCTTTTGCCCCGGCTTCACGTAGACGGCACCTCTGGTCTGACCCACCCAGGAGAAATCGGCAGTCGCCTTTTCCTATCTCTCTCTTTCTATATCTTCAATTTTTGTTCTCACTTTACATCTTTCCTGTCTTCTCCTCACTTCGTTTTACTTTCAATTTTTCCTGGCGGCAAGGGTTAACCTTGTGTGGCTATCCAAACTAGGGTAAACCATATTGGGTTATAGTAACTGCGTACTGCTGGCGTTGCGCAGACATGCCCACATGCTCTGTCACGTCCCCTCGTTGGACTCCGTGGTGGGAGGTAGGCGCCGTTACCAAAAAATACACATTTTCTCATGGGATCCCAGGCCCCCTCTTTAACTGATCGTGCTTCGAAAAGGGTACGCACCGACGCAACTTTCCTACTTTGGCCCAAAAACAGAGAAACTTTCCCAATATACCATGTCCTCTACTGCGAACAATCATCTACAAAAGCTAGAGCAATCTCACCCTTCCTTGTGGCCAAGTGCTTGAGAGACCATTGGAACCGGTTATAAGGCCACAAAGATGGCAAGTGGAGATCTGCTTCTCGAATTAAAAGACAAGGAACAGTACAATTAACTCTCGCACCTCGTAGCCTTTGGTAACATCCCTGTCTCTGTGAGCGCACACTGTACCATGAATACAGTGAAGGGCGTGGTATCGGACGAAGATTTGATGACACTGAGTGAAGCAGAGCTTCTTAATGGATGGAAGGACCAAGGTGTAATCCATGTCCAGCGCATCAAAATCAGACGTAACAACAACGAAATAGCAACAAAGCACTTAATACTCACCTTCAACTCAACCACTTTACCTGAGACTCTCAAAACTGGCTATGTAAAACTCCATTTCCGACACTTCATTCCAAACCCGAGGCGTTGTTTCAAATGCCAGCGATTTGGTCATGCATTACAGAGCTGCAGAGGACAGCTGATGTGTGCTAAGTGTGGCATAACTGGCCACAGTGCTGATGAATGTAGTCATGACGAGTTCCTCTGTGCAAACTGCGCAGGTAGTCACCCGGCATACTCCAGAGCGTGCCCAGCCTGGAAAAGAGAAAAAGAAATAATAAGTATAAAAGTTAAGGAAAATATCACATTCAAGGAAGCAAGACAACGAGTCTACTTATCATTAGCACTAAAAACACCTTTTGCCGAAGTGGTGCAACGAGGGGCGGCCCCACAAAGGCCCTTGGCAGTTGCCCGGACCACGCCTAGCGTGCCGAGGCCGATGCCACAAGCCCCTGCGGCGGGAGTAGCCAGCGCTGCCCTGCCAACATTCAGCCTGTCCACACCAGTGACCTCTACAATCTCTGGCAGCAGCCAGGGCAATCACGAGGCCAAGGGGGCTCCATCAACCCCCAGCTCGGTGGGGACAAAGACTTCGTCGATCGAGGCGAAGTCTAAGCGACGCACAGATCGCTCTTTAGAGCGGGTGTCCAGTGCCTCGCAAGAGGCTATGGACACCAGTTCAAGCCAAACGGCGCAGGAACCGCCGAAGGAGCGGCGAGCTTCGCTCGACCACCCCGCAAAGGACAGAACGCCGATTACAGGCCTGACAAAGGCCCTGTAAAATGATTTAATCCCCGTCTTTTTTGCGCACAGCACTTTTTTCCTTTTTTTCCACTGTGGACAAAATCATACAGTGGAACGTAAGGGGAATACTTAGAAATTTAGATGACGTCCAAGAACTTCTGTGTAAGTTTAACGCGAAAGTGGTTGTGTGCAAGAAACGTACTTAACCCCTAAGCACAAGGACTTCCTACGACAATATATTATTTTCCGAAAAGACCGGGAGGATCCTGTCGTACTATCTGGTGGTGTAGCCATTATAGTCGATCGTAGTATAGCATGCCAGCATTTGAAGCTCCAAACGGCCCTTGAGGCAGTGGCCATTTGAGCTGTACTTTTTAACAAACTCATTACCATATGTTCTGTGTACATACCACTGCATCAACAGCTACACAGATGTGATCTGGAATTATTAATAGATGAACTCCCAGAGCCGTTTCTGGTTCTAGGTGATTTTAATGTACACAATATCCTGTGGGGCGATGCTCTCTGTGATGCGCGAGGACATCTCATTGAGCAGCTCCTTTTCTATTCTAGTTTATGTCTTTTAAATATAAAGGAGCCTACGTATTTTAGCCTTGCAAACAACACATACTCCTCCATAGATCTTAGCATTTCATCACCGTTCCTTTTACCTGTTTTTAAGTGGAATGTTCTTAAAAACTCTTATGGGAGTGATCACTTCCCAATCATCCTGAGTGCGTCGAACAAGGATCAACTACCCCCGCAGGTTTCTCGATGGAAGATTGACTCAGCTGATTGGGAAGGGTATAGAACTCTTACACACATGACATGGACTGAGCTGTCTGCCCTGACCATAGAGGACGCTGTCACGTATTTTACAGCTTTTATACTTGATGCCGCATCTAAATGTATTGCCAAAACGAGTGGCATGTCTTCTAAACGGCGAGTCCCATGGTGGAACGACGCATGCAGGAAAGCACGGATCACTCAGAACAAAGCATGGGCGCTGATTCGTGATTCCCCTACAGCAGAAAATCTAGAAAATTTCAAGCGGGTCAAATCGCAGGCACGGAGAACGCATCAACAAGCTAGACGAGAGAGCTGGACAAAGTTTATATCGAATATCAACTCGTACACAGATGAGAGCAAAGTGTGGAATAAGGTAAAGAAAATTAAGGGCCAACAAACGTATTCTCTTCCACTAGTAAATAGCCTCGGGGAAAGCTTGCAGGATCAAGCCAACTTTCTTGGCACACATTTCGAACACATATCGAGCTCCTCACACTACTCCGAATCCTTCCAGAATTACAAGGCACGAATAGAAAAACAAAAGTTAGAAAGAAAATCCCCAAGAAATGAGGCATATAATGCACCATTCCGCTTAGCAGAACTGCGAACAGCACTCAACTGCTGTAATACATCTACCCCAGGTTCTCACAACGTAATGTACGCGATGCTGAAGGAACTACCCTCCGAAACTAAAGAAACCCTCCTCTCTCTTTATAATCGCATATGGATTTCGGGTGTGATCCCCTCCTCCTGGAAGGAGGCTGTTATAATTCTAATTTTGAAGCAGGGAAAAGATCCCTCTATTGTATCAAGTTACAGACCTATAGCGTTAACAAGCTGCCTCTGAAAGCTATTTGAAAACATGATTAACTGCCGCTTACTCCACTACTTAGAAACAAACAAATTGCTCCACCCATACCATTGTGGGTTTCGAGAGGGTAGATCCACCACCGACCATCTGGTGCGTATCGAGACACAGATCCGAGACACTTTCGCTCACAAACAATACTTCCTCTCTGTGTTTCTCGATATCGAGAAGGCCTACGACACAACATGGCGTTTTGGCATATTAAGAGACCTGTCCCACCTTGGTGTGCGCGGAAGAATGTTTCACATAATTGAAAGTTACCTGTCAAACCGAACATTTCGTGTCCGTGTGGGCAGTGTTCTCTCCCGAACATTTGTCCTGGAAACAGGCGTGCCACAAGGTGGTGTACTTAGTTGCACACTTTTTATTATCAAAATGAATTCCTTGCACTTGTCCGTCCCCCGCAACATGTTTTATTGTACATATGTCGATGACGTTCAGCTTGGCTTCAAGTCATGCAACTTGGATATGTGTGAGCGGCAGGTTCAGCTGGGTTTAAACAAGGTCTCCGAATGGGCAGATGAAAACGGATTTCGACTTAACCCGCAAAAAATCACCTGTGTCTTGTTCGCTCGAAAGAGAGGCATGCATTCGGAACCTGACATTGAACTGAACGGTCAACGTCTGTCTGTCAATGCGGAGCATAAATTCATAGGCTTAATCTTGGACAACAAGTTGAACTTCGTACCGCGCATCAAGTATTTAAAAACAAAATGTTTAAAAGCCATGAATGTTATAAACGTGTTGTCACGTACTACGTGGGGAAGTGACCGGCAATGTCTCATCAACCTGTATAGAAGCCTCATTCGCACCCGCTTAGATTATGGGGCCGTTGTTTATCAGTCTGCGACTCAAAGTGCTTTGAAGATGCTGGACCCCGTGCACCAATTGGGCATCCGCCTTTCTACGGGTGCTTTTCGCACCAGCCATGTAGAAAGCCTTTATGTTGAGTCAAATGAGTGGTCGCTTCATCTGCAGAGAGCTTACATGTCCTTTGTATATTTCCTGAAGGTGAAAGCAGACAAAAAGCACCCCTCATACTCTACTAATAATGATCTGTCGAGCTCCATTCTGTTCCAAAACAGGCCTTTGATGAGGCAGCAATTTTCAGTACGCCAGAAGGGTCTAGCTGCAGAAACTGGAGTGTCACTTGAGCACAGTTTAATGGCTCCTGTAGCATACCCGTCACCATGGCAGTGGCAGATTATAGACTGCGATGTGGCTTTCCTAGAAGTTACAAAACATGCACCTATTGCCCATATCCGAACATACTTCCTGGAACTTCAACACAAATACACATGTCCTGAGTTTTTTACAGATGCCTCTAAGTTCAACTCCTCTGTGTCCTACGCTGCTTGTGCCCTTCCTTTTCGGATGCTAGCCCTCTACATCCAGGCACAAGTATCTTCACAGCGGAAGCTTACGCGATTCTTGTGGCAGCTAAACACATCAAACAATTTCATATACAAAAAGCAGTAATTTATACAGACTCCCTCAGTGTAGTAACGGCTCTGCACACTCTTAAAAAAAACACAAAAACCCAGTTCTTGTCTCACTTTACTCCATTTTATGCACACTCTACACACTCAAACAACATGTTGTAGTGTGCTGGGTGCCAGGGCAACCTGAGATTCAAGGCAACGTGAGGGCAGATCAGCTCGCTGCATCCGTCCCCAAAAGCACTGCCCCTACAGCCATATCAATCCCGGCCCTTGATCTTTAGCCGTCTCTCAAACGAAACCTTAGAAAATACTGCCGCGCGCTTGAGCTGCCAGCGCAAAAGAGGCAGACGAAGTGGCAGTCCCCCCTCGTGCCATTGTTCTGTTTTTGGCTGCGCTGAGCCGACCGCTCTTCGGACTTTTGTGAGGACGCCTTAAAAACGTCTCCTGTCTCTTTAACGTGACATTTTAATGGTGGAGGTGCGGGGTAACCTCCCCTATGCAACAGACTCCTTCTAGCAGCCGGAACGTGACCCAAAACCCAGAGCTTACGCCGGTACACCGTTTCAGTCGGAGGATTCGAGGACTGTCCCCCGAGTTTGTGCCTCACAGTACAAGTACGTCGACTGGTATGGAGAATACTGTTGCTGTCACCGCTTCCCCTACCGCTGGAGCCGCCGCTGCTCCAACCGCTGCACCCGCAGCTGCACCCACTCATTACACGCTACAAAAACCACGTGTTCCGAGTCCCTTTCGTGGTGGCCTCTATGAAGATGTGGAAGATTGGCTGGCTGAGTACGAGTACGTAGCGGATTTCAACGGGTGGGACGAAGTAGCGAAGCTCAAGAATGTGTACTTTAGTCTTCTGGATGGTGCTCGCACATGGTTCCAGAACCGCAAGGGCCTCCTAACGTCGTGGCATGAGTTCTGTCACAGGCTCCGCGAAACGTACTCGAGTCTCGATCGTCGAGAGCGCGCTGAAAGGGCCCTCCAGTCCCGCATGCAGATGCCTAATGAAGGTGTGGCTACATACGTGGAGGATATGGTTCATCTGTTCACTCGCGCCGATCCAACCATGCCGGAAGACAAGAAGCTGCGACACTTGATGCGAGGTGTGAAAGAGCAGCTCTTCGCTGGACTCATTCGTAGTCCGCCTAGAACGGTCGCGGAGTTCCTCACTGAAGCCGTCGCCATGGAAAAGGCGCTGCAGCAGCGGAACCAGTACGATCGGCAAGTGAATGCTACCTATACCACCGGGCTAGGCTCGTTCCCGACCGACGTGGGAGCGCTTCGCGAGCTGATACGTTCGGTTGTTCGCGACGAGCTACAACAGCTGCAACAGCTGAACCAGGCGCAGCAGCAGCCTTCCACGAATTGCATCGCCACCATCATACGTGATGAAGTTCAGCATGCGCTCGGCACACCTCGCCGCGAGACACCAACGCAGGTTGCTGCACCACTTCAGGCGTTCGCAACTTCAAGTGAACCTCTAGGGGTGACCTACGCAGACGTATTGAGACGCACCGTTCCGTCGTCCACGACACCATCCCCAGTGAGTGGTTTCCAGCGCACCACTTATACCGACACGTTCGAACACAACGCACCTGCACCAGTCCCACTACCAGCCGCAACCCCGTACGCCACACTGCAGTCCGCACAGGTGGTCCCTTATTTTGCAGACACTCGACCCGTCATGCGTAAATCCGACATATGGCGCATGCCCGACCGACGACCGCTTTGCTACCACTGCGGTGAAGCGGGTCACCTCTACCGAGACTGCCAGTACCGCCGACTTGGGCTGCAGGGTTTTCCTGCCAATTCACCCCGCCCCCGGTTTGGACAGAGACCACCAGAAATTGAAGATTTTATCGCTCGGCAGAACGTCTCACTCAGGCGTCAGTCGCGCTCACCGTCACCGCGGTCGTCATCTTATTCAGGCAACGGAAATCGAAGGCCGCAAGGACGGTCTCCGAGCCCTCGCCTGGAAAACTAACGCCAGCGACCTTTCGAGGCGAGGCCGCTGATTCTCGACGTGATGAAGACCTCGCCCTCCAATCGACGCGACATCGGACCAACGGAAATTCGACTACGCCGGCGCCTGTATCCCAGCTGAGCGACTTTTCAATGGACATACCTGTGCTGCTCGACGGTCGCAATTTAACTGCCTTAATAGACACTGGTGCTGACTACTCGATTATTAGCGGACAATTGGCACGTACCTTGAAGAAAGTGATAATGCCTTGGACAGGATCGCATGTACGTACAGCTGGCGGACATGTTGTAACGCCGGTTGGTTTGTGCACGTCCAGGCTACAAATACGAGGCTGCACGTTTTTGGTCAGCTCCATCGTGCTACGTGACTGCTCCCGCGAATTAATTCTCGGCCTCGATTTTCTTCGGGAATATGGCGCCGTAATCGACCTACGGCGACGCTGCATTTCCTTTTCGACAGTCAACGCTACGTCAAGGGACTCCAACCGCCGTACAACCGCCCTCCGTGTTTCCGACGACAGTGTCACAATACCACCTCGTGCAAGTATCCTAATTCAGGTGACTTCCGAAGGAACCAGTGACGGTGAAACAGTGGCAGAGTGCAACGTCTCCCTGCTGCTGGCGCTTGGAATTTCTGTGGCACGAGGCATCATTGACATTCGGAACGGTACAGCCGAGGTCATGATTACAAATTTCACCAATGAGCATCGTCACCTTTTCCGGGGCACTGCGGTCGCCTACGCTGAAGCCTTGGAGGACGTCATTGAGTGTTTTGCCTGTGAAGACAGTAGCCGCAATGGACAAACCGTAATAGATGTTGACATGAACAGTGCACTGCCAGAAGAGAACCAGAGGGCCTTGCGAGAGCTATTGTTTGAATTCAGGGCGTGCTTTGCTCAGTCGTCTAAAGTGAGTCAGACGCCAATTACACAGCACAGGATAATCACTTACGACGACGCAAGACCTATTCACCAACAGCCATACCGCGTCTCGCCGACAGAACGCGCAGCTATCAAGCAGCAAGTGAAAGAAATGATCGACGACGGCGTTATCCAGCCTTCGAACAGTCCCTGGTCCTCACCGGTCGTTCTGGTTAAGAAGAAGGACGGTACGCTTCGCTTCTGTGTAGATTACAGAAAGCTCAACAACGTCACAAAAAAAGATGTTTATCCGCTGCCGCGTATTGATGACTCGCTTGACCGACTACGACGAGCGAAGTATTTTTCTTCCCTGGATTTAAAGAGTGGCTACTGGCAAATTGAGGTTGATGAGCGCGACCGCGAAAAAACCGCCTTTGTCACGCCGGATGGCCTCTACGAATTTCGGGTGCTACCGTTCGGACTCTGCTCTGCGCCAGCTACCTTCCAACGCATGATGGACACTGTGTTGACTGACTTAAAATGGCAAAGCTGCCTTGTGTACTTGGATGATGTGGTCGTGTTTTCAACCAGCTTCTCCGAACATCTGAAGCGACTACGACAAGTACTTGAGGCGATTCGGACGGCTAACCTTACGTTAAAGCCGCAAAAATGCCATTTCGGTTACGAAGAACTAAAGTTCCTTGGACATGTCGTAAGTGCAGAAGGCGTCCGTCCTGACCCTGAGAAAACCGCCGCTGTCGCAGCCTTCCCGACTCCTGCCGATAAGAAAAGTGTGCGGCGGTTTCTTGGTCTATGCGCGTACTACCGGCGCTTTATAGGCAATTTTTCGAAAATTGCCGAACCATTAACTAGACTCACTAGAGACGATACGCCGTTCGTTTGGAGTGCTGAACAAGAATCAGCATTCACAGAGCTTCGGCTTCGCCTGGCATCACCACCTGTTCTTGGACATTTCGACGAGGAAGCCGAAACAGAAATTCATACCGACGCCAGTAACGTCGGTCTGGGCGCGGTACTCGTCCAACGGCAGGAGGGAATTGAAAAGGTCATCGCCTACGCAAGCCGAACCCTAACACGCCCGGAGTCAAACTACAGTACCACGGAGAAGGAGTGCCTTGCTGTCGTGTGGGCAATTGCTAAGTTTCGACCTTACCTTTACGGCCGTCCATTCAGAGTAGTGACGGATCATCACTCGCTGTGCTGGCTTGCGAACCTCAGAGACCCCTCCGGACGACTGGCAAGGTGGAGCCTACGTCTGCAGGAGTACGACGTCACTATCGTGTACAAGTCCGGTCGTGCACACGAAGATGCGGACACGTTGTCACGCGCGCCAGTTGAGCCTGCCGCTCAGAGCTTCGAAGAGGACTGCCCTTTCCTTGGCTCCGTAAGCGTAACAGACTTGGCTTTACGGCAGCGAGCAGATGCTCAATTGCGACCTATCATTGAACATCTAGAGGGCCGCAACGTATCACTGCCCCAGCATATAACTCGCGGATTGTCATCCTTCTGCTTACGACAGGGCGTGTTGTACAAGAAGAACGCAGCCGCCAGCAACAAAACTTACCTGTTGGTCGTCCCCGCAGAGCTGCGTGAGGAAATTCTATTTGCCTGCCACAACGAGCCTCCATCGGGCCATCTGGGCATCACCCGAACCATCGCTAGGGTACGAAAGTCTTACTACTGGCCGAAACTTGCCGCTTGCGTTAAACAGTACGTTCAAGCCTGCCGCGAATGCCAGCGCCGAAAATCCCCATCTGTTAAGCCTGCGGGATTACTTCACCCTATCGAGCCACCCAGAACACCCTTCGATCAAGTCGGCATGGACCTCCTGGGTCCGTTTCCCTTGTCATCTTCCGGCAACAAGTGGATAATCGTCGCTACAGATTATCTAACCCGCTATGCTGAAACTAAGGCGCTTCCTAAAAGCACGGCTTGTGAAGTTGCTCAGTTTTTCATCGAGAGAATTGTATTACGCCACGGTGCTCCATCCTGTGTCATCACAGACCGAGGAACAGCGTTTACAGCAAGGCTCCTTGAACAAGTTTTTCAGTTAAGTTACTCCACGCATCGCAAGACAACAGCGTATCACCCTCAGACAAATGGACTGACCGAGCGGCTTAACAAAACGATGACTGATATGCTGTCTATGTACATAGACGTACAGCACAAGACGTGGGATGAAATACTGCCTTACGTAACATTCGCGTATAATACCGCTACGCAAGAGACCACACGATTCACTCCGTTTCGTCTTCTATACGGTCGGGACGTTCAGACGATGTTGGACGCAATGCTCCCATGCGACATTGACAACATCGAGAATCTCGACGAAGATGCTGAGTGTTTCGTGCAACGAGCCGAGGAAGCACGTCAACTAGCCCGCGTAAACATCAAGAAACAACAAGGCGTCGATGCACAGCGCTACAACCGCTGCCACAGACAAGTCGATTATAAACCAGGTGACCAGGTGTTGGTTTGGACCCCTGTGCGCTGCAAAGGTCTCTCTGAGAAGCTTCTCAGTCGGTATTTTGGCCCGTACAAAGTGCTACGACAAGTGAGCGACGTCAATTACGAAGTCCTTCCGGACGGAAGCCAACCACCCCGACGCCGACAGCTACGACCCGAGATTGTGCACGTGGTGCGGTTAAAACCGTACCACACACTGTGACAATGTTTTTTTTTTTTACGATACACGCTTCGTTTAGCATCGAGGCGATGCTCTTCAGGGAGGAGGGGCAGTGCCGCGCGCTTGAGCTGCCAGCGCAAAAGAGGCAGACGAAGTGGCAGTCCCCCCTCGTGCCATTGTTCTGTTTTTGGCTGCGCTGAGCCGACCGCTCTTCGGACTTTTGTGAGGACGCCTTAAAAACGTCTCCTGTCTCTTTAACGTGACAATACTGGCAGAGCAAGCGAGATACACACACACAAAACAAACTACACGTTCTTAAGCCACACCTTGGTCATTGGCTGCCTGTATCGAAATCGCGTCATACAGAGGTAATACTAACGAGACTCAGGATAGGACACACATACACGACACACACACATCTTTTGTCCGGTGGCGATCCACCATTGTGTGACAGATGTGGTGAAGCACTAATGGTTCTTCACATTTTAATCGAGTGCAAACAGTTAGAAACTGTAAGAAAACAACACTTTCCATTACCCTACTGACAACATATACCTTTACACCCTGCAATGTTCGTCGGTAGGGAACCGCTTTTTAGTCATAAATCATTGTTAGCGTTTTTAAAAGAAATTCATAGTTTTCACATCATATACCCGGTTATTCCGTAGCACGACCTCTCCAGAGAGGGTTTCGTTGCGGTGACTACACAAGAAAGCACTTGCCTCACGGCCCTTAGACGCAAGGGTATGAACGAGTTAGGCACTTGTGCTAATGCCATACATATCCACCATCGTTTTTATTATCACCAACTTTTGTCATCTATTCACACCACACACACCTTTCACGGCATGGTCATGATTTTATTACTTGTATGTTTTTACCCGCCTTACCGCGAGGAATTTTATGGCCTTTATACAGCCGCTAATCAGAATCATTGTCCACATTCCTTGTCCCATGAACTGGCGCTCTTTGGCCACCGAATGGCCCTTGCGCCAAAAACACCATATTTCATATGCGAGCAGAACGTTATCCCCAGCGGAGAAAAACTATTCTGCAACCGAGAAGGAATGCCTCGCTGTTGTCTGGGCCATAACAAAGTTCCGCCCGTACTTGTATAGCCGCCCATTCAGGGTAGTTAGCGACCACCATTCCCTTTGCTGGCTCGCAAATCTCAAAGATCCCTCAGGTCGTCTAGCACGATGGAGCCTTCGGCTACAAGATTTCAATGTCACCATCGTCCACAAATCTGTGCGGAAACACACCGACACGTACTGTCTCTCAAGTGCACTGGTCAAAATGCCAACACTGACCTTGAAGACGACAACACTTTTCTTTCTGCCGTATCAGCAACCCGCTTGGCTGAGCAACAGCGTCACGACTCGGAGCTCATTCCGCTCATCGACTACCTGGAAGGACGCAATTCCCACCCTCCTTGAAGCTTTGCACGCTCGCTATCCTCCTTTTGTTTCCGCGATGGAGTGCTTTACAAAAAGAACTTTCATCCTACACAAGCTATGTATCTGCTTGTTGCGCCAACTACGCTTCGTGGTGACATTTTACGTGCGTGTCACGATGAGCCATCGTCCGGACGCCTCGGCTATACGCGCACGCTGCAACGGATTCAACGCTCCTACTACTGGCCACGTCTCGCAAAGACTTTGAAGCATTACGTTTGCACATGTCCCGACTGTCAGCGACGTAAGGTTCCACCTTTACGACCAGTGGGACTACTGCAAGCAATAGGCCCACCAAACGCGCCCTTTCATCAGATTGGCGTGGACTTGCGGGGGTCATTCCCCACGTCTTCGTCTGGAAACCGGTGGATTGTGGTCGCTACCGACCACTTAACACGCTACTGTGAAACGAAGGCGCTTTCAAAAGCAACCGCAGCAGATGTCGTCCAATTTTTCGTGAACAGCATCATCTTACGTCACGGTGCTACAGCTGTCGTCATAACTGATCGTGGGACAGCTTTCACCGCAGAGATGCTGCAGGAAGTCTTGCGATTAAGTGGCACGGAACATCGTAAAACAACGGCTTACCACCCGCAAGCAAACAGGCTGACTGAACGACTCAATAAGACAATTGCAGACATGCTGTCAATGTATGTGGACATCAATCACAAGAACTGGGACGCCATACTGCCCTTAGTAACTTTTGCGTATAATACTGCTGTTCAAGAAAGTACCAGTTTCACACCTTTTTGCTTAGTCCACGGTCGCGAGGTCACGACGATGCTCGCCGCCATGCTCCTGCCCGACAACTTAGGAATATACCGCACCGACGCCGCCAAATTCGCGCAGTGTGCAGAAGAGGCCCGTCAACTTGCTCGTCACCGTATTCAACATCACCAAACCGCAGACGCACGCCGCTACAATCATCGTCCCCGTGAAGTTATTTTCAATTCCGGTAATGAAGCCTGGGTGTGGACCCCTATCCGACAACGTGGCCGTTCAGAAAAGCTTCTTCGCCGCTACTTCGGCCCTTACAAGGTCGTACGACGGCTCAGCGACGTCACATACGAGGTTCTCCCAAAAGGCACTTCGAGACGTTTCCGTTTCACCCCACGAACTGAAGTCGTTCACGTTTCACGGCTGATATCATACCTTTCGCGCTGTAAATCGCCAGTGAGTGACTGACTTTATTCGTCTCTCCCTTACATTTTTTCCTATTTTTCTTATTTCTCATTTAACTCTTGGCTCCACAACCAACTATGTTATTCCGCCTTACGCCATTCATTTTGCTTGCATGGTAATTTTCCTCTCATTTTCTTTTTTTTGCCTTCATGTACAGCATCAAGACGATGCTCCTTGGGAGAGAGGGTTGCCACCATTGATGAACGAGCCGCTGTGGCTCATACCCGTTTCGGGCTACGAAGAAGAAGAGAATGTTTTCGTTGCTCTGGTTCGGGTGGACTCCGGGCTGCAGGTGTTTTTGTCGCGACAATATATATATATATATATATATATATATATATATATATATATATATATATATATATATATATATATATATATATATATATATATATATATATATATATATATCATTTTGGTTTCACTGCACAAACCCTAAGTAGGTATATTACAAAGCTCACACTTTTTTCACACAGTCTTTCTAAGCCAAACGACGATTTTACCGAAAATGTTGATTTAACTAAAATTGTTTCTTGAAAATCATTGAACGTTATCAGTGTCATAGAGCGTATAGTTATTTTCCTCTGTAGTTGCATGCGATCGCTTCGGACTTTAGCATATGGTGAAGCTGTTTGTCTCAACGTCACATAATGCCCAATATGAGGTTCAATCATCAACGCCTTAACATCAATTTCCACAAACTAGCCGAGTTAACTATTCTCGTTAGGATAAGCGCTCTCCGCTAAGGACGCATCACTGGACTTTCAACAGCTTTACGGTAATTCTCTCAGCTGCTTCTCCTGGTAAAATAAATGTGCCAAATCTTCGATGATGTCCAAAAGCTCTTTTGCAAACATTTGCCGAAACTGGTGTGTGTACAAGAAACACATTTAAAATCTAAAAACACCAATTTGTTGCGTCGGTATGTTCTCTTCCGAAAGGACAGAGATGATGTTGCGGTGTCATCCGGTGGTGTAGCAATTATTGTTAATCAAAAAGTAGCATGCACACATTTACCACTACAAATAACTCTAGAGGCAGTAGCTGTTCGAACAGTTCTTTGCAACAATCTCGTCACCATCTGCTCTTTGTACGTACCCCCACACCACCGTCTTGAAAAACGAGAATTCCACTCCTTAATAGATCAACTACCTGAACCTTATTTGGTCCTTGGTGACCTGAATGCTCACAGTAGTCTAAGTGGTTATTCTCGCTGCGACGCATGAGGTCGTCTCATTGAACAGATCCTTTTCTTCTCCGGTTCCTGTCATTTCAATAGGAAAGAAGCAACTTGTTATAACTTTGCCAACAGAACTTACTCTTCCATGGACCTCAGCATCGCATCTCCTTCACTTGTACCATTACTCCAATAGAAAGTTCTATATAATACCTAGAGAAGTGACCATTTTCCCGTCGTTTTGTGTACACAAACATCATACGAATGTCCTCTGCGAGTTCCCAAATAACCTATATACAAAGCTGACTGGCAACAGTTCCATAACATTACTAATTTAAGTTGGAGTGACATATGTGGGTGAAGCATAGATGAAGCTGTGCAGTACTTGACAGCTTTCCATATTGACGCCGCACCCAAATGCATCCCGCAAATATCTGGTCTGCCCGGCAAGCGACGCGACCCATGGTGAAACAGTGAGTGTCGTAGTGCTCGAAAGGAACAGAATAAGGCGTGGTGGTTGCTTGGGAATTCACTGACAGCCGAAAATCTTGACAGCTTTCGGAAAATAAAGTCACAAGGCAGGAGAACGCGTCAGCAGGCCAGAAGAGAAAGCTGACACAAGTATTTATCAGGGATCAATTCGTATACACAAAAAACTAAATTCTGGAACATGGTTGGTAGGGGAGCAGGTAGACAAGTACACCCGCTTCCACTTGTAAACACTCAGGGTGACAGCCTGGAAGATCAGGCGAACTTCCTCGGTGCAGACTACGAGCAGGTGTAAAGCTCGTCACACTATACTGAAGCTTTCCAAAGATATAAAACAAGAATAAAAAAGCAGAAACTAGAGCACAAGTGTACAAAATACGAGGCATACAGACAACCTTTCAACGTAGCAGAGCTGTAAACATCACTAAACTCCTGCAGTAATTCTGCCCAAGGCTACGAACGTGTCATGTATGAAATGTTGAAAAACATGCCGCTGTAAAAGGTGAAAGACTTTACTATCCGTATACAATACTATATGGCTTTCTGGCAGCATACCTACTTCCTGGAAAGACGCAATTGTGATCCCTGTTTTGAAACGGGGCAAAGACCCTTCCTCAGTTTTCAATTATAGGACCGTTGCCCTTACAAGCTGCCTTTGCAAACTTTTTGAAAAGGTGATAAACCGCCGACAGTTACATTTCCTTCAAACACTCAATCTGCTCGACCGATTACAGTGTGGCTTTCGAGAAGGCAGATCCACCACGGGCCATGTCGTGCGTATCGAGACAGAGATCCGAGACGCTTTCGTCCACAAACAATACTTCCTCCCGGTGTTCATCGATATTGAGAAGGCTTACGACACAACATGGTGTTTTGACATATTGAGAGGCTTGTCTCACCTGCGTGTGCGCGGTAGAATGCTTTCCATAATTGAGAGTTACTTGTCCAATCGGACAATCCGTGTCCGTGTGGGCACTGTTCTCTCCCGAACTTTTGTCAGAAAAACGGGAGGACCGCAAGGTGGTGTACCTAATTGTACACTTTTTATTATCAAAATGAATTCCTTACATTTCTCGATTCCTCGCAGTATGTTCCATTGTACATAGGTGGCTGACGTCCAGCTTGGCTTAAGTCATTCAACCTGGCAATGTTTAGGCAGCAGGCTCAGCTAGGTTTCAACAAGGTCTCAAAATGGGCAGAGAAAAATGGATTTCGTCTGAACTCACGAAAAGCACATTTTTCTTGTTCTCCCGAAAGAGAGGCATGCACTGAGAACCTGATTTTCAAATAAATATTCAAAGTCTGTTTGTTATAGCAGAGCAATAACTCTTGGCCTAATCTTAGGCCACAAGCTAACCTTCATACCGAACATCAAGTATTCAAAAACAAAATGTTGAAAAGCCATGAATGCTCTAAAAGTGTTGTCACCTACTACAAGGGTTAGTGACAGGCAGTGTCTCATGAGTTTGTATAGAAGCCTCATTCGCACCCGCTTAGATTATGGGGCTGTTGTGCATCAGTCTGCGACTCAGAGTGCTCAGTAGATGCGGGGCCCCATGCACGATTAGAGCATCCACCTTCTACGGGTGCTTTTCACACCAGCCCCGTAGAAAGCCTTTACGTTGAGTCAAATGAGTGGTTGTTTCACCTGCAGAGAACTTACATGTCCTTTGTATATTTCCTTAAGGTGAAAGCAGACAAGAAGCACCCTTATTACTCCTCTGTTAATGGTTTGTCGAGCTCTATTCTGTTTCAAAATAGGCCTTCGATGAGGCAGCCCTACTCAGTTTCCTTGAAGGAAACTGGTGTGTCACTGGAGCGCAGTTTATTGACTCCTGTAGCATACCCATCACCGTGGCAGTAACAGACTATAAAATGCGATGTGTCTTTCCTAGAAATTACAAAACACCCGCCTACTACCCATATCCGAACATACTTTCGGATACTTCACAAATGCACACGTCCTGAGTTTTTTTACAGATGCCTCTAAGTCTAACTCCTCTGTGTCCTGTGCTGCTGTCAGCCCATTTTTTTCGGATACTGGCCCTCCCCATCCAGAGACAAGTATCTTCACATTGGAAGCCTACCCGATACTTGTGGCTGCTAAACACATCAAACAACTACAACTACAAAAAAGCAGTAATTTATACGGGCTTCCTCAGCGCGGTAACGGCTCTGCACACTCCTAAAAACAAAAAAACCTGTCCTCATCTCACTTTACTCCATTTTATGCACACTACACAATCAAACAACATGTTGTAATGTCCTTGGTGCCAGGGCACCGTGAGATCCAAGGCAACGTGATGGCGAATCAGCTTGCTGCATCCATCCAGGAAAGCAGTGCCACTACACCCATATCAATCTCAGCCCTTGATCTTAAGCCGTATCTCGAACGAAAGCTCGGGAACTACTGGCATAGCAAATGGGATAGACACGCAAAAAGCAAGCTACACGTTACTAAGCAACACCTTGGTTATTGGCCACCAGTATCGAAATCACATATTTCAGAGGTAAACATAACGAGGCTCAGCATAATTCACACATACACGACACCTATATACTTTTTTCCGGTAGTGCTCCATCATTGTGTGACGGATGTGGTGAGACAATAACATTTCTTGACATTTTATTTCAGTGTGAACAATTTGATCCCCTAACAAGACAACACTTTCCATTACCCTAACGACAACATATAACATTACACCCTGCAAAGTTCGTCGTTAGGGAACCACTTTTAAATCATGAATCGTTGCTAGATTTTTATGAGAAGAACGCTTCAACAATGTAACATACCAAGGCATTGCGTAGCCCGACCCCTCAAGAGAGGTTGTTGCTGCGATGGCTACATTGAAAAGCACTTGCCTCGCGGCCCTTCGACATAAGGGCACTGGTGAACCACTTGTGCTTGCTACAAATGTTTTTACACATGCTTTTATTATCAAAACACTTTGTCACCAATTTTTACTATACATATTTATACGGAAGAGAGAAGCCATATCGACGAGGCTGTGGATGATATATATTTCTCACCAGCAGCAGCAGTGGCGTGACCGATAGACCAGACACAGAGCGGAGACCACTTTTCGTCTTCTTCATCAGGCACACACGCGCATCGTTCCACAAATTGTCATATGCATGTAGCATAATTCCCGGCGGCAGAAGCGCCGTCTCGGCGCATCTAGATGTCAACGTCAGCAGAAGAGTGGGAAGGCTTCAAGCGTGCCACAATGTACGATATCAGTGTTCTGTGGGACAGCTGAAGACGATGAGGCAGCAGGGGATATTTCGTATGTCGCAGGAGTACCTTGACGAATGACTCGATATGTACCTGTGTAGCGGGAAAGAAGTTTTTTCGACAAGCCGACTTGACGGGTCGGAGACCACAGCAGCAATAATGAACCGGGTAAGAAGTGCAATTCACGGTGCTGTTGATCCCACAAACACCTGTGGTTTTCTTGAGAAGCCAGAAAGCGAGTGCGGGCGAATTCGCGTGCGTGAGCAGCCCGAGTGATAGCGTCAAGGGCATATTCGCTGGTCGTTGTCACGGTAGACGGAATGACTTTATCTAGGGATAATGTAGGTTCTCGGCCGAACAACAGAAAAAATTGAGAGTAAGCGGCAGTGTCATGGCGAGAATTGTAGGCAAATGTAACGCACGGCAAATCGAGATCCCAGTCGGTGTGGTTGGTAGAAACATACTTAGCGAGCATGTCTATAAGAGTTCAATTTAGACGTTCCGTGAGTTCATTAGTTTGCGGGTGGTACGACGTAGCCAGCTTGTTTCTCGTTTGACAGGACTTCAAGATGTCGGCTATGACCGTCGACAAAAAGTGCGGCCACAGTCTGTAAGCAGCTGTCATGGTGTTCCGTGTTGCAAAATGACGTCCTTGAGGAGGAAGTAGGCGACATCTGTGGCGCAGCTTGTGGGAAGAGCTCGTGTGATGGCATAGCGCATGGCGTAGTCGGTGGCCACAGCTATCCATTTGTTACCCGAGGAAGACAGGGAACAGGGCCAAGTAGGTCTAAGCCAACGCGAAAGAATAGTTCCGAGGGAATGTCAAGTCGTTGAAGGCATCCGGCGGGACGTGTCGATGGTGCTTTGTGGCGCTGGCATTTCTCACAAGTTGCGCCGTATCTTCAGACTGACCACGCAAGCCCTGGCCAAAAGAAGTGTCGGCGTTTTCGGTCGTAAGTGCGCGACACACCAAGGTGACCAGCAGTCGGGAGGTCATGAAGTTTATGTAGAACTTCCGAGCGAAGGTGTTGCGGAATGACAAGCATCAGGGCCGGTCCATCCGGCTCAAAATTTTGGCGGTGTAATACACCATCGTGGAGCATAAATGAGCGATGGGACTGATTGGAAGATGGTGATTCGAGGCGTTCAAACATAGGCCGCAAGGACGCATAATGGCGCTGCTCGTCATCGATGCATATTATTTGCGAAACGGAAAAGACGCGAGGCTCGGCGTCGGTGTCAGGTATAGTGCTCGACTCAGCAACCGGATAGCCGGACAGGCAGTCTGCGTCCTTATGTAGGGGTCCGGACTTGTGCGTCACCATGTAGGTATACTCTTCCAGTCGCGGAGCCCAGTGCCTGAGCCGACCAGTAGGATGCTTCAGTGACGAAAGCCAACATAGTGCATGGTGGTCCGTTATTACAGAGAAATTCGCGCCATATAAATATGGGCGGAACTTCGTGACTGCCCAAGCAAGAGGAAGGCAATCTCGCTCTGTTATTGAATAGTTGCGCTAGGCAGCTGTGAGTAGGTGCATAGCGTAGGCGATAACTCGGTCGTGTCCCCGCTGGCGTTGGGCTAAGACGGCTCCAATCCCGTGATCAATCGCATCGGTTCGGACTTCTGTTGGAGCGGACGGGTCAAAGTGGGCCAACATAGGTGGATTCGTGAGAAGGGTGATGTGGTGAGAAAAAGCGGCAGCTTGGGTGGAACCCCACGTAAAAGTCACGTCTTTATTCAGAAAGTCGGTGAGTTGTCGAGCGATCGTTGCAAAATCTCTCAGAAGCCTTCTAAAGTAGAAACAAAGTCCACAAAGCTTTGGACGTCCTTGAAAAACTGGAGTACAGGAAAGCTCATTATGGCACGAATTTTCTCCGGGTCAGGCTGCACACCTATGCGTCGACAAGGCGGCCCAACACCGTAATCTGCTAGCGGCCGAAGTGACATTTCGACGAGTTTAGTTGAAGACCAGCAGTGCGGAAGATGTCGAGTACCACTGACAAATGATGGAAGTGTGTCTGAAATGTAGGTGATTATACAAGGACATCATCCAGGTAGCACAGGCATGTTGACAACTTGAACCGTTGTAATAGCGAGTCCATCATACGCTCAAACGTGGCTAAGGCGTTGCATAGCTCAAACGGCCTCACCTTGAATTTGTATAGGCCGTCGGGAGTTACAAACGCCGTCTTTTTTAGGTCTTTCTCGTCCACCGCAATCTGCCAATAGCCAGAACGTAAGTCGATTTAAGAAAAGTATCGCGCGCCATGAACACAATCGAGGGCATCATCAATTCGGGGCAAAGGATAAACGTCCTTTTTCGTGATTTGATTAGGATGGCGGTAATCGACGCAGAAGCGCCACGTGTCAACTTTTTTTCTAACGAGCACAACAGGAAATGCCCAAGGGCTCGAGGAGGGTTCAATAATTCCTTTGGCTAGCATCTTGTTGACTTCTTCAATTACGTTACGCTCTGTGGCAGACACCCGGTATTGTCGGCGGTTAATGGGAGGAGAATCAACAGTATTAATGCGGTGCTTCAAGAGGGAAGTCTGACAGAGTGGACTGCTGTCGATGTCAAATATCTCGTGGTAGGAAGCCAGAAGGCAGAATAGGGCGTCGGATTTCTCAGGCTTGAGTTTCTGGTCGATCACAGGGCGTAAGGCCGCATCGAGGGATGTAGCATCCTGCGGGCGATATAGAAGATCAGAGCATGCTTCAGCCGCAAAAGCGGTGAAATGGCTGTCTATTAAGGGTGGACGTCCGTGCGGTTGTATTCCGTGTGGTTGTACTTGCTGCGTGAAACGAAAATTGACAATGGGCAGACATGTTGGGTTAGAGGCCATGGTTACGACGGAGTGTGGCACAGTGATGTCGCTCACCAGCAGAACATCTGGAATAGGTGTGACGACAAAATCACTGTCAACAACGGGTGAACTTGTTGCCAGTTCAATAAGTTTGAGGGCTTTTGGCGGTATTCGACTGAAGTCTGTGGTACAGAGGCTTTTCAGCAGCTCGGGGCGAGAATCTAGAAGAGGAAGTTCTAAACAGAGAGTGCCGATAGAAAAGTCAATCAGAGCACAATGCGTCAATAAGAATTCAATCCCGAAGATGAGGCTATGAGAGCAATTGTCGAGCACGGTAAATAAAACAGAAACATGGCGGCCGGCAAAGCTAATACGAGCGGTACACATTCCAATGACGGCCACAGTTCCACCATCGGCGACACAGACTGCTTGTGTTGTGGAAGGCGTGAGTACTTTTTTGAGGCGGCGACAGAGATGAGCACTCATTATAGACACCTGAGTTCAAGTGTCAATGAAAGCCGTTAAAGAAAGACCGTCCACAAGCACTTCCAGCAAGTTCTTATTAGTAGGTAGCGTCAACGGAGGATTTGGGTCAGTCGAAGTTGATGCAGCAATACCTCTAGGAGCTGCATAATCTAGTTTTCCATCTGGGAAGATCAATAGTTAGTCGGCAATGGATAGCGGTGGAGTTGGGGTGACGGAGAACAGCGGCGTTGCGGTTACGGTGAACGAGCAGTAGAGCGGCTGTGAGGTGCATCGAAAGCAGGATACTCCCGGCTGGGCAAATACCGACGGGGGTCCGCTTATGACTGAGGAGAAGGAGAAAATTGGCTCCAATGGGGGGCGTCCAAAGTGCTGCGGCAGTAGTGGGAGACATAGCCAATTTGCTGACAGTGGAAGCAGATTGGCTTGTCGTCTGCTGTTCTTCAATTCGTCGGATTGAATGATCTGGACAGAGAGTATGGGTCGTGGCGGAATGCATTTATTGGCAGCGGTCTGTAGTTCGGTCATGAGACAAAGCAGGCGACGCAAAACCAAGGTTTGCAATTTCTTGCCGCACGACTGCCTGAATAACAGACACCGCTGGAGGTGTTTCCACGGTGCCTTGGTCGAGTGGAAGTGCATGAAATGGCGCCGGACGGGCCGCCTATAGCTCTCGCCGAACGATGCATGTGACATTCTCGTGCAAGAGTGGTGCGGCACCGACATCGGTACAGGTTGACGTGACAGCCGTCTTAGGGAGCCGCGAAAATTGAGGTCGAACTCGGTGGTTTTTAGCCATTTAAAAGCGGCTGCATTCCTTAATTATGATGATGACGGTCGTGACGTTGTTCTAGACGAGCAAATTGAAAGCGTCGTCCGCGATGCCCTTGAGTATATGGCTCACGTTGTCGCTCTCGGTCATTTGCTCTTTCCACTTTGCGGCACAACGCGAGCACGTCCTGTATGAACGAGACATACTACTCGGTTGATGACTGTACTCGTGTAGCGAGTTCTTGTCGTACGGTTGTTAGTCGACCGGACGGGTCCCCAATGACATCACGTAGTCGCTCCTTGAAGGTGTCCCAGCTGGTGAGCTCGGCCTCATGAGTGGCGAACCATACACGCGGGGCGCCATCTACGTAAAAGATTACGTTGGCGAGCATCATGGTAGGATCCCATCGGTGAGACAGGCTAACGCGCTCGTACATGCGGAGCCAGTAGTTGACGTCAAGGCCAGGTTGGGCGGAGAACATACCGGGATCACGGGGGTGCGACATCGCAAGGTACGGAGTAGCTGGCGCTCCATCTGATGGCGGTGACAAGCTGTCATCATTAGAAGCCACGGCTGGAGGATGGATGGTGCGGCCACTGCGAAGCTTCGTGGTGAAGACGGAGAACGTTCCACCTCCACCAAATATGTTACGAAAGACAGAAGCCGTATCGACGAGGCTGTGGATGAAATATATTTCAAACCAGCAGCAGGAGTGGCGTGACCGGTAGACCAGACACCGAGCAGAGACCACTCTTCGTCCTCTTCATCATGCATACACACGCATCGTCTCCCAAATGCCATATGTATGTAGCAATATCACGCCACTGTCACAATTTTATTACTTACGCTTTTACCCGCATTAGTGCTAGGAATTTTAAGGCCCCTATACAGCCACGCACCATACCATTGTCCACATCTCTAGTCACTGAAATGGCGCTCTTTGGCCATCAATTGGTCCTTGCGCCATAAAGCACCACACATCATCATCAAGCCCAATACACTTCGTAAAGAGAAAGGTGGGTCAAACACAGAAAATAACTGCCAAAATGTTTAATTTGGTAACTGGGAACACGCATATATACGCAGCATCGCTTACCACTTGCCAGTCATGCCAAGAGCCAATCAGACCGAGATTCTTGTTCGATGACCGAGACTGAAAGCACAGATAATCCTAGAAAGAACCCTAGGGATATTGAAGTTAGATTCGAGCCTTCGGGATCGCCGACTGGCGCTGGCGGCCCTTATTATGTGGAAAGTCACCCAAACCGGTGTTGACATTTTTTATTCAACCGATAGTACGTGCTTTGTGTCTTGTACGTTGTCATTGAGGATATGGTCCTTCTTTTCGAAACGTTTTAGCAATACCTCCTAAATTTAAGCACAAAATACCACATAGTATTCAAGTAGTATTGCTGTAGTATTTATTCTCTAAACATTTTGCAGTTAGTGTCATACTCCCGAGAACACTTTGTGAGAGCGAGCTTTATACTCCCTACATTGGTTGCTCTATAGAGTACTGTTATAGTAAAAAAGAAATGTACAATGAAAGAAGGTGCTGTCAGTTTGAAAGTGGTTTTACAAATGTGTGAAGATACAAAGGTATTTTATGATGCATTAGGCTTGGTCTACACTTTCTCAAGCAGTAAAAAGCTTCTTCCCAGAATAGAGTCAGCTGTCTAGGTGAATAGTGAATTATTGTAACTGGCTTTAGTGCCGCAGTAATGACACAACGACAGCACACATACACTAGTATGTGTCCAACGGACTACTGGTAAGATATTTTTGTTCATCCAATTCTGTAAAAGTATCCTCGTGTATTCGCAAGAGCCAGTTGGAATCGGTACAGCAGCGTTTCCAAATCTCTTCACAAAGGGGTTAGCAGGCAAAAACATAGCCTGAGGGAAATATTTAAAGGCGCCGAGGGTAATACTTAGTATTTAGTCGAATACAAGATAAATCTCCTGTCAGTTATTGTGAATTGCAATTGGACGAATATAAAGGTGTGCAGTGGAAAATCATCTCCTTATGATTCTAAATTTAAGTGTCGGAGTGTAAGCTTGAGCTGTTCTGCGTATCTTGAGGCATATATATATATATATATATTAAAATAGAGGTGTTGTACGTCGAGAAAGGTTCAGACGTAGCTTGGCAAAATGTCCTTTATCAGGCAGGTCTGGCTGATGCTGATGCTGATGACCTTTGATGGTGGCGCTTACCCACAAAGGGGGATGGGCCAAGAACCGGGCGGCAGGATACTTAAATGAAACTAAACTGAAAATGAAGCCAATCTGAAAAAGTAGCTCAAAATAATACTACCAAAAAACAAAAATGTGTGCTGAGCAAGCGGTAAACCATCTTTTGTTTTTTAAAGACATATATACGAATTATAAAATAAAGATCTGAAAAGGTCTAGCATGGTAATCTTTTAGTTGCGTTGATGTAATCAAACACAGTGGAGCATACATCCCTGTGCTAATGGCGAGCGGCGTGCGCGAGCTACTACTGCAGCCACCGATCATCATCGTCTTCTTCGTTGCCAGCAGAGCGTCAGTTACTCAGATTCATTAATTCATTACAATTACTCCCCGCGAAATAAGGAGCCATCCTGGCGACCTATGGACAAGTAAACACGGGAGGGTCGTAGCAGGGCTTAAGTCTCGAGACGTGGACAATTTCCTGGCCACGACGACTTTGGTCAGAAGATGGTTTCAGTGGCTCGATGAAGTATTTCACCGGTGATGTTTTTGTAGCACACGATATGGGCCGTGATACTTGGGGACCAAATTGGTAGAAAGGCCAGGTGTAGCAGATGGGACATGCAGCCAGACGAGTGAACCTGGATCGTAGGAAGTAATGTTATTTGATGCGTCATGGTGGTGCTTTTGGCGTCCTTGGTCTTGGGTTGTGAATGATCTTGCCAGTTGGCGGCATTCTTCAGCGTATGTAGCGGCTTGGGACAAAGTCGTGGACTCTGAGGAGTCAGGTTTGTACGAAAGAATGGTGTCCATAGTGCAAGAAGGTTCGCGCCCGTAAAGGAGGAAAAAAGGAGAAAACCCAGTAATGCTTTGAACGGCGGTATTATAAGCGAACGTGATAAACGGGAGCACTCGGTCCCAATTGGAGTGGTCTGACGAGATATACATAGACAGCATGTCACCAAGGGTGCGGTTGAAGCGCTCTGTCATTCCATTGGTCTGGGGATGATAGGCGCTTGTAGTGCGGTGAACGACGTGGCACTCACGCAGCAATGCTGTGATGACGTCTGACGAGAATACGCGACCACGATCGCTCAGTAACTCCCGAGGTGCTCCATGACGTAATACGATGTTGTGAAGAACGAAAGTCGCAACGTCTTTTGCTGTAGACGAGGGAAGGGATGAAGTTTCGGCATACCGCGTGAGATGGTCGACGGCAACTATGATCCAGCGGTTACCATCAGCAGTGTTGGGAAGGGGACCATAGATATCAATGCCGACGCGGTCGAATGGTCGGGATGGGCATGGTAAGGGTAGCAAGGTACCGCTGGCGTGACAAGGAGGAGTTTTTTGTCTCTGGCACGTCGAGCAGGCCCGAACGTATTGTCGTATAAAACGGTACATGCCACGCCAGTAATATCGGAGACGTATGCGAGAATAAGTCTTCAGGAAACCTGCGTGGCCACATTGGGGGTCGTCATGAAACGTGGAACAAATTTCGGATCGCAGATGACGTGGAATCACGAGTAGCCACTGACGTCCACCGGGTGCGTAGTTGCGTCGGTACAGCACGTCGTCGCGAGTGGCGAAGTGCTCCACTTGCCGACGCAACGTGCGAGAAGGGGGGGAAGCCGTCCGCCCAGCCAGGATGTCTAGAATCGAAGCAACCCAAGGGTCCTTGCGTTGCTCAGATGGCATGTCGGCAATGGTGACGGCAGTGGCATCACAGGTTATACTTTCGCAGCAGTCCGGGTCAGGGGGTAGAGGCGAACGAGATAGGGCGTCTGCGTCCGAATGTTTCCGGCCGGAGCGATAGACCACGCGAATATTATATTCTTGGAGGCGTAATGCCCATCGGGCGAGGTGACCGCTTGCATCCTTCAATGACGACAACCAGCAGAGGGCGTGGTGGTCAGTCACGACGTCAAAAGGGCGCCCGTACAAGTAAGGTCGAAATTTTTCTATCGCCCAAATAATGGCGAGGCATTCCTTTTCAGTGACAGAATAGTCGCTTTCGGCTTTGCTAAGAGTTCGGCTTGCGTAGGCAACCACGTACTCTTGGAAGCCGTCTTTCTTCTGTGCAAGAATAGCGCCTAGCCCGACACCACTAGCGTCGGTGTGGATCTCTGTGGGTGCCGATGGGTCGTAGTGTCGCAGAATAGGCGGCAACGTGAGGAGGCGGCGCAGTTCATTGAAAGAGTCGTCACAGGTGGCAGACCAGGCTGAAAGGTCTCTGGAGCCGGCGAGGAGCTTGGTCAAAGAAGCGATGATCGTCGCGAAATTGCGGACGAAGCGCCGGAAGTAAGAGCAAAGGCCTATGAAGCTTCGGAGCTCTTTCATGGTGGTCGGTTTGTGAAACGCTGAAACGGCTGTAAGTTTGGCAGGGTCAGGAAGAATGCCGTCTTTTGAAACCACGTGGCCAAGGATCGTAAGCTTTCGAGCGGCGAAATTGCACTTCTTCAGATTCAGTTGCAGCCCCGCGGCAGAAATACACGCGAGGACTTTCTCGAGGCGGGTTAAATGGGTTGCAAAATCAGTTGAAAAGACGACAATATCATCTAAATAACAAAGGCAAACGTTCCATTTGAGGCCTCGAAGGATAGAGTCCATCATCCGCTCGAAAGTAGCTGGCGCGTTGCAGAGGCCGAAGGGCATCACTGTGAATTCGTAAAGCCCGTCGGGCGTGATGAAAGCAGTTTTTTCACGATCGGCCTCTGCCATGGGTACCTGCCAGTATCCAGAGCGGAGATCTAAAGAAGAGAAAAATTCGGCTCCCTGTAGGCAGTCCAAGGCATCGTCAATGCGTGGCAGCGTATAGACATCCTTGCGCGTGATTCGGTTGAGACGCCGGTAGTCCACGCAAAACCTGATGGATCCGTCCTTCTTCTTCACCAACACAACTGGAGAGGCCCAGGGACTGCTTGACGGTTCGATTATGCCACGTGTCAGCATGTCGTCAACCTGTTCATTGATGGCACGGCGTTCGGTAGTTGACACACGATATGGACGCTGCCGTAATGGCGTCTCTTGACCGGTATCTATACGGTGTACAACAGATGAGGCTCGACCTAAGGAAGGCTGATTGTGGTCAAACGAGGCTCGAAAACGCTGTAGGAGCTTGATCAGCTGTTTCTGCTGCCGAGGCGTGAGGTTACAATCGATGGACTTGCGGAATACATCCATAGGTTCATTAGCGTCAGTTGCGGGTGTGATGGCACAAGTCGGTAGAAATGGCTTGTCTGGATAGATCGGGTCTTCGAAAATACACTTTAAGGTCTCGAGGCTTCCCAGACACTCACCGCGTAGCAGGATGTACGGGCAAGCAGAAACGTTGCACGCATAAAGTACCGCCGAACCATTGGAAAAGTTGATGACGGCAAACGGGAGGACGATGGTTCGGTGTTGCACACTAGCTATAGTTGGTTGGAACAGGAGCGTCGAGTTAGTGGCAGCAGGGGAAAACACAGGCACTAGGACGGCGGACAACGGCGCGATGCGGACGTCAGCTGCGGCAAACACTTTCGAGGGACTGTGGTGGTCGATATCAAGGCACGGATTCGTCAACGTGAGTTCAGCACGAGCGCAGTCGACGAGGGCCTGATGGGTAGAAAGGAAATCCCATCCTAGTATCACGTCGTAAGATGAACGTGGGAGAACAACAAAGTTGACGGCGTACCAAACATCTTGAATAAGAACGCGTGCTGTGCACTGAGCTGTCGGCGCGATGAAATGGGAGGTGGCTGTACGCAGAGCAAGATTCGTAAGCGGCGTTGTAACTTTTCTCAAATCGCGACACAGTTTTTCACTAATTACAGAAACGACGGCGCCTGTTTCGACAAGTGCACGTACAGCAACACCTTCTACTAGCACATCAATTTCGTTGGACGGACAAAGAGGAGGTCTTAGAAAGTTCGACGACGACGCAGTTCTTGCCTCCGGAACTGCGGCTGTCAGTTTTCCTCTCGAGCGGGGCTCGTCCGCCGAAGCATTGGGGAGACAGATCGGCGACGGGGTGGTAATGACCGGCGAGAATCGGCGGGGCGTCGTGGGGACAATGAGTCGGTGATAGGAGAAGATGGTCGCTGGGGATTCTGGGCAGCCTGGTAATTTGCGGAATTCCCATGGTCTGGAGGCTGGAAGTTGCGACGGCGACAGTAGCGTGCTATATGTCCCACGAAACCGCATGCGAAACAGATGGGTCGATTATCCAAGGTGCGCCTTGGGTTAACGACAGAAGGTGCAGGGGGCGAAACGGGATGGGGTGCCGTGTATGTAGGCAGCGTCGTAGGGTAGGATGACCCGGTGCCCCGGTATGCGCCAGAGACAGGTGGGGCTGTAAGACGGTGTGATCAGCAGCGACGTCGTGTACGAGGGCGGAAACTTCAGCCGTATCTTCTGCGGCCCTGCGCGTCGAGACACGCTGCTTACGCAACTCGTCGTACTCCTGACAGAGGTGGACAACATCGGTGACGGTCTGTGGATTCCTAGCGACGAGCATCTGGAAGGTGTCGTCGTCAACTCCTTTGATGATGTGCTTGATTTTGTCGCGTTCGGTTAGAGATTCATCGACGCGCTTGCAAAGGGACAAGACATCTTCAATGTAACTCGTAAAGGTCTCGTCCCTGCGCTGGACTCGACTACGGAGACGCCGTTCCGCGCGAAGCCGGCGCACGGCCGGACGGCCGAAGACCGCGGAGATGGTGGTCTTGAAGGCGGACCAGTTGGTAATTTCGCCTTGGTGGTTCTTGAACCAGAGGCTGGCCACATCAGCGAGGTAAAAGCGCACGTTTGTGAGCTGGTCGCAGGCGTTCCACTTGTTGGAAGCGCTTACGATTTCGTACTCGACGAGCCAGTCCTCGACGTCTTGTTCATCGTTGCCGCGAAAGATTGGTGGGTCGCGTTGCCGAGGCGCGCCAGTACAGTAGACTGTCGTTGGTGAGGCAGCTTGAGAAGGGCCAGGAGCAGTCATGGTGAACGGTGAGGGTAGCGTCCGATTGGGAAGTTCCAGGTTGATGGGAACCCCGGCTCCTCCAGCACTTAAAATAGAGGTGTTGTACGTCGAGAAAGGTTCAGACGTAGCTTGGCAAAATGTCCTTTATCAGACAGGTCTGGCTAATGGCGAGCGGCGTGCGCGAGCTACTACTGCAGCCACCGATCATCATCGTCTTCTTCGTTGCCAGCAGAGCGTCCGTTACTCAGATTCATTAATTCATTACAATATATATATATATATATATATATATATATATATATATATATATATATATATATATATATATATATATATATCTTGTTGTTCTGTGGGGCTTGAATTAGAAATTCTTGCGCCTAATGAATGCTATAAGAAGTTATTTACTCAGCGGAATAGGATACTACCCTCAGAATCGCGTTCGTTTGTGGAAAGCTACAGCACAAAGAACTTAGGCGCTAACTCACAGTTTCGCATTTCGCATTTCTACACTTCAATGAGCGTGCGTCACATAAACCTATGGGGTATTTGTTCTGAACGAAAACTTCTGACCCCATGGTAGAAACCTCGAACAAAGTAGCCTTGTTGAGAATGTTGCGTCTCGGGCGTTCTCAGTTCAGATTCGAGCAAAAGCTGTGATATCGTAAAGTGAAAGCGTCCAACTGAGTAATGCAAACAATTTTAACATGAAAGAGACCCCTCCATCTACAGTCATACCACCGAAATTGGATTATCTGGATACCACTTTCAAAAGTCAACATGACTAGTTGGTGCATTTTTAAACTTTTTCTAAATTTTTAGAATGCATATATTGCTTCCTCAAGAACTTGTCTTGATCTGTTTCCACGAGAGGACTATGCGTATTATTCTAGGATTATGGTGATTGAACAGCCGCCCTATGCAAAACGGCACCAGTGTTGTATAATGATAGTATTCAGAGATCGGGATACCTCGTGACCGTGATATTTAGAAAAACAAGGAAACTACTCAGTTAAATATCTGGCAAACATACTATTCCGTTATATGCACAGCGCGTTCAGCACTATAAAAAAGATGGCCATACTGGCACTATATACGTTTCTGGGACAACGCAGAGCTAATTTTATTCCTCGTTTTCGTGGGCCAAACCTCCCATAATATCCTGGTTGTCTTTGTTATTATGGTTGAAAAAACTATATTTTTGTAAAAGAATTGCTTCATAATATTGTGTCTCCTAATTATTATTCCATGAAACTGAGCCTGTAATTACACCTGCACCCTTTTTCTACAAACCTTTCAGCCAAGGTTCTCAAGAAAAGGCCACTGCTGTTAAAATGTACGGCTATAATAAAGAAAACGCCATCACATACGTGACGGAAGGTAAGTTTTGCTGTTATGCCTCCTGTACCAGTGCACGGTATTTTTGGATGCACAAAGCGTAAATCCGAAATGGTAAACACCTACTTATCGTTGACTGGATAAAGCTGGAAGATCTCAGGCGTGCGTTTTGAGCGAATGGAAATATTGAGCCAGCGCTAGCTGTAAGGACACTGCTTCTTCCTCTGAAATAATGTGTACTTGTTCTGTTCTCTTGATATGTGAAGAGGATATGACCAATAAGTCTATCCAGTGATATAAATGTTTAATGAAGCGCTTGGTAGACTCACTAAGGTGCGTCACTCAAACATGAAATGATATCACCAGCGTTGTTGGAATCACTATAGTTCTGAAGGCACTGCTGCTGGTATTTGCAGTAGAAACAGCTATAAAATACACCCATGTACAAGTATTGCAAGCTATAGTGTTTATGTGAAAATATTTTATTTATGTGCTGTTTTATCACGGTATAAGGGTACAAATTTTTCTCCTTAATTCCTGCAACATTACTCAGATTTGTCTTATTTTTGCCCTCAAGAGCAACATTAGGGGTAGCAGAAATGCGCTGCTAGTGAATTAAGTGAAAAATTAATATTTCCCCAACAAAGAAACGGTATCTAAAATCCGTCTTGTTCACCATCGTAGCAGTCTGTATTAGTTTTCATCTTGTTAAGTAGACTCTCACTCAGTGTAGCGCATTTTCTCCGGTGTCTAAATTCTTGGCGCAACCAGCATGTGATTCGCTTGTGAACGCGTATATACTACAATCAAGAGAAAAATTCTGCTTTAAACCAGCTCCCTGCGGTAAGGTGAATGGCATTATATTTTTTTCTTTTTTAAATCGCTTTTTTATGTTTGACGTTCTCTCAAGATTACACGACCTGCACATTCTGTTACGGAGTATAGAAATCGCTTCTGTGTGTTTTCAAGCAATGAGATTTTTCACACATTAACAGCGAGGGTCACAATTCCACAAATTTGAAGCTTTAAACCTAATTGTATACGCCATTGGTTAGCTTCTTGCTCAATATTCTGACTCGTGCTAATTAACCACCGCAACAAACAATGAGAGCATTGCGCAATCACTGTATTGTTTCACAGTGATGTTTGTCAGCACTTCAAGGGTTTCGCAAAAAAAAGCCATAGTCAAATAAAGCAGTATTACCCTAGTTTTGTGGCTCAACTGCAACGAAACTAGATGCATACCCCAAGGTTGAAGGTTGCAGCCACCGTGATCTTATAATTAAATAAGTTCGATAATAAACTTTCACAATGTTTTTTGCATCTATTCCAAACACTTTCACACGCTTCTTTCAGTTATGCACTAAGCATACTTTTTATGTTCGCTTGTAGATGGACAAGTTTTCACAGACGTCCTCGCATTTTCTGACAATGATTGCTACGTGGTCTACGCTCTTGGTGCAGACGGAACTGAGGGAGGTACGTAATTTCAGTGACTTCCATTCATACCAGAAATTGTAACACAGCGTTCTCGCGAAAGTATCGTGCATTTTTCCTGAAGTATTCACTTAGAGTGTTTCAAAAATTGAGTTACTAGATAACTGGATGAGCTGCCTGTTATCTGTTTCTTCTCTTCCTTAACATAGAGCACCGTTCTCGAGTTTCTTTTTTGCGACAAGTATAGATGAATGTTTTTCTTATTTATAATTTCGTGCACGTGTTGTAGAGGCATCTAAAAGAAGTGCCCTTGAAAGTAGTTCATGTAACTTTTTTTTGTCATGCGAAGCTTTGTCTAACCTTTATTCGTAGACTTGTATCATTGATCAAAATGACACAAATGTTTCAACACCTAAAACTGTTAGCATATACTAGAAAAGGTAAGATAAGCTCTGCGAGCAAGTGTGATCTAAATGTTGTTCTTTAATGTTGTTCCACATTCACTTTGGGCGCTATCTCAGACATCGCTGTACAAAACACCAGCCATGTATATGAAGACGCTTCGTTGGCTGAATAAAGCTCTTAGCTTAATCCACAAAAACTGCAATCTGCAGTCCGGTTATCACCACAGGGGCATCGAATTACTAATATTTTTTTTCCTGCGAACTTAGAGAAAAACATATAAAGTGGACAAAAATGAATGTATTCCACCCGCTATTGATTGTTAAAAGTGGCAACTTTTATACGTGCATACGAAGGTGGTTACTGATATTGTTTTTCTTAAACAGTTACACCTTAGAGTTCGTATACATAACACGCCTTTCGCTATATATTTAACGCCAAACCTTTATCGTGCATGCTTCTCAAACTCTCTGGCATAATAAACTCAAGAAAATATGGGTGACGCCAAAGATGGGTGATGAACCGAGCCACAGTAATACTAAGCAGCATCATCTGGAAACATTGCCTTTGAATATAGTGCTAACAGCCAAAGCTACGGACAACAATCGAATTATTTGTACAGTGCAACGAAAACACATTGGACGAATTGCGTCATGTGCGTACATGGTTATTGTGAGGCGTTTTGTTAGCTTGGAACCGTCATTTAGCATACCAGGTCTTTTTACACTTTGAACTATAATTGTTGTGCCTCACCACTTGCGGACAATATTTAAGATGACTCGCTAAATAATTTTGAGTTCATATTTATGTAATCTAAAAATTTTCCATAATTGGTATTTTACAACAAACGCAACCGCGAAGCATATTTTTTTTCAATTGTTTCATAACCATGCATCAATGTACGCCGTTATGAAGACATTGGTTTTTCGGCTTAAGAAACCTGTTTGTCGTAGACCGTGACATTAATCTGTACCTTGCAATCATTTCAGGTTACGAACTATGGGCCAAAGATTCTAACAATGTTCCAACCAGTTGCCTGGAAAAGTTCAATGAGTACGCTGCTGGTCTTTCGGTACGGGACGTATTCACAAGAGATTGCTTTCCAGAACCAGAATAATAACTTGGGAGTATCGTTCCTTGAACGTCCACCCGTGGTATTGCCAACTCATGCCTCTATGTTTGACGCAGTGTGGTCGACGATATCATTCACCTACGTTTCTTGTGTTTGGTACATTTTAGTCAATGACGCCACCTAGCAGTACTCCGAAATAAAACATTTTGTAGGCGCAAAACAGCGTTTGATATTCAATCATGAGATGTTTGTACGTCTGAGCAGCAGCCATACCGACACAACATGTCTTAAATACACGCTGTAAATGTGAATCGTGCGTTGAATTTGGAATAACAAGAAAACATCAACCAGGAAAAGTTTTGCTTGTCCTGGTTGAAGAAAGAAACCACGTGTCGATTCACAACGTCACCGGAATAACTCTCCCCTTTGTGCATTTTCTGTTAACAAAGAGCTAACCTAGACCATATTATCACGTGCATTTATGTTGGTGCCCACTTCGTCGCACAGCACCGTCTGCAGCTTATCTACAGTGTGGCGTCGGTAACGCGTCGTCCCACCGCTGGCGAGCTGGGCATGCCTTTAATAAGCAGTGGGACCACGTGATAATCTGATGTGTACCGGCGAAGAGAGCAGGGGTATTCCTTCCGCCGACGCTGAACCGAGCAGGCCGTTTCGAGGCCACCGAGAGTTTTTTTTCACGCAATTCTTTTATGGGCACAAGTTCACTCAAATAAAGTTTTTTTTTTCATGTCACCTCGTCTCCGTGCTTACGGGCCAAGACCGCCACGTAAGTGTGACATTTAGTGGAGGTGCTTATGGTTGGAACACCCCCTTCAAGCCGTGAAGCTAGCCCCTTACGCAAAGACGACCGCACCGAAGCAGTGAAGGCAGAGAACTCGGGAGAAATCTGAACCAGTCGAAGTCGCCTGGGACTGCCTCCGGGATATGGACTGTTTAGACCCCGAACGACACGTGGCAGCCCATCCTAAACGATGGCAAACGCCACTGCTCCCGCTACTTTTACGTTAGAACAACCAAAGAAACCACCGAAGTTTCATGGCTCCGCTTGCCAGGACTCGCAAGAATGGCTGGACAGGTTAGAGAGAGTCGCATCATGTAACAAGTGGTCGGAGAAAGACAATCTGCGCAACCTCTTTTTCTCTCTCGAAGACTCCGCCCTAACTTGGTATGAAAACCAAGAGACTTCCCTAACGACTTGGAACATTTTTAAAAGACGACTGGCATCTACATTCCCACATGCTTGCCGAAAGGAACAGGCTGACGCCATATTCCAGACCCGTCAGCAGCACCCTTATGAGCCTGTAACTGTTCGTCGAGTAAATGCAGAAGATCTCCCCACAAGTTGACGAGAGTATGGTTGAGGAAAAAAAACTCCAGTACCTGACGCGAGCCGTGAAGGAACAGTTGTTCGTCGGCCTCATTCGTAACCCGCCGAAGTCAGTTGCAGAATTTGTGACAGATCGAGGCGGCAACAGTTGAAAAAACACTTGACCTGTGAGCCAGACAATACAGCCGCAGCTTGTGCTGTTTTTTCGGGAACGTGGACTTCGATATACTAGACACTCATAGTCTTCGTGCTACCATACGGACCATATTCCGCGAAGAACTTCAGAAGTTGCTCTCTGCGGTTAGTCCACACGTTGCACCTCTGACAAGCGTCTTTCGCGACGAGCTGCATCAGACGCTCGGAACAGCATTTCCGACCCAGATGGTCTTGCAACCAGTGCCGCAGCACGCAGTGATGACATGCGATGCCATTCGTAGCCAGATGCCTCTGGTCACGCGCACGAATACCTACACACCGTCACCTCCGCCCCAGCCCTACACGCCGTTACCAAGACCGCCGCTGCAAAGCCGACCTATGGTTTATCAAGAGAGCCAGACCCAGAATAATAACTTGGGAGTATCGCTCCTTGAACGTCCACCCGTGGTATTGCCAACTCGTGCCTCTATGTTTGACGCCGTGTGGTCGACGATATCATTCACCTACGTCGCATCATGTGACAAGTGGTCGGAGGAAGACAAGCTGCGCAACCTCTTTTTCTTTCTCGAAGACTCCACCCAAACTTGGTATGAAAACCAGGAGACTTCCCTGACGACTTGGGACACTTTTAAAAGACGACAGGCATCTACATTCCCACATGCCAAAGGTCAGCCTTATTCGCCACTGCCAATAAGGCTGACCTTTGGCGGACGCCAAATCGACGCCCGTTATGCTTTGTTGCAAACCGCACCTCCGACGACGTTACGAAGGGCGCTACGAATCTCACCGCTGCAACCACTGTTTCGAAAGACGGCGACGCCAACACGGTCCCGAAGGCGCCACTGCTTCGAACTCCGCCGGAAAGGTCACCAGCCGTTTGGTAGCGTAGGTTTTTCAGCTCGCGACTGCTTCTGCGCAGAGCTGATAGACGAGCGGACGAGACGACGGTGAGTTAAACAACGTTTATGTACAGCATATATACAGAGGCGTTACAAATTCGGCACTGGGGCCGACAGAGACTCGAAGAGCCGAGCTCTCCTCTCTAACACATAGGTCTGCTCTAAAATGGGTCTCTCTCGACGCGCCGCAGGACTTCTTTTAAATGCCCCGGGTCCTACCCAAATGTCCAACCAGAAGCGCCGCTGGTCGTGAGGCCAGACTCCTCCAATGGGGTCGCCGCTGGGCCGCGTCCTTCTTTCTCATCGAATCTGGAGAGGCTGCGCTGCAGGTGGCTGCACCCAAGGACGAGTGACGTAGCCGCGCTTTGCGTCACCCCCCCCCCAGACAGGAAGACGCCGGTTGTTTACGGGCTCGCTGGCTGAGCTGACTCACAGCACTCTCGCGCCAGAAAGACGCCGCGCCTGTTTACGCCGTTGAGTTGTTCGCGTCAGGCGGGCTGGCCATGACACAGATTGCCTTTTTCAGAGGCACGGACGTTCGCTGTGGACTCGCAGGCATAACAGCACCCCCGCCGCCAGACAATGCGCCGAAAAGACGAGCTGCTTCCACGGGGCTCAGATGACAGGCGCGCTCGTTCGCCAGGTCCATCCAGGTTCGCCTCCAGGGCCATGGGGAGAATGCAGCTCAGACTGCGTTCCGGGAACACATCCCAATCTTGAGGACGGATCCCAGCTCCACTGGCTTGTCGCCACAACTTGTTGACCAGCTTCGCTCGTCTCTTCTGACGATCTTTGGTTTCAGCACTTGTCGATGGTTCTGCAACTTGTCAAGAACGGTTCGACAACAGACAACACACGACACAAGCAAGTGCCCTCGGTCACCCTACAGAACACCAGACAAAGTATAGTACAACATATACCTAGCTACGTGTCTATCGGAATTTCATTCCCTCTACATCAAGAGGCACATGTGAGACACAAGACTCTCAAAATGAGAGCTCAATTTTTTTTACATGTACAACAACGTAACGAATTAGAATAGAACATAAAGTTGGCTCCTTGAGCTCACTCTGGACTACAATGCTCAGCTCAGGTCGTGATGAGGTCAAAACTTTGCCCCTAATCGCCAGTGAGAAACCGAAAGGTGGAGAAGATACTAACAAAACGCACGACTCAATGTGTCTGCATTAGCGTTTAGCTTTCCTTTTTTGTAGCGAACGTCAAAGTTGTGCTGTTGGAGTATCATGCTCCACCTTAGTAACCGGCCACTTTTAGGCGACATGTTATTTAACCAGGTTAGAGGACAGTGGTCCGTTTCAACCACAAACCTCGAACCGGAGACGTAACAAGCTAGCATTTGAACGGCCCATACGAGGCAAGCGCATTCCTTTTCAGAGGTACTGTACGCCTCTTCCCTGCCGCTGAGTTTTCGACCTAAATATAAAACAGGCCTTTCGTTACCAGCACTGTCTTCCTGGCACAATACAGCTCCCATGCCGCGATCACTCGCGTCGCATTGAATCACAAATCCCTTAGAAAAATCGGGTGCCATGAGAACAGGCTTTTCGCTTAGGGCCTGTTTTAGCTGGCAAAACGCATTCTCCTTTTTTGAGTCCCATACTACTTTAACCGGCTTGGATTTTCGAAGGGCGTCAGTTAGAGGGCTGGCAATGCTAGAGTAATTTTGCACGTAATGCTGATAGTACCCACCTAGGCCCAAGAATGCCCTTATCTCAGATTTCGTGGTTGGTCGTGGATAGTTCACGACAGCGGCTACTTCAATTTCTGAAGGTCTACGCCGGCCACGCCCCACAACGTGCTCCAGGTAAGACACCTCGCCACACCCTAGGTAACATTTAGTAGGTTTTATGGTAAGGCCAGCCTCTCTCAACCTGTTCAGTACGACGCGTAAATGCTCGAAATGTTCTTCCCTGTTGTTGGAGAAGATGGCGACATCGTCAAGATACGGCAGAGCGAACTCGGAGAGGCCTTTAAGAACGCGGTCCATTAAGCCTGAAAAACAAAAGGGTGCATTTTTAATCCAAAACTCAGCTTAAGTGGACGATACGTTCCAAATGGAGAAACAAATGTGGCATAGCGGCCAGCACGCTCTGTAAGGGGGACTTGCCAATACCCTCGCACGAGGTCTAACGTGGAAATATAGCTGGACTGTGACACAGTTTCCACCCTCTCCTCTAGGTTTGGTATCGGGTAAGTTTGGTCTCGAGTTATTGCGTTAAGACGCCGGTAATCGATGCATGGCCTCGGATCTTTTCCTGGCACCTGAACCAATATTAGAGGGGATGTATAGTCACTCTCGCCCGGTACTATGACTCCCAACTCCAGCATTTTATCGATCTCCTCTTTCATGATCTGCTTTTGCACGGGGGAACAACGATACGGCTTGCTACGGATTGGCTCCTCACAAGTTAGCTCGATATCGTGCTCGATCACCGTCGTGTTTCCGGGACGGTCCGAAAACACGTCTTGAAACTCGGAAACAATCCGTCTCAGGTCCTCCTTCTGGAGTTCACTTAACCTAGGCTCTAGGTTCAACTGCTCCAAGATTACCTCCGATCCCCTTTCGATTACATCAATAGAACTCAAAATTTCGTCTCCCTCTTCCTCTGAAGCATTCAACAGCAGATTTACGTTCACTTGACGTTGAACGTATGGTTTTATTACGTTAATGTGGTAAATTTTGTTCAGCCGCCTTCCTAATTTCACTTCATATTTGGTATCAGAGAGCGTCGATATTGCTTTGGCGGGCCCCTCCCAATGAACATCAAGCTTGTTTTTTTTTGGACGGCCGCAGCAGCATTACTTGACTACCAACTTCAAATGTGCGCTTCTTCGCCGATTTGTCGTAGTACTCCTTCGACAATACTTGTGCAGCCTTCATGTGGCTTTCCACAAGATCTTTCGTTTTTCCGAGCCTCTGAAGGAGGTCTAAAACATACACAACTACATTAGAGTCCTCATCGAATCCCTCCCAGGACTCGCGTAGCATTCGCAATGGTGTTCTAAAACTCCTGCCATACACAAGCTCTGCAGGGCTAAAACCAGTGCTCTCATGAGGAGCTGATCTCAAAGCGAACATAGCGGGAGGAATACACGCTTCCCAGTCGCATTTGTGCTCGTAGCAGAGAGCTCTCAGTATCCGTTTCAGAACGGAATGCATACGCTCTACCGGATTAGATTGCGGGTGATGGATCGAGCTGTGCACTCTTTTTATTCCACATTTATCTATAAAGGTAGAGGTAAGGCAGCTGGTGAAGACACTACCATTGTCGCATTGAATTTCAGAAGGAAATCCGACGCGTGCAAATATAGATAGCAGTGCATCCATGACATGAGGAGAAATGAGCTCCTTAAGGGGTATCGCTTCCGGAAATTTTGTGGCTACACACAGAGCCGTCAGGATGTACCGACAACCTTGCCTTGACTCTGGCAAGGGCCCGACTATATCAATTACTAGGCGCCGAAACGGTTCTGTGATAATTGGCACAAGCTTCATGGGTGCCTTCCACTTGTCCGTGGATTTCCCCGCTCTCTGACAAGTGTCGCATGAGCGCACAGTCTTCAATATCCTTCCAGCATTTCGGCCAATAAAACTCAAGGGAAACTCTAGCCTTGGTTTTTTTTTTGCCGAGATGCCCTGCCCATGCGTTTTCATGCGCCAGTTCCAATAGTTGGCGACGATACTTTCGTGGTACCAAGAGCTGCTCATACTTGCGACCTTGTGCATTTGTGTAGCTCCGATACAAAACCCCTGCTTTCTCAAAAGAAGAAACATTCTTTTTTTTTCCCAAGTTTACGCTTTTCATTAGCGCTTTAATCGAGAGGTCCTCACGCTGCTCTCGAATGAGCGTTTCTCGATCAACCCTCGACAGCTCACTCCAACTTTCCGCTACAGGCGAGAGCGTTGCACCCCTCTCGCTGTGCCTCAATGGCGCCATGTCGTCTCCCCTTGCTACGGAAACCGCGCCGGTCGCTTCAGCGACGGGCCGCTCGCGTGACTGCTCACATGACTCACGCGGAAAATTTCTTCTCTGAGGTTCCGTCGACCCGCCGACAAGGTCACTTGAGAGTTCACCGCATTGAAAAAGATCAAGCACCTGCGAAAGCTTCCGCGCTTGCGATCGTGTGAGGGCTATGTACGCTAAGGTGGGGGAAGAACGATTTACCCTGTTCTTTGAGAAGCTGCTCTGAGTTGTTAGAAAAAAGATAAGGAAAACGATCGGGAAGCGCGGCAGACACAGCCGCTTCGGTGCGAAGCTTACCGGACGGGCCTTCAATGGTAACCGTGGTGATTGGTAAACAAGCACTCTGCTCCTCGGCGACTTGCCTGATCCACGCGCATTCTCCTGTAAATTCATCCGGAGACACCAATGAAGGATGGACAACATCCATGGATGCCGCTGAGTCACGAAGTGCTCGGCACGTTTTCCCATTCAAACTAATTTCTTGGATATACGGCTCTAACAACCACATTTTCTTTTCCGATTCTCGAATTGTTGCGAAAGCAAACTTTTGCTTACAGTTTAACGCGATGTGCCCTTCCTTTTTGCAGTTGTAGCAGATTAGTGGCTTCCGTGATTCAAACGCCCGTGTGGTATCAGTGCGTTGCTTAGGAACCTCACTCGATTTCTCTGCATCTGTTTGCCCTTCCTCCACAATGTCCTTCGTAAGAGACGGGTCCTTCTTGAAATTACGGTGCGGAGCGGGTTTCCGTTGATCAGGTTTCTTTGAAAAGCCCTCTTTGCTTTCATCCTTTTCAACGCGCACTGCCCTGCTATGCCACTTTCGGCGAGTATAATACTCCTCAGCTAGCTCTGCTGCCTTGTTTAGCTGTACTTGACCAAGTTTGTCCTGCAGCAAAAGTTGGACATCCTCCTCGATGCAGCGGTAGAATTGCTCCAATGCAACGCATTCCACCACTTTATCGCGGTCGTCATAAACACCTTCGCCCTTGAGCCATTCAATTAAATCGGCTTTAAGACGAAATGCGAAGTCAATGTGTGACTCTTTCCCTTTTTAGCATACCGGAACCTTTGCCTGAAAGCCTCGGGTGACAACTTATAACATCTCAAGAGCACTTCCTTAACCTCGTCATAGCTCTCAAACGCTTCCCTCGACAAGCAAGTTATCGCGTCGGACACTTCGCCGGGGAGAAGAGCTAACAGGTTCTGCGCCCAAAGAGACTGCTCCAAAGCGTTTCACTCACACACGTGTTCAAACTTTACGAGATACTTCGCCATGTCTTCGCCTACTACGAACGGGGGCAGTTGGTAACGAATTCTAAAACCACTGACCTGAATCGTCGAAGAAGCTACGCTAGGTGCCTGCGAACACTGTAGGACTGCCAATTCTATTCGTTTCAAGTCGAGGCGCTCCTGTCTCTCGGCCTCCTCGCGCTCGCGACGCTCGCGCCTTTCAGCTTATTCCCGTTCGCGAGCTTCTCGTCTTTCAGCTTCTTCGCGAGCTTCTCGCCTTTTAGCTTCTTCAAGAGCTTCTCGCCTTTCAGCTTCTTCACGAGCTTCTCGCCTTTCAGCATTTTCACGAGCTCCTCGGCTTTCAGCTTCTCCACGTTCGCGAGCTTCTCGCCTTTCAGCCTCCTCGCGGCGTGCTTTGATATCCACCCAGGCCTCATCGACTTCCTCAGCCGAAACTCCTTCATCTCTCATGATCTCAAGGATCACTTGCTTTCGTTTCGCACGGCCCAAAGTAATGCCGAGTTCCTCACAAATTTCGATGAGTTCCTTCACTTTGAGGTTCTCCATCGTTCACACTAGCCTCTCGCTGTTTGCCCCTAATGAACATTTTCTTGCCGTACCCACTATAAGTCAACTGGCAAGATGCGCAAGCAATTTTTCACACTCCCGTGTTTACCCCCTCCGCATTAACTTTGGTTTCAAAGCACTTCGACTTTGCTTGAAACGATCAAAGCTCACTTCAATGCTTCACACAGCCCTTCTCTAAACTACTACAACCTGAGCTAGAGTAGTCTGGTGAACTGAGGGGAAAACATCAGGCACTCACCGCATCGATGTCGCTGACGCCGGCCGATCCCGCAGCTGCCAACCACTGTTGCGAAGCGCACCTCCGACGATGTTACGAAGGGCACTACGAATCTCACCGCTGCAACCACTGTTTCAAAAGACGGCGACGCCAATACGGTCCCGAAGGCGCCACTGCTTCGAACTCCGCCGGAAAGGTCACCAGCCGTTTGGTAGCGTAGGTTTTTCAGCTCGCGACTGCTTCTGCGCAGAGCTGATAGACGAGCGGATGAGACGACGGTGAGTTAAACAAGGTTTATGTACAGCATATATACAGAGGCGTTACAAATTCGGCACGGGGCCGACAGAGACTCGAAGAGCCAAGCTAACACATAGGTCTGCTCTAAAATGGGTCTCTCTCGACGTGCCACAGGGCTTCTTTTATATGCCCCGGGTCCAACCCAAATGTCCAACCAGAAGCGCCGCTGGTCGTGAGGCCAGACTCCTCCAATGGGGTCGCCGCTGGGCCGCTTCCTTCTTTCTCATCGAATCTGGAGAGGCTGCGCTGCAGATGGCTGCACCCAAGGACGAGTGACGTCGCCGCGCTTTGCGTCACCCCCCCCCCCGACAGGAAGACGCCGGTTGTTGACGGGCTCGCTGGCTGCACTGACTCACAGCACGTGCGCGCCAGAAAGGCGCCGCACGTGTTTACGCCATTGAGTTGTTCGCGTCAGGCGGGCTGGCCTTGACACAGATTGCCTTTTTCAGAGGCACGGACGTTCGCTGTGGACTCGCAGACATAACAGCTTCTACTGTGGCGAGCCCGCCCACGTACTCCGAACAGAGTGGACCTTTACGGCCCCCTGGCAGAGGCAACATACCCCTTTGGCCCCAGCTTCACGTAGACGGCACCCCTGGGCTAACCCACCCAGGGCAAATCGGCAGTCGCCTTTTCCTGTTTCGCTATCCCTCCTGATCTTCGTCTTTTCTCTCTTTCAATCTTTCCTGTCATCTCCTCACTTCTGTTTACTTCCATCTTCCAGGCGGCAAGGGTTAACCTTGTGTATGTGCCCTTTCTTGGTCAAATATTATAGGGTTATAGTGGCTGTGTACAGCTGGCGCTGGCATGCCTTCATACTTGTGCTGCCGCGTCCCCTCTTTGGGCTCGATGGTGGGCGGCTAGCATGGCGGCCCAACTTATATATACTTTATGGCCTCTTTTTCATTTCCTAAACTGTCTTATCGCCCTCCTCGTAAGAGGAGGTGCACCGAAGCAACACTAAATGTATTCATAAAGCCGAAAGAAAATTTCCCGCGCTTCCTTGTGATCCACTTTGAAACGCAAGAAAAGAACGCAAGAACCATTTCTCCGTTTGTCGTTTCAAAATGCCTCACCAATACATTAGGCCTAGGATGTCACGCTACACGTATGGCTAGCGGGGACCTTCTTCTTGAAGTCCAAATCAAGACCCAGTGTAAAAACCTGACAAAACTCACCTCTTTTGGAACATCACCTGTACCTATCACACCACACCGCTCCCTGAACAGTTCCCGAGGCATAGTGTCTGATCAAGACCTAATTAACCTGACAGAGAATGAGCTACTCTAGCGCTGGAACAAACAGCATGTAACGCACGTACAGAGAATTAAGATTAGGCGTGATAACAAAGAAACCCCTACAAAGCACCCCATTCTTAAATTTTGCACAAGCACCCCTACTGAAATATTCCGTATGAAATCCCACGGAAAACATATGGACACCATACGATTTCCTTTTGAGCTATACGGAATAAATACGGATTTTTATGGAAACATACGGAAGTTGTATGGCGTATAGGAAAAAGTTTTTAAGGAACAAATGGAAGAATATGGAAATTATATGGAACATACGGCAAATTTCTTATGGGAGATATGGAAAGATAGAGAAGTCATGTGGTATATACGGGAAATTACTTACGGAAAATATAGAAAAATGTGGAAATTTGGAAAGCTTTATGGCGTATACGGAAACTTCCTTAAGGAAGTTCTACGGAGAATACAGAAATTTTCTTACGGAAATATGGAAAAATAAGGAGTGCGAGCAGACTAATAAGACCAGAGACGTTCATGTCACTAGATTCAAATGGCAGTCTGATATAAGAACACCATTCGATCCGTGGTGGTGCTACACCGCGTCCAGAAAAAGTAATGTCATTGTGATTGTACGTGGTGCTAATGTCGATAATTCAGAAATAAATTGCCACAAAATTTGAAGAAGGAAAATGTAGAGTGATAAAAAAGTGAATATATACAGAAATAATTAGTCCCGTGTTAAAATGACGAGCACGTAAACAAAAAAAAACATCTACAGGACGAGCGCTCACTTGCAAAGTTTATTCCTTTAGTTATTCCTCTTAAAACATGCTAATTCGCTAAGTAAATACGCAAAGAATTTTTATATCACAGAATAAATGGTGACCTAGAGCCAAGACGGCCCACTGAACCAGTATACACACAGCCAATAAAATAACCACAAGCAACACGGTGTGCGCGGCGTGACAAGAAAAAACTAAACGGCAAAATGAACGTCTCGGGTCTAGAGTCAGGTTTTCTAGAACGCGAATTAACAGATGAACACCTGGTATCTGGTGGTGCGACCACACACATGTCGAGCTACATGGTTATTAGCTTTCATGCAAGTTATCAAGAGAGCAAATTTAAAATACAGATGCATGAAGCAAAATTGCCTCTCTGCTTTATTTTACGATAAGCAGTGAATCTTCATGCACATAAATAATGTCTCTGTGAAGTACACGGGAAAAAGAAGTCGAACAGAAAAAAAGAGAGGAAGAAGACAGAAGAAAGGCAGGTAGCTCAACCAGGTTGATGATTTGCTGCCCTACAGCATAGGTAGAGGTGAAGGGAGTGGTCAGAAAAATAATTAAGTATGAGAGCACAACTGATATGCACGGACACATAATGGTGCTTATCATTGATGCTCGGATGGTCGTGTATAAAGCTGCGTCGTTCTGAGATTTTCGAAAGCAATGTTTCAGACCACCATGCATATTACGCTTCAATTGTAGTGCTACATAAGGCACAATAATGGGCCAGCTTTAATGAATAAGAAGATTATAGGTGAAACAAAAGCTTAAAATATATCATGGCCGTATGGACGCATACAAGCAAAGTAAAGTGCAATAAAGTGAAGACGCATGAGCTTCTCTTGACGCTTCAGTTCTACATGGATGCTTCAACTGTGCTGCAAAAAAATTTAACCAATATCTGTGTTTGCAACATTGTCCATTTTAAACTATCTATATGTATATCTAAAATTCCTACTGCGAGTTAAGCTACGTAGCACTCCATAACTCTTCCTTTTATTAAGGGCAATTTTTCAAACAATCAACTATATTCATTTTCTGTCTCATGACTTCGTGGCCGCCATTTTTGGTTTAGCTGGATCACAATTGTGCAGCCCTTATTTTGAAAGAATCAAAAAACATCATCCAAAATATATTTTGGAACTGCTTCTCGGTGATATTGCCTTCCCTCAACTGCCACAGCTTGAGATGAGTCATATCAAGTCTCGCGACTACCTAGGGCCTACCCTTGAAATGCTCCGTCCGGCTGTGAAGTGCTCAGTTTTTTCTCAAATAAATTTTTTCGTTTGAGTTTTCTCACTTCTCGAGTCCCTTCACAATCAAGCAAACCCAATGTTCCCCTAAGCCCTTAATTTTGTTATATTATGAAATAAATAAAAATGTAATAATGAAAATAAAGATACTAATAACTGTTGCGCAAAAAACACAGTCCCACATACGTACTTGAACGCAATATTGCTTTTATTTTGTTTCAGTACCTAACGCATTAGAAAAGATAGCAGTACATAAAAACGCCCCTAGACAGTGCCCCATAATTAAGCCCCTAAACAGTGGCATATGCTTGTTAAAAGATATGTGTGTGCCTAGTGTAGAGAGAGAGAGGTATTCGTGCAATCTGTGTGTGTACCTGCAAGACGCCTTTGCTTGTAACTAATAATGTACCGGCCAGCACCTACATTGTACGCCTGACTTTGAAGAAAACTTGCATGCACGATGTGAGATTTTGTAATCTGCCAGAGTTGCTTTTTATAAAATAATACAATGCCAGCGTGTTCAAATTATGTTTTGCTGCTGTGTGGCAGGGGTGCGGTTATCCCGCTGTTGTGTAGTTGCTGATGCAAGCACTTATAGTTTTGATGCGTTAATATTTCTCATCTAACTAATCAGGTGTTTGGCTGTTTCAGCACAAACCAGGCAAACAGAGAAGGAAGGCGGGTAATGACAGGACCAGTGCCGACTTTTGTTTGCAGGAGAATACCCATGTTGGTGTATTTATTGTGACAGCCTTTCTGTGTTGCTTTTTTGCCCAATTTATGCAACGACACAGTTGTCAGCAATATGAGAGAGCACTGAAATTAGCTTTTAAAGATCATGATCACTAAATGCCTAATAATTCACAGCACAAAGCCAGAACAAAAGACATCAGTATGATCAATGTGGGACGAGTACAGCCTGTAATCTAAAAAATGTATTGTGCAAAATTGTGCCTAAGTAAGAAACCTCTCTATGTTTGCAAACCGTGTGACGTCACTTCGAGCACTCTGCCAGCCATTCCCTTTCTCGGTGCAAGGACTGGCTGGAAAGGAAGTTGTTGGGGACATTCCTGATAGCCAACTCAGATGTATGCGATTCTAAACCTGTAGCCTATTTATAAGTAATCTTTTGTGCAGTTACAGCGCTGCATCTGATACCTATAACTTATTTGCATATTTGAATTGCTCCCTTAGAACCTAACACACAAACTTGTAGTGTGCATTGTCACTTCATGAATATAGAGCGGTAAAGGTACTGAGTATATGTGAAACAAGAATCTCTGCTTATTACATGAAGACATATGAGGCCTTCGATAAAACAAGTTATACCTTTATTGGGCTTGCGTACTCGTCGGGGCGATGCATACATGCAGCTTCAGCAAATGGTATCTTCCAGCCCGGTGAACATGCAATTCTTTTTATGCACACTATGCAAACACTGAGATGTACCCACTCGCAGATAATCGCGTCAAGTGCATATTTACCTTGACTAAAATGTCGAATCAAGTTTTTTCAACAACCGGTCGCTGCCACAAGTGCTAGCGTCTTCGCAAACACTGATACATTGCTATTCACACTGCACACACCACACACACCACACACAATATTCTCAGTTGAACCGATATTCTCAATACAATTCAATGCACACTACATTCCGCAATTACAGTGCACATTTTTGAAGACTATGCCGCTGTTGCTCGCACAGTCGACCACGTGTGTTCACTTCTTCAAGATAGAGAGCGTGGCCAATAGTTCACCACACAGTTTACGCACAGCTAGATGTTTGCTGACACGTACTACAGCTAATGTCGACATTGTAACGTGAAGTGGAAGCTTTGAAAAATTAAAACTTGCCCCAAACATCGCCCGACTGTACCGGCTGAGCCACTAGCGGGAGTGTTTTTCCAGCCACGTCTTTTACGTGTGTCAGTGACATCATGCTGTGACGTACCTCAGTAGGGGCCTATCGCTGCATACTTTATGTGAATAAGGGTCTTGTTAGAGAAAGCAGGCATTGTTGATTTCATAACTTGTTCATTTCCAACTGGACCTTCAATTACACGAGTTGTCTGACTGATGTTCAGGCGAACTTTTGTGCAATAAATTATACAGGTGGCAGTCTGTGCTTGCCCCATACTGTTGTTACTGGTGTTTCTCGTTGTTACTTTGCACTGTTCATTACTGCTCACCTACAGAAACTAGCCTAGCTTGCCGCTGTTTTGGACAAGATGCAGCTGGCAAGTGCAATAGTGTTGATATCTCTAAATGCTCAAGCAAAAATTATCGTTTAATATTCAGTTAGTTGCATTCATATCAGTACACTAAAAGTTATCACTGATTAAAGATGAATTCGTGTTCTTTCACATAATGCTCACAACTTTATATATCAAATTGAATAGTGTTTATAAAAAACATGAGTTTTAGCCAAACTTCATGCGGTTTTCTTGAACAGCTGACAAAACGCTACTGCATGCTTACTTTCCATGAATTGGATTGTGTTTTAAATACATTGCAATTCTTCACCGGACTGCCAGTAACACTTCACATTGGGGGAACATTTATTAACCATGGATTGATCAATTTTTAAAAAAGGAAAGAAAGAAGCGGCAGGCCGGGATTTTTACTTGATATTGGCATTCGTTTTGCTACCAAGCACATTATCATGCAAACTTCCTACAGAGTGGTTATGCGTCTTGCATGTGTGTCTGTAAACCAAGAACTTTGGGTAGAACTATATTTGTCTTACAAATGGTTGCATGACTGTGGAGGCTGTAGGGCTGCTTAGCCAATATGAATGGTGGAATCCCTGGCCATGTGTTCAACCATGCTGCATCAGCTGCTTGGTATTTTCACGCCATTTTACAGATGTGTGGGGTGAGTAAAGCAAGCAGGTTTCAACAAAGAGAAAAATATCATATGGCAGCACCTCTTGTGCATGCCTCACATTCCAAGTATATCAAATATTTATTTTGCACCTTGTTGCCTGTAATTTTTAAAAAGACACTTCTTTTTGCTTTATATTTGAGCCTTGATGCTTCGACAGCAATGTATTTGTGTTTGGCAGCAAGTGTTCTTCAACAAATAACTGATCTCAATAATGACAAAACACCCTTCATACTGGGTCCTTAGCATAAGCTTGCACATATCTATATCAGATTCAATTGTTCATTTTTTCCTGTGATGATAATAGGAAAGTAGCAAGGGCAAGTTCAGATTGGAGTGGTCGGTGATGTCTGTTTAGGCTGTGCCATATTGCTTTGCAACCAGAGTTACTTGTGGCCACATATACAAGGAAGCCATATGACGTTCATTTAAATGAGATTATCATATTACATTTCACTGCATCTTATTATGTGTCGAACAAATGCAGATATCTTTAGCTTCGAACTATAAAGGGATCCTAAACCAACAGAAGGTTGAAATTTAGTCGTGGTGTTGCAGCTGTGTATGACTCTACTATGGATGCAGAGCCGTGTTAATTTTTCTATCTGTTGTCGCAATAGTAATGTTATCACATTGGATGATAAAAAAGGGTCCTCACTTATTTCACTTTTTTTCGCTATGCTTCTTTCTTGTCTCTTCTTGCCATGTGCTCCTCCTCACTGTGCAAGGAGCAAGAGCAGTGGACACACAAACACGTATTTAAAAAAAAATGTTGTTGTAAGGTGAGCACTGAGGGACCGAACACTTCCCAAAGGCTCAAAGAGGAAAAGGTATTGTTTCTAGCTACTTTTTGGGCACCCATAGCTAGTTGTGCTGCTGCAGTTGTCATTGTTGATCAGAACACTATTCTGAAGTCGTTGCACACATTTGCTTTAAATGTTAAAAAATAATTGGAGGTGGTTTGGCGCCCTTTATCGAAATTACATACAGAACTAGGTTTCAATGTGTAAGCAAAATCTGTTCACTATAATTCAATCCTCATGATATCTGAAATTCAAGAAATATTCACGGAAAAGCTCAGGAAAAGGCTAAGTGGTTGCCCCTTGAACGTGAAGGAGATATCCTTTTTATAAAGGTTAATAGACAGTGTAGTAGTCCTAATATTACATGCACTATAGGATATTCTGGTGTGGTGCTTTTCATGCATGTTATTCTGAGAGGGATTTTTAATAGAACTGTTGTCACTTTGCCTTGTGTTGCTGAAATTCTTCACATAGTTATAATACATGAATCACTTTATGCCTTTTGATTTTATGCAAATGGTTTGCTTACCGAGTCGGTATAACTTGATTTGGATAAAATCATAAATGCTCTCATTTTTTTACTATACAGCAGGTTTATTTCTAAAATACCCGACCATAGATGTGAACGCAATTGGTGGCGTGCTTGATTAATGCTTCACTATCACCACTGTAACTACACCGGCTACAGTGCATAGTGTGACAAAAATAATGGTACTTAACATTACTGGCAGCATACAATTTTATGTCTCAAAATGTGTTAAAAAGCCTGGTAAAAATGTGTGTACTTTTTTGCTCCAACTAGATATTTTGGTCTACTCAAAGCAGCTTCCGCTCTTTTAAGGTCCTCAAACTATTTGGTGTTCAAGAGAAGTATCAATGCACTATCCTTCCTTTGTCGGCCTACTCACTACTCTAATAACGAGAATTACCGGACAACATTAGCCAGCAATATATATGGGGATGTTATAAAAAGTAATGTCAATTCAATCGTCAAAAAACATGAACCCATTAGTAACATGTCGCCAAGTTACGTTTCCGTTCACTTTTGTTTTCACAATTTTCATAAAGATATTTTTTATAACATTCCCTACAGTTTGTTTGGCATCATTGTCTGTTAGTTCTCATTATAATGGGTTCAGAAAAGACAACGAACCCTTAAATTTATAGTTCTTTCCTTTACTTATGAATCTGAAACAGTGAATCTCAGTAATCTTAGCGGTGTGTAACTTGCTTTTTTGATCAGTTGTGCGTGTGTTCGTGTACGTGCATTTAGGTGGGAGGGCAAACCATTGCCACCTCCTATGACTAGCAGATTTTCTGACAACTAACAGATGCATAACGCTGCCAAAGAAGTATAAGGATATTGGAAGTAATCGTAATGTAATTGTCAAGAAAGAAAAGTGAAATAAAAGATAACTTGCCCTGGTGAGGGACAACCTGCCACCTACGAATAAAGCGTATGGTGCTCTACCAACTGTGTTACGTACCACAGCAGCTATTGCCCCTTCCGCTTGGCAAGGTATATATGTGTACCTGATCGTCCGAGAGACAGTCAGCCCCACTTGTTGCCATCATGGCTAAATTATGACACTTTTTCTTTCCTATTGGCATCACGTAGCATGTGATGTTATTACAAGCTGGCAGCCGGACTAAAGCCCCTGTGCTCAATGCACATATACACCCCATAAGTGGACGAATAGATAACTGTCATAGTTAGTAGTAGGGCATCAGATGCATTATTCAAAGGTTCCCAGATTCGGTTATTCCGCAGGACTAGTTACCTTTTCTTCCACGTTACTTTCTTGTCAATTACATTACAAATACTTCCTTTAATATTCCTAGTACTTTTTCTGGCAGCATTGTCAGTTCTCAATAATATCGTTTCTAACAAATAAAAACGAGCCCTTTTTTCCTTCATTCGTAGTGAGGAACTTGTTATTGCAGGCTTGGTGCCATTAGGTTGTATATGTGGGATAATTGGTCTGCTGTTAGCTCATGTATTATTAGCGCGTACTGCGTGCTTCCAGTAGGCAAAAAAAGTGTCCCACACTCGCCATAATGTTAACAGGCAGCGCTGACTTACTCTTCCATGATTAAATGCACATATATACCGTACAATGTTAAAGGGGGATAGCCGCCATGGTAGCTCAGTTGATAGAGCATCGGACACGTTATTCGAAGGTCGCAGGCCCGGTCCCTGTTCAGGGCAGGTTATCTTTTTTCCCTCTACTTTTCTTTCTTCACAATTACAACACTTCTAGTCTTCTTGCAGATTTTCTGGTGTTTGCTAAAAAAGGTACCTTATAATCTGAAGAGGCAAACAGAATGTGCCAGTGTACGAGTTAGCTCTTGTAAAGATTACAAGTCAGATATGTTTTGAAGAATAAATCATTCTGCCACTTGCCTAGAGATTGCGTACAGGACATGGTGCTTGATGCACTTTGCTATTTTTGAATCGAGCTATCTTGAATTCTATTTTTATAAATTACATGGGCTACACAAGACGTTATCACACACTTTAATGCCACAAAGAATACGCAGCGAGCAATGTTATAAATGCGAAATTGCATAAGGATAGGATGAAAACTGCACCCTCAATGAGAATGTACAGGGAGCACAGGGTGCAGGCGTCATTCCTTTTGCCCGTCCTTTTCAAGTGTGAGCTGTTTTCACCTCGTTCTGATCAACTAACTAGATTGAGATGTGTTGTTATAGTGCATAAGGATGCTCCACGGAAAACTAGGTTTGTCTCAAAATCTGTGTGTGTCTTTCAAACTATATGGTGCCCGGTTCAAGAGTTCATGCAGACCAGATCGTGTAAAACAGGACACCCGTTTAACATAATAACATGGCTTAAAACATGAAGCAGTTAATTAGACCGAATATCAATTTTTATAGTAGCTGTTTTTTTCTGCAATAGAAAGCTTACTGGTCTGAGCGTATAATCTTGCAGTGAAAGAAGAGAATTTTCGGGGCTTGTTTCTTTTTGTTTGACATGGCTTTCATGAGTACATTTAATGGTAACACAGAAAGTGCTGGAAACATTTTAAGAATTTCCGGATCTCTGACTGCTATGAAGTGTCACACAACAAAGGCTACAAACAGTGGGAGGTCAACATAACAGCTTTATATGCTTGTGCATTGCAGTTTGCAGCGAAAGCATGCATTTCACTAGCGTGTGAAATGCACATATTTCTCAGTTTGCCACGATGGCAGTGCTGCTTTTTGAGGGTGGACTCCTCTGCGTAGGCAGCCCAGAATAATGTTGGCACAGGTAATATGGATATATGCTGTAACTTTGACCACTAATCTTTTTGCATGTTAAAGCATCAAATAATTTGCAGTAACAGGCTGCATGACATACTGATTTTTAGGCTTTTTAAGCGCAATCTTAAAAGGAAATGCCACTCAAGTTGCAAAAATATTGCAGTTAAATTCACATTTTTTGATTTCTACCTCCAATCACACATTCTGGCGACTTGTCAGTCTCTTTAATGAAGAAATGTCAATCAAAACTTTTAGCTGAATGGGTTGGTACTGATGTTGAATTTTGTGCACTGCTCATGAGTAGAACGATAGATTCGTGCCCTACTCTTCAGTACTGCCTGAAATCGATCAGGCAATCTTTGCATATTTTTCTTATCGTTGCACAATCAGTGTCAGCTTAAGGTATGCTATGAAAGCAGCCTACAGCGTCCAGCTAATGTTGTTTCCGTGTGCAACTGTAGTTGTGGTTGTGCTGAATGGCTTTTCTTTATATACACTACATGACAAACTTGCCCCTCTAGAGTCAAGTGCATCTTTGGATCGATTGTAAATGTTTGCATATGCGAGGCCTTAAGTTTTATAAGAAATTCCTCAGTATGCCACGAGAAAATGTGTGCTCTACAAAAGTTTGTATACCATTATAGACAGCTCCTAAAGCCTCGTCTACAACTTAGTGCAGGTTGACCTTGAGCAGAAAACGAGGAGCGGCCGCAGCCCCCAGAAAAGAGCAAGCACCCTTTAAGCTCCCCAAGCTCTCTTCGACAGGAACAGCAAAGTCACTGTGTGGCATTGAAAACCATTGCAAGGAGTGCCTTATCAGTACACTGTGCTGCTCTTTCATCGCGGAAGACGAAGTGGACCACTCCAGAGGAAAATCACGCTGTGTATTGTGAGTGCTTCAGTGATTTTTGCTTTGTCCAGCCAGCAGTCAATAAATAGTGCCATATTCAGTCGGGATGGCTAGAGGGAGTCGGGCAGGCATGTTTGGACATTTGTCTAGCCAAGTAGTGCCAATTTTGGCACTGGTCCTGTTGGAGTAACTGCCACAAATGACAGAAGCTTCGTCACCTCTGTAAATGTACAGATGTGTCAGGGAAGATTAGCTGCATTAGTTTTTCCTATGACTGATAGCTGCTAACATTCTTCATTGTACATAAGTTTTATTCCTCACTTATGGGTGTAAAGCCCTCCACAGAAAAAATGCTACACCACTACTTACATAAGGCCCCAAGGCCTTACTTGTAGGTTTCTTCGGCTTGTAATCATAAGCACCTCGTTTGGGTGAACATGAACATTTTAAACATGTACAGCGAAAAATTTGAGTGGGAGGCATTTTGTCGTTATCATGTTTCTCGGAATATTCTCAAGCATATTGTGCATTACGTTGTCAATCTGATTCATGTGCATAGAAGATGTTACGCAGTTTCAGGCTACTTCAAGCACCGTATTGTAGTATAAAAAGCCTGGAAGCAAACTATCAATAATTGATTAACACAGTTGCTTAATCTGATGCATGATACATCACTAAGCTTTCATGCGTATTCATCAATGTAAGCTCGTCTAAGTGTTATCCAAAATGAAGATGCGAGTCCACAGATGTAAGCATCTAGTGGGGTAATCAGGGTGAACAGTGAAAGTGCCTCAGACAGGCTGGCCGATGTTGCGATAGGAGGACCTATTTTCTAGGAGTCACCTTGTCATTCTTGGCGTGCTAGTTTAAATGTGGTTAGTAATGACATCGTCTTTTGGTGTAGGTGTGTGTGCCTGTTGGAAATGTTTGTCTGAAAAAAATCTATAACAAAAAAGAATTCAGCCCTCGCTTCCTTTCAAGTTATATTGCGATGATACAAAGCGTTTTCCTGTCGGAGGTTGGGAATAAGGGAAGCAAAAAAAAGGTAAAAGAAAGAAAAGAAAAAAGAAGAAAGAAAAGGAGGATGCAAAGTAAAAGTAGTATGCTACACTGCTCCTACTTTGCATCCCCCTTTTCTTCTCTTTTTCCTTCTTTTCTTTTTTCACTTTTTTGACATTTGCATTGTCACATTTAGTGCATGAATCAATGACACATAGCATTGCTATAGCAAACATGCCTATGTGGTGTTGGATTGAACAGTGCATTGTACTTCATTCAGTTCAATTACAGGCAAAGCAGTCTTGTAATAAGTGCTTTCTCTCTATCACCACACATGATCAAATGAAAAGTTTGCACTTGGCTCTTAGTATACTGGTATATAGCTTGTGTCTTGGACTACTCAAAACGAATGTTATTTTGCTGCTGTTCATGGTAATGAATTTATCCAACATGAAAATATCTTGCCTTGTGAACTTAGTCAGACCTGCCTTTCTTTTTCTTTCCTATGCAGGCGTTTTATGTAAGGCAGTAACAGAGAGGTGATAGCTTGAGCTTTTGAAGAATAAATACTGGCAGTGAGGCAATTCCACATCAAACATCCCAGCCATTTCCAACCATCCTAAATGTGCTTTGAAACAAAAAAAAAGATTGTACTCGTTTACTGTATTGAAAACAACAAAAATCTAAAATATATCGCAGAGAACAAAATATTAGGCCACCCTGGTGCATTCTTGACTTCCCAGGATGTCGTCTGGGTGTTGTTTGTAAAAAGTGAAAAGTGTTTCAAAAATATTGCTTCTTCTACACCAAACTTGGTCTAGGTATTAAGTAAAAGTGATTGTGTGTAGTGCATAAAGCTCAGTAACATTAGTGCAATTTTTTTTGCCACATCAGAAGCAAGAAATCAGTTCTCTTTATATGGCAAGTTATGTGATTACACTTCTTGTTTTAAAGAAGAAAATAATTTTTGAAGTTTCCTAATGATGGCTGTTTTCGCAATTGATATACGACAGCTGCCGTTCCAAATTTCCCCATGGCCCTCAATAGGAGACTTCAAAAATCATTTTCTTCATTGAAACAAAAATTTTAATGATAACACTTGCCATATAACAAGAACTGTTTTTTTGCTTTCAACTTACACGTAAAAGTAGTTTTCAATTATACACTTAGTTAAAATCGCATCTCAATGTGGAAAAAACGATTATATGATGTTATTTGTAATCTGGAGCTAACATTATTTTTTTTCGTGAAGTATACCTTCTGTGGAGTGAGTACTTATGGCTCAAATATTCATACAAAGTGCAGTATTGCCATAGAATAAACGCAAACAATAAACAGTTTGGCTGAGTTCTTCAAAGCCTATGTAGCGAAAAAATTGCACATTAGTTACTCGGCTTCAAATACTTTAAAGAAGCACCTTTACTTAATATGTAGATCAAACTTTATATGGCAAGAAAAAGCGGTACTTTCAAATTTTCCTCGCAAACATCACCCACATGACATTCTGCGAAATTCTGAAGGTAGCCTCGTGACCACTACTTTTTTTTTCTTCAAAATATTTCAGCAAATAACTGTTTTCGAAAGAGTAAAATACCACCATTTTTTAAACTATATATCTGTGATGGTCGCCAGGTAGTATGGTATGGATGTTTGGTGTAGATTGGCCCAGTGGAAAAAACAACAAATTTCTGAGCATCCTATGACGCTCGGGCAATTTCGAAAGCATTTTTTTCGTTAGCACCAATTCAATTAGGCCCTTGTCTTCATGCTTAGGCCCAGAAACAAAACGCAAGTAACCAAAGTAGTCCTAAGAGTCACGCAGTCTCGCTGTTCCAAGGCTTGTGGAGCCTCATTTAGTGCAAGCTTCACCATTTTTATATACTCAGATTCAGCCAACAGGTTTTGGAGGCACAGTGCATTTTCTGCTAAATTGTTTCACACCAGTTACTTTGATAAAAAGCGGGAAGTAGAGGTAAAAATACCATTTTAAACGCATTGTAGGTAATAACAAAAATGACTGCTTTCTTTTTTTGTGTGGTGCTTTGCCTGAACGCTGTGCTTTTTGTAGTATAGTTCATTGTCTAGTGAACATAATAGGCCTTAAAAACTAACATTAGCCATGTTGAGGTCGATTTCTTGGTTATAGTCATAGTAGCCATATTAAAAATATAGGACTTCAAACTTGATTGTTCTTTTGAAGATGTTTTCTTGCATAATGATATTTCAGAGTCTTAGTCAGTTTTGTTAGAAGAAAACGTCATGTCATAATACGGTCACTTTTTATAAAGTCGTTCAATTCTACCTCACCTTTCACATTCCTAATAGAGCAGTTATTTTCAATATCGGTATTTTAAATGGAATGAGCATGCTCTATGTAGTAAGGTGTAAGCACTTACAGATAGCACATGCACCCAACTTGTCTGTTGGCAGTTTATTTCTGTTATTCTTGATTGATATGTGAGGTTTCACGTCCCAAAACCACTATATGATTATGAGAGACCCCGTAGTGGAGGGCTCTAGAAATTTTGACCACTTAGGGTTCTTTAACGTGCACCCAAATCTGAGCACCCGTGCCTACAGCATTTCTGCCTCCATCGGAAATGCAGCCGCTGCAGCCGGGATTTCATACCGTGACATGCGGGTCAGCAGCGGAATTTTTGTTACTCTTGCTCCCCTATTTCTGTGCAGTTCGGTTATAGTAGTCTGGCTTGCACAGATTTTTAACGGCACCTGCCTGATCCTGCTTGCTTTCATGGTGATTTTAACCTTAAAGTTGCATAGTTTTACGCTTCAAAATTGTTCAAGATGCCGATTTTGTGCACAAACTGTACAGTTTAAAGGCAGCAATTGTACATGTATGCACTACTAAATGTACGTTGAGAGCTTTCACTGGCCGTTCCTGAAATTTTAGTGTGCAGGAAGCATTTAAATCATAATTTTATAAGGACATATCAATAGATTATCTCTAATACTGAAAATCGTGGCAACAACCTAGTTATTTTCACTGTGATAAGCATGCTGTTTTCTTTCATGTGGCAGAACTAATTTATACATTTCTTTCTTCTATTATTCACATATGCATAACATGAAGGATTGTCTGCCTTACATTTTCAGTTTCATTCTGTGTGTTATATTTCTTGTGCATGTGAACTAAGGTGCTAACTTGCGTTTCTGACATTATTTGTGCCAATTATTTACATTTTCAGGTGCCTATGAAGGACACATGGGTTCTATGGCAGTGACCTCCCAAATTTACAGTGGTGCCAGAGCCTCAAGCAGCATTTTGTCAATCTCCACCAGGCGTTCATGAGATAAACACAGCGCCACACTTTCATAGTGCTATGAATATTATTTATGTTTAAAATTTTATTCCAAAATTGCTGTTACAATGTGTTTTGTGCCACCATCCTGTAGCCTAGGTAGAGCTCGTGAAATTACGGTGCAGTCACTTCATTTGCGTACCATCAACACTGCGATGTCGGTATTCACAGCTGGAGCATACAGACAAATAAAAAATATTTTGATTGTAGCAGGGCTGATGTGTATATTAATGCTTCTCTATTGCAAATATTAACTTTATAAGTTTTTTTAGTCTTGCATAGAACACTGCTTTAATGTGTTGCAATGTAACCACCATTTATGATCACTAGCATGTTAATTTAGTAGCTTTGTAACGTATTTTATTTAAAGCTAATTTTGCTTCCGCATCACGACAATTGGAAAGATGCCGATGATTCAATCCTTCATCATGCATATTTAAGAAATATTGTGATTCGTACCCAGTATTGCATGTACTCAAGATGTGGGCGTGTATTTAATTTACACATTATTTTCTTTGCACTATATTCGGACGGTCATTACATTTCTGCATAATTAATACAGCTTTCCTTATCTGCGAAGCTTTCCGCATCATGCGGCCTTCTTTATCTGCGGACCTTTCCGCATTATGCAACTTTCCTTATGTGTGGACCTTTCCGCATCCTGGGTTTTCCCTATCTCCGGAACTTTCCGTATCATACGGCTATCCGTAGTCCAATAATGGCTTATGTGCGGAGCCGTACATACGGAAATTTTCAGTAGGGACACTTCAGTAATATATCGAAACAGACTACTTGAAGTTAGAGGTCCGACCCTACATCCCCAACCCTCGACGTCGTTTTAGGTGCCAGAAATTTGGCCACGGTTCTCAGAGCTGCCGCGGCCATCAAACCTGTGCAAAGTGTGTTTCGCACGAACACGCAACAGACAAATGTGAAGGAGCCACTACCCACTGCGCGAACTGCGATGGTGGACACCCCACTTACTCTGGCACACTCCCTACATGAAAACATGAAAAAGCAGTACTTACACTGAGAGTAAATGAAAACATCTCGCTTAGAGATGCGTAAAAGCGTCTACTAAAGCTGGGTCCTTCGTTCGCGGAGGTGGCATGAAAGGGGGCAGTGCCACCGAAATCCGTGGCGCCCGCACGTACCACACAAAGTGGACCAGTGGCAGCGCAATTCACCCCCTCAGCGGAAGTCGCACAGGCTCTTCCGCCACCAAAAGGTTGGCAAGCCACTGGACCTGAAGCCCCAGGGCCTTCTGTCTCCACAGATGGCCCTAGGACCTCCGTGCCTTCACGCGTGAACCGCGAGCTGGCATCGAGCACCTCGTCCGAGGTGACGGACACAACAGCAAGTACAACGGTGTCTTTGGCACCGAAGGACAGGCGCGGCTCTCTGGAGCACGCCAGAAAATCAAAAACCATCATTACATGGCTTAACAAGGCTTCTTGACTTGACGCAATACTTCTTTAGTACACACAGCACTCATTTACAATCAAATTTTATACACAAATAGTTCAATGGAACGTCAGAGGGCAGCTTAGAAACCACGACGATATCCAGGAACTCTTACACAAACATTCCCCAAAAGTGCTGTGTGTACAAGAGACACACTTAAATTCAGAAAACACCAATTTTCTACGTCAATAAGTATTATTCAGGAAGGACCGAAATGACGCTGTAGCGTCATCTGGTGGTGTGGCCATTATAGTTGATCAAGGCGTAGCGTGTTCACAACTACTGCTAGAAACACCCCTTGAGGCAATGGCTGTTCGAGCAGTTCTTTTGACCAACTTTTCACCACCTGCTCTTTTTACATACCTCCACAGTACCGTCTCGAAAAACACGAATTCCAGTCACTGATACATAAACTACCGGAACCTTAAGTGGTCGTTGGGGAATTTCATGCACATAATTGTCTACGGGGTGACTCTCCTTTGGACGCACGAGGTCGTCTAATCAAACAGTTACTCTTTTCTTCGGGTGCGTGTCTGTTGAATAGAAAAGAGCCAACGTACTTTAGCCTCGCCAACAAAACCTGCTCATGCATACATCTCAGCATTGTATCCCCATCGCTTGTACTCCTACTTCAATGGAAAGTGATCAACAATCCTTTTGAAAGTGATCACTTTCCGACAATTCTAAGCACGCCACTAGAAAAAGGTCCTCCACATGTTCTCAGATGGCAAAGAGACGAGGCGGACTGGGAACAGTTTCACAGCACTACTCGTCTAAGTTGAACCGATATATGAAGGCTAAACATAAATTAAGCTGTGCAGTACTTCGCTGCTTTTCTTACTGATGCAGCAGCCAAGTGCATACCACAAACATCTGGTATGCCGGGCAAGCGACGCGTCCCAAGGTGGAACACTGAGTGTCGGAATGCGCGAAAGGAGCAGAACAATAGAGGCTGCTTCGGAATTCACCGACAGCCAAAAATCTTGACAGCTTTAAGAAAATAAAGCCTCAAGGCAGGAGAACGCATCCGTAGGCCAGAAGAGAAAGCTAGCACAAGTTTTATCAGGAATAAATTCATATACAAAAGAGGCTAAGTCTGTAACATGGTTGGTAAGGTAGCAGGAAGGCAAGTACACTCACTCCCACTCGTAAACACACAGGATGACAGCCTGGAAGATCAGGCGAACTTCCTCGGTACATACTACGAGCAGGTGTCTAGCTCGTCACACTATACTGAAGCTTTTCAAAGATACAAAACAAGAATAGAAAAGCAGAAACTGGAATACAAGTGTACAAATTACGAGGCATACACCCAACCTTTCAACTTAGCTGAGCTACAAACATCAATAAACTCCTGCTGTAATTCTGTCCCAGGGTACGACCGTATCACGTATGAAATGTTGAAAAACCTGCCGCTCAAAACGCGAAAAAATTTACTCTCCCTATACAATGCTATCTGGCTTTCTGGCACCAACCCTGCTTCTTGAAAAAGGCTATTACTATCCGTATTTTTAAACAGGGCAAAGACCCTTCCTCAGTTTCCAGTTGTAAGCCCGTTGCATTTACAAGCTGCCTTTGTAAACTTTTTGAGAAGATGATAAACCGCCGACTTTTACATTTCCTCGAAACCCACAACCTGTGCGACCGATTTCAGTGCGCATTTCGAGAGGGTAGATCCACCACCGACGATCTGATGCGCACTGAGGGAGAGATCCAAGACGCTTTCGTCCACAAACAATATTTCCTTTCTGTGTTTCTCGATATTGAGAAGGAATACGACACAACATGGCGTCTTGGCATATAAAGATACCTGTCTCACTTGGGTGTGCGCGGTAGAATGCTTTCCATAATCGAGAGTTAATTCTCGAATCGGACATTCCATGTCCGTGTGGGCAGTATTCTCTCCCAAACAATTGTCCAAGAAACGGGAGTACCGCAAAGTGGTGTACTTAGTTGTGCACTTTTTATGATCAAAATGAATTCCTTGCACCTGACCATCCCCCGCAACATGCTCTATTGTACATATGTCGATGACGTCCAGCTTGGCTTTAGGTCATGCAACCTGGCAATGTGTGAGTGGCAGGCTCTGTTAGGTTTAGACAAGGTCTCCAAATGGGAAGAGAAAAACTAATTCCGACTGAACCCACAAAAAATCACGTGTGTCTTCTTCTCCCGAAAGAGAGGCATGCACTCAGAAACTGAACGTGAACTGAACGGTCAACGCCTGTCTGTTAAGGCGGAACATTTATTTATAGGCTTAATCTTGGACAGCAAGTTGACCTTCGTACCACACATCAAGTATTTAAAAACAAAATGTTTAAATGACATGAATGTTTTAAAAGTGTCGTCACGTACTACGTAGGGCAGTGACAGGCAATGTCTCATGAATCTGTAGAGAAGCCTCATTCGCACCCGCTTAGAATATGGGGCCGTTGTTTATCAGTCTGCGACTCAAAGTGCTTTAAAGATGCTAGACCCCGTGCACCATATGGGCATCCTCCTTCCTGCGGGTGCTTTTCGCACCAGCCCCGTAGAAATCCTTTACGTTGAGTCAAATGAGTGGTCGCTTCATCTACAGAGAACTTAATGTCATTTGTATATTTCCTTAAGGTGAAAGCAGACAAGAAGGACCACGCATACTCTACTATCAATGATTTGTCGAGCTCCATTCTGTTTCAAAACAGGCCTTCGATGAGGCCGCCCTTCTCACCTCGCCTGAGGGGTCTAGGTGAGAAAACTGGAGTGTCACTTGAACACAGTTGAATGGCTCCTGTAGCATACCCATCACTGTGGCAGTGGCAGACTATAGACTGCGATATGTCTCTCCTAGAAGTTACAAAACATGCGCCTACTGCCCATATCCGAACAAATTTCCTGGAACTTCAACACAAGTACACTCAACCTGAGTTCTTTACAGATGCCTCAAAGTCTAACTTCTCTGTGTCCTACGCTGCTGTCGGCCCACCCTTTTCGGATGATGGACCTCTACATCCAAGCACAACGGAAGCTTATGCGATATCTTCACAGCGGAAGCTTACGCAATGCTTGTGGCGGCTAAACACATCAAACAATTGCAAATACAAAAAGAAGTAATTTATACGGACTCCCTCAGTGTGGTGACGGCTCTGCAAACCCTTAAAAACAAAAAAAACTTTGTCCTCGTCTCACTTTTCTCCGTTTTATGCACACTCTACACACTCAAACAACATTTCTAGTGTGCTGGGTGCCAGGGCACTGTGAAGTCCAAGGCAACGTGATGGCGGATAAGCTTGGTGCATCTGTCCACGAAAGCTCTGCCACTACACCCATATCAATCCCGGCCCTTGATCTGAAGCCGTCTCTCAAACGAATGCTCAGGGACTACTGGCAGAGCAAGTCGGATAGAAACACACAAATCAAACTACACATTATTAAGCCACACCTTAGCCTTTGGCCGCCATTATTGAAATCACGTCCTACAGAGGTAATACTAACGAGGCTCCGGATAGGACACACATACACGATACACACATATCTTTTGTCGGGTAGCGATCCACCATTGTGTGACAGATGTGGTGAAGCACTAACAGTTTTTCACATCTTAGTTCAGTGCAAACAGTTAGAAACTTTAAGAAAACAACACTTTCCATTACCCTACCGACAACATATACCTTTACATCCTGCAATGTTCGTCGGTAGAAAACCACTTTTTAGTCATAAATTATTGTTAGCGTTTTTAAAAGAAATTCGTAGTTTTCATATCATATACCCGGGCATTCCGTAGCAAGACCTCTCCAGAGAGGTTTTTCGCTGCGTTGACTACACTCAACAAAGCATTTGCCTCACGGCCCTTGGACGCAAGGGTATGAACGAGAGAGGCACTTGTGCTAATGCCTTACATGTCCACCATCGTTTTTTTCACCAACTTCTTTCATCTATTCACACTACATACACCTTTCACGTCATGGTCATGATTTTATTACTTGTATGTTTTTACCCACCCTACCGCGAAGAATTTTATGGCCCTTATACAGCCGCCTATCACAATCATTGTCTATATCTTTAGTCAGATGAACTGGCGTTCTTTGGCCGTGAAATGGCCCTTGCACCACAAAACATCAATTATGATCACGTACTCCGAACATGCCCTTACGCCAAATTGGCCAACGGGGTTTAAGCATAAATGCCTCCCACACCCTTCCAGGCCAGCGGCCGCGTGAAATCGAGGCGTATCTGAGGGAAATGGAAGGACAAGCGCAGTCTCCCCTCAGGTCGCCTTCACCGCGATCACGCCGCACCCATTCATCACAACCAGCCCGTTTCTACGGAACAGGAGGCCGATCTGCAAGCCCTCTCCAGGGAAACTAACGACAGCGACGTACGGAGGTGACGCCACTTCTCAGCGAACCAAGCAAGACCCTCCAACTCAACGAACCGTTGCCGTGGCACGAAACCTAGACGGCATGACGCCGCGATCTGACACTTGGTCACTACGACTTAGCATCGCGACAACGCCCAAGTTCGAAACCTGCACGCAGCCATGACCAATTCAAGCAATACACCGCACAGTCGATTACTACTCGACTTCGGAGCCATACGCCAAGTGCCGACTTACAGATCATGATCGACGGACGTCATGTAACCGCGCTCGTTGACACTGGCGCCGATTACTCAGTTATAACCGGACCGTTTGCAGCACACCTGAGGAAAGTCAGAACTACTTGGGACGGACCACAGATTCGCACGGAAGGAGGGCATCTCGTAACGCCAACTGGACGTTGCACCGCGCGAGTGATTTTTCATGGTAATACGTACCCAGTAAACTTTGGCGTTCTGCAACAGTGCTCCCGTGGCGTCATCCTTGGGATAGATTTCCTGACCAAAAATGGTGCAGTGATCGACCTCAAAACAGGATCTTTTACGCTTAGTAGTGAACGATCCTTGTCACTGGAACGCACCGGCTACCAAAGTGCCCCCCTCGCAATCCTTGATGATGAAGTCACAATCCCAGCTCGTACAAGCGTCTTCGCCTTCGTTGAAACGAAAGAAAAATCTGCCGGAGCCATGATCGTCCAAACGATTGCGCAGTTGCTTCTCGATCGACAAATATGTGTCGCACGCGGCGTCGTGCAATTGCATCGAGGCCGAGCAGACATTCTCGTAACGAACTTCAGTTCCGAGCACAAGCACTTGAATAAAGGCCCGACGATCGCAATTGTAGAACCTATTGACAAAGTAGGAAGCGCATGTACGCTGTCACAATCATCCGCCGACGTATCATCGCTGATAAAAGATGACCCGACCTTTGACGTCAATCCTGCCCTTCCAGAGCACAAGCGAAAAAATCTACGCAGCCTTCTTCTAGATTATGCCGAATGCTTCTCAAAGACATTGAAAATCGGACACACACCGATTGAGAACCACCGTATAATCACTGACGAATCAGCCCGACCCATCCACCGGAGCCCATATAGCGCTTCACCACAAGAGCGTGACGCAATCAGAACACAAGTCGAGGAAATGCTTTGCGAAAACATCATTAAGCCATCGAATAGCTCGTGGTCTTCACTCGTTGTACTCGTGAAGAAGAAAAATGGTACACTGAGGTTTTGCGTTGGTTACCGCCGACTCAACAGTATCACGAGAAAAGATGTGTACCCTCTACCGAGAATCCATGACGCTCTTGATCGACTATGCAATGCCAAGTACGTTTCTTCAATGGACTTGAAGAGCGGATAATGGCAGATTCAAGTCGATGAAAGAGACCAGGAATAGACCGCGTTCATTATACCGGACGGCCTATTCAAATTTAAAGTAATTTTATTAGGACTTTGTTCTGCACCTACCACATTTCAACGGGTTAAGGACACAGTTTTGGAAGGACTGAAGTGGCAAACCTGCCTCGTTTATCTCGACAACGTCGTTGTTTTTGCAGCAAACTTTGAAGAACACCTCAAAAAGCTACAGGCAGTACTCAAAGCAATCAAATCGTCGAGTTTAACGTCAAAGCCAGAGAAGTGCGGCTTCGCCTACGAAGAACTTCTGTTTTTAGGCCATGTAGTTAATCGTGATGGCGTATGCCTTGACCCCCAGAAAACAGCCGCCATCGGAAACTTTCTGCCACCAGCTGACAAGAAGGCGGTGGCAGAGGTTTCTGGGACTTTGCGCCTACTACAGGCGTTTCGTCCGGAACATCTCACAAATTGCCGAGCCCCTTACTCGCCTCACGAAATCCAACGTGAAGTATGAGTGGCAGAAGCCACAAGAAGACTCCTTCCGGGAACTTCAGCGACGGCTACAGTCGCCGCCACTACTTGGTCATTTCGATGAGGAGGCTGATACCGAGGTTCACACAGACGCAAGTGGCTTAGGGCTTGGAGCTTTATTTGTCCAAACAAAGGACGGGCAGAAACAGGTCATCGCCTTTGCCAGCAGGTCTCTTTCGAAGGCTGAATGCAACTACTCGACAACCAAAAAGGAGTGTCTGGCCGTCATCTTGGCAGTCTCAAAGTTTCAACCGTACTTCCAAGGCAGGCCATTCCAAGTAGTGAGCTACCGCCATGTCTTGTGCTGGCTAGCTAAGCCGAAGAACCCGTCCGGTTACTTGGCTCGTTGGAGCTTATGGTTACAGGAGTTTGACGTAACAGTGGTATACAAGGCGGGAAAAATATTCAGACGCAGACTGCCTGTCAAGAGCACCCGTTGAACCAGCTCTACCTAACGACAGTGATTATGATAGTTTTCTCGGGCTAATCAGTGCTAGTGACTTCGCAGACCAAAAAACGCGCAGATCCCGACCTACGCAGCGTCATTGATTTTTTGAAGGGCTAGATTGATTCACCACACACGATGTAAAGGCGTGTCATCTCGTCACTGTGCCTTCACAATGGCGTACTCTGGAAGAAGAACTTTGAACCAAATAGGTCGACATATCTTTTAGCCATACCAGACAATCTGCGGCAAGAGATTTTGCCAGCGTCTCATGACGAGCCGACCGCCGGGCATCTTGGATTCGCTCGTACTTAGTCAAGAATCCGGGAAAAGTACTACTGGCCACGTCTTAACATCGACGTTGCTCGCTATGTAAGAACCAGCCGCGACTTTCAACGGCGCAAGACCCCAACTGTTAGGCCGTCTTGACTCGTGCAGCCAATTGAACCCCCAATGTAGCCCTTTCAGCAAATCGGTATGGACCTGCTTGGGCCGTTTTCGACGTCATCCAACGCGAACAAATGGATAGTGGTGGTTACGCACTACCTGACGCGCTACGTCAAAACGAAAGCGTTACCGTCAGGAAGTGCACTAGAGGTCGCAAGATTCTTTGTGAGGAACATCGTTCTCCGTAATGGCGCACCTAAGGTCCTTATTACCGACAGAAAAACGGCGTTCACGACAGAGCTCACACAACAGATATTGTGTTTCAGCCACACCTGTCATCGCCTACAACAGCCTGCCACCCCCAGACAGAAGGCCTCACGGAACGTTTCAACAAGACGCTTGCCAATATGCTCGCTATGTACGTGGACGTCGAGCACAAGACGTGGGACGAAGTTGTACCCTACGTTACGTTTGCGTTTAATACGACGCAGCGGGAGACAACCCATGTGACGCCTTTCAAACTTGTTCATGGCCGAGACGCTACGACTACGCTGGACGCCATGCTAAAACACGTCAATGATGAGAACATCGATGAAGAAGTTGTCGGATTTCTACAACGTGTAGATGAAGCCTGCCAGCTTGCCCGAACACTCATAAAAAAGCAGCAACACGCCGATGCTCGACACTACAACTTGCGATGCTGCGAGCGGAATTTCGCCCCTGGTGATTGTGTAATGGTATGGACACCGATTTGCCGTCGCAGTCTCAGCGAGGAGCTCCTTTGTTGCTACTTTGGACCTTACATGATCTCACAACATCTGGGGCTACTCACGTATGAAGTTGTTCCTGATGGGGTTACGCAATCTAAACGACACCGGGCACGCCCTGAAGTCGTGCATGTCGTGCGCATAAAAAAGTTTTTCCAGTGCTAGCAGACTCATGGACAATCTTTTGTGATGTGTATGTTCTTTCCTACACCAATCGTAAAGAAAGCCCCTAGTTTCATTTGCATTAATTACGTTGTAGCATCGGGACGATGCTCTTTCGTGGGGGAGCACTGCCACGTGCATTTATGCTGGTGTCCACTTCGTCGCGCAGCACCGTCCTCAGCCTATCTACTGTGTAGCGTCTGTAACACTTCGTTCCGTCACTAGCGCGCTGGGCATGCCTTTGATGAGCAGCACCCTCCTCAGCTTAACTACAGTGTGGCGACGGTAACGCGTGCTTCCGTCGCTGGCACGCTGGGCATGCCTTTGATAAGCAGTGGGACCACGTGATAATCTGATGCGTACCGGCGCAGAGAACACGGGAATTCCTTCCGCCGAGGCTGAACCGGGCAGGTCATTTCGAAGCCACTGACAGTTTTTTTCCCGCATTTCTTTTATGGGCACAAGTTTGCTCAAATAAAGTTTATTTATTTTCAAGTAGCATTGTCTCCGTGCTTACGGGCCAAGATCGCCACATAAGTGTGGTAATAATATGGGGGGGTGTACTCGAAACCCACCACCTAATTCTCTACACATTATAATAAGGAGCAGTGGGAGACTGCCATGTTCATCTCGGTACCCGATGTCCAGGACCATATCTTAGATTGGGCCAAGAGGGCAGCGGAGACCTACGCTGGGTAGGCTCCTCTGACACTCGACCAAGGCACCTTTTCCTCCTGGGATGAATGAAGTTTTTTTTCTTCTCCGCCTCCGAGAAGCGATAGGCCCTATATCGAAAAATGCAGGGCTTTGCCTCACCCATATGCAATCAGCTATCATCGGCACCCTCAATCTTCCCGAAAATTCCGCACCATTGAAAAAAACTATAGCCGTGAACCGGATACCGTGCGCCGACTGCCCCTCTTCTTATATTAGGGTAAAAAATATTGTCATGAACAATTACGGCATCACAAGATCAACTTCTGTCAATTGAGTTCGAAGCTAGTGCGGTATCCGAACACATCAAGTAGTTTTACTACCACCTCCGGCCCCACGACCCGGTGATTCTAGTGAGGGAGAATCAACCCCCGCCGGTAAATCAACCTCAAATCCTGGCGCATTTAGCAGACATCAGAAACATCAAACTGCTCCATGAGGATATCGCCGTCCCCCCACTGCCAGAGCTGAGACAGGTCATGGCGATCTTCTCATGCACGGCAAACAGCAATGTATAAGCGCCGCGTATCTTTAACCCTCTTACTCTAAAAAAAACAGCAGGGCCGGCATTCAATATGTTGGACATTTTCATGAATTATGCTTTCCTTGCGGTTTTCTTGTTACTTAAGTTTCCATTTAAACAAATCAGACTTGTGCGAAATGCTCAGCTTTGCATTGCTGCAATTGCTCGTGCTGTACGACAAGTGGTTCATCTGTTTTTAATAACCATAGTTGTGGCATTAAAGGTACATTAGTTTTGCTCGATAAAGAGGCGCCAGGTTAACAGGCAATCAACGCTGCCGCACCTGAATTTGGGTGAAATACAACTTCATACATCCATTATGGTGGGCAATATCGACTGAAACACAGGGTTCATGTCTATCTATTGATTATGTTTACTTAAATGATCCAAATAAGACGTATTTATTCGTCAGACATACATTCTCGCTTGAGTTTTGTTGTGTCAAGCACTTTTGCTCTGCTGGCTAAGGGGTGCCAGGAAATTAATTTGTCAGCAACGTAGGTTTCTGGGCGGGCTGAATAATAGAAGTAGGAAGAAGAAAGCACTGAAGTTCTACCCTCATTTAAAATACCAACAGTCTGTTCGTCTGACGGAATACATAATACATGCTAGTGTTGTTCTGTTGGTAACAGTGTACTGGTGGCGGCCTACTGGCAGCCGCAGAGAGGTGCTGGTCTGCCAGTAACGGCCTACTGGTACTGGTCTGTTGGAATCGTATTAGCCGTACTGACCAGTGTAATCCGCCTTCTCGTCTATCATCCCGCTCATGCCATGAGAAATGAATAAAGCTGTAATGAACCATACTATTGCGGTGTGCAGCGACACCACGGACCCGACCTAACGGAGGGTTCAACTCCTTCCCACGCCAAGCCGTGCGTGGCTTTGCCGTGTCCGGGGAGAGGGAATCCTGTTGGTCAGCCGACGCCTGGTGATTGGATCTTTAATGCCCCCTGGCAGAGGCAACACACCCCCTTGGCCATTTTTATCTGTCCTGTCATCTTCTCTTTACCATCTACTTCAAAAGTTTCTAGCGGCAAGGGTTAGCCTGGTGTAGATACTCAATTTTGGCTATTCCATATTAGGTTAAAGCAGCGCTGTACAGCTGGCGTCGAATGGACTTGCCCAGCATCTCCTGCCACGTCCCCTGGTTGGGCCTGGTGGTGGGCGGCTTGCACCACTGCCGAACTTTATATTCAATTTATGGCAGATGCTTTTCCCCCCATTCCTGATCACTCTCTGAAAAAGTGGTGCAACAAAGACACTTTCATGCTCAACACACCAAAAACAACCTTACAGAAGAACCATGTTATTCATAGCCAGAACAAAATGATGACAGTACGTACTATTTCACCGTTTCTTTGAACTCTCACTGAAGCAGTAGGTACAGGCTCTAAAGTCAAAAAGATGGGAAGGGGCGCTCTCCTTTTGGAGATTCATGACAAAGCCTAATATTTATTTATTTATACATACTGTGAATCCCAGAGGAATTATAACAGGTGGACAATCTAAGGCAGTGGTTAAGTGGAGTGAATAGAAAGGGAAAAAGTATTATGAAAAAATTACCAATACAACAACAAAAAAGAAAACATATAAGAATATTTGTCAAAGTACAATCATATTGGCACTTCACTTAAATAACAAGAAAGATCACATAACACCACATAATGTTTGCGAGGCTATCATGTCACTTTCTACCAGTTTTGAGAAAGTTGCTAAGGATATGCTACTGGTAACGGAGGGGGACAGGTTATACCATTCTCTGATCGCCAGCGGGAAGAACGAGAATGCGAAGGCATCTGTGTGATATCTGGAAGGGGCAAGGGTAGGAGAGTATTTGTGGTGGGTAGTTCTAGCTGCGGATAGCTTTATGTAGCGAGACTTGTCTATGTTTAGGTGACCATATACCAGTAAGGTACATCAGCTTTAAGCGTGCCAATATCGCCCAGTTTTTTATGGTTAGTAGTCCAGCCTTGTTAAGCAACTCCGTAGGTGAATCTGTTCGGTTAAATTTGTTAAAGATGACCCTAAGCGCTTTTTGTTGAACACCTTTGTGCTTGCTGGGCTAGTTTTTTTGTGTACGAGAACCGGGCAGTGTTTGCGTACTCAAGGATGTGTCGTATAAGTGTACTGTAGGCCAGTAAGCTTGTGTGTGGTGGTGCTTGATGTATTCCCGTTTTATAAATAACAGTCTTTTCAGCACAGATTATGTGATGTAATAAATATCAGCGTCCCACCGTAGGTCATGTGACAGAATAACCTCTAGATACTTATGTTTCGTGACTTTAGATAGGGTAGCTGAATCTATGATGTAATTGAAATTGGATGGATGCTTTTTTTCTAGTTATGGATAAGAGCGCACACTTTTTTTCATTGATGTTCATTTGCCAGTCACTTCACCAGGCTGAAACTGTGTCTAGGGCTGTATTTATGGCGATATGATTATCCTGTGAGTAGATGTCTTTGTACAGGAAGCAGTCGTCTGCAAATAATAAGCATCCGACATTAACAGATGAAGCGAGATCATTCACGAAAATTAAGAATAATACCGCTGCCAAAACACTGCTTTGCGGTACGCCAGTGGTCACCGGTACGATTGAAGATTGGACAAGGTTCAATTCCACAAACTGCGACCTGTCTGTTAGGAAGTTAGTAATCCAGTCAAGAATTTGGCCCTTTGCTAGAAAAAGTTGGAGTTTCAAGATAAGTTTGCTTTGCGACACCCGATGAAATGCTTTCGAGAAATCTAGCAGAGTAAGATCAATTTGTTTTTTGTGATCGATGCTTAATGAGGCGTCATGGACCATTTCAATGAGTTGTGTTATAGTAGACATGCCCTGGCGGAAGCCGTGTTGAACAGGGGACAGTATTTTTGTGTTCTTCAAGGTGTTTCGTTATGTGCTTTAAAATTATGTGTTCGAGCAATTTACCAACCGTACATGTTAATGAGATGGGTCGATAATAGGAAGGTTCGTTTTTATTTCCGGACTTATGTATAGGAATCACTTTTGCTACTTTCCAATCTTTTGGTAGGGTACGCAACGACAATGATCGGTTAAATAGCAGGCACAGGTATTTTTTTATCCACTCGGCATATCTTTCTGAAAACGCGTTAGGTATGTTGTCTGGTCCGGAACATTTTTTTTTGCCAGCAACTTCAATACTAAGTTGAAAACTCCCTCATCAGACACGAATACTCACTTAATAGATTTCTCGTCTCCAATTTCTACGTGACGCTGTTTTCCGTCATCAACTGTAAAAATCGGTTGCAAATAGCTATTTAATAGGTTTGCGGAATAGGCATTTTCATCAGGCGTTTCATGGGTCATTTTACAGACCTTAGGATTCATGTATTGCCAAAATTTTTATTGGGGAACTTTTTTATGAACCGAGGTAGAGTTTTTTTTTTCAAAATAAGCAGACTTGGCTGCCTTTATTCTATTTTTCATGTCAGTTATACCTGCGCTCAGATTTTGTCGGCTACAAATATTCGGTTCATTTTGAGATTTTTCCTCAAACCCTTCACTTTTCTTTTAGCATGAATAACGACACGTGTGACCCACAGATTCATCTTTCTGTTTTTCTTTTTCTTCGATGAAGCGTGGTTTTGTAGCAGTAAAGAACAATTTCTCTGAATTTATGCCACAACATTTCCATAGTCGCAGTGGAGTCAGAGGAGAATTCTGAAATGATGAAAAATTGTCGAACAGTAAGCCATGTATCGCTACGTCAATGGCATTACAAAATTCTGGAAATGTTTTCTCTGCGTATGCAGGAATTTTACTGTCCTTGGAGGTATCCTACAATAAGTTATATTATGGTCTGAATTACCGTCTAGTAGTTCTATCTTTGTTTCATCTACCGGAAAGTTATCAGTGAGAAGATTAAGTCCAGCACACTTGAGTTGTGTCCCTGTACACGCGTAGGCTGCGTAAGTATTTGTGAAAGGTTTAAAGAAAAAAAGTAAATTGTAAATTAGTTAATATTTCTGCGCAGGCGCTATGGTACTGCATTGATTCCCAGTTGAAGTCAGGCAAATTAAAGTCCTCCACTGGGATAACTCTGGCATTATATGCGTGACGCCGGATATACGAGCACAAGGCGTCCATACAATCAAGGTTTGATGAAGGGGCGCGGTATGCACACCCGAGAACGATAACATGGGTTGTGAATTTATGTTTGCAAAATACAGCCTCTATGCCTTCTATGTCTGGATGTAAAGTGAAGGGGATTTTTTTTACTTATAGAGACACCCTGCCCCGCCGCGGTGGTCTAGTGGCTAAGGAACTCGGCTGCTGACCCGCAGGGTGCGAGTTCGAATCCCGGCTGTGGCGGCTGCATTTACGATGGAGGCGGAAATGTTGTAGGCCCGTGTGCTCAGATTTGGGTGCACGTTGAAGAACCCCAGGTGGTCTAAATTTCCGGAGCCCGGACTACGGCGTCTCTCATAATCATAGAGTGGTTTTGGGACGTTAAATCCCAAATATCATTACTTATAAAGATAGCTTCGCCGCCGCCTCGTGTTGGTCTATCTTTGCGTATGATTGCGTAGTTTGGGGGTGTTAGCTCAGCATCTTCGATATCACTTGTTAGCCACGTTTCAGTAACGGCCAAGAAGTTGGGTTTGAGGCCGATAGGCAACAATTCCAAAGCATCTAATTTGTTCATGACGCTGCGCACATTCACATTTGTGAAAGTTATTTCGTGTGATGCCTTATTTGTCGACGCCTTAAATAATGAGGTTTGGGATGAACGTTTTTGTTCCGTTTACTGAGGGTACTTCTGGCGTGGTTGTAAGGAAAATGAAATCCGTGTACGTGATCAAGAGAACTAGTTGGTGATTCGTTTGCTTCAGATGGCTGATATAAAGGTACTGGTTGGTGATACGAAAAGACAGGGAGATGAACATTTGAGATGCGTCAAGTGTTTGAATTGACAATTGTTTAGCACTGTTCGATTCTGTGTCCCACATGCAAACGTCATTGTTAACGAACAACTTATTGAAAACAAGATGAATACGGTCACCGTCCTTTTTTAGCTCTTTGAAAACTGCAGTAGTTTGCGTGTGTTGTCGCACATGATCTCAGAATATTCTCGTGCTGCGCTTACTGTTGTGTTTTTCAGTTTTTAGACCTTGCTCTAAATGGATTCAACTTCTTTCTCGTTAAAAAATTTTACAATAATTTAACGCTTTTTTACCGCTGAAAACCAGCCCAGCAGGTGAGCTCTAGAAATATACAAAACAGATATGCCAAAATGGCTTGAACAGAGCTTTTTTAACATTATCTCGGAGGCCTTTCACGACTCGGAACCGTCAGTATCGGCGACTCCGTAAAGAAGTAAGTTAGACCGGCGGGAGTGGTTTTCCAAGTCTTCTATTTTGTCTTGAATTCTCGAAAGCTCTTTCTCATGCGTGGGGCCAAGCCCGGAATTGCTCCCTGTCACCTTTGACTGTGATTCACCATTATTACTTGCATCTTAGAAATGTTTTCCGCATTCGCGGAAGAGGGCTGTGTCGACATTGACTGAATTTCGTTCTCGAGCTCACCTACTCTTTGCGTCAGAGATTCGAAATTCTTGTTTAGGGTGGCGTGTAGGAGCAAAACCTGGTTCACGGATTCGAAAAGGCTCACATCGTTAGCTTCAATACGTTGCACGCTATCAACAACTGAACTAGGCTTCTCTTTCTGAGTTTCAGTCATAGAAGCAGGATTTGTTTCGATGTCACCTCCCAGGAGCAGGAGGCGTCGAAGATGCAATGCACACTCGCGAACTGCCTCAGGGCACAGAAGCACGACAAAGAAAGAATCATCTGACCGAAAGCTGTCAGAGGGTAATTTAGAAAAGCAACCAACCTGCAGAGCAAAAAGACAGATGCGTAAGCCTTTCGTTGTTTCCTTCATCGTGCCTCCGTGCCCACACAAGAGATACTGCTGGATGCTTGGTAATATCGTTTCCAAACTTGATGACGGTGACGTCGCGGCTGCGCATCGGTGATATTCCTGGGGGCATTCCAAATTCTCGGACAGGTTCACTCAAGTTTTTTCAACAGGCGCAGATCCATGGCAGGCGTGGCCTCACAAATTCCTCCCAAGGGCGGAAAGTCGTCCGGAAGGCCAAACACGGATGCACCAGCTGCGACCACGGCGAACTGCAGAGCGAAAAGAGAGATGCGTAAGCCTTTCGTTGTTTCCTCCATCGTGCGTCTGTGCTCGCTATATGAGAAGCTGTCTAAACTTGTAACATTTGGAGAAACCCCGGTTTCTGTGGGCCCACACAGGTCTATGAATACTGTACGCGGCATCATTTCTGATGATGACCTTTTTCAACTCTCAGAAAGTGAACTATTAGAAAGCTGGCAAGACCAGAATGTAGTCAAAGTACAGAGAAATATTATACGTCGAGACAAGAAAGAAACACCCAACAAACAAATTAATGTCCCCTTCAGTACTATTGACTTACCAGAATCAATGGAAACCGGCTACAGTAAGCTCCGTGTAAGACCATATATCCCTATTCCTCGTCGATGTTTCAAGTGTCAACGTTTCGAGCACGAATCGAAGAGTTGCAGAGGGCGAGCCACTTGCGCAAAGTGTGCCTTCACTGAACACAAATCGGACGACTGCACCTCAGAGGCAACTCATTATTCGAACTCACTGCTTCTCGAGCTCTCGCCTTTGGGCTTGTTTGCTCTCAAGGCATACATTGACAGCCCTAAGCCATTCTCTGCCTTCGGAGAACAGGTTTTTGTTTTCGTTACCGCTTCCCCTTACAGAGACGAGAACTCTTTCAAAATCGTTTTCATAATAACAGAAAAGTGTGTGGTCTGTAAAGCACTTATTGGTCATCGTAAACGTCTCGGCCTATAGTGTGCACCTTGTGTGAGCTGTGCTGACTAACGAACAATGCGCAGCGGACCAGCCTAGATACTAAGGAGCTCCAAACCAAAAATAGCGAACGTTAGAAATAAATATAATAAAATGGCCCACACAGAAACCATACTTGTATCTTCGTCATGCTCACCTACCCCCTACGAAGCTCCCCGAAGGTTGTCTGTTGCACCTGGTTTGTGCGTCATGAGCATTATTGAAAGAGGACTTCGTGAAGTCAACTCTACGTGGTGGCTTTTTGTCCTAGCTGTCGCATCAAAGTAGTCACCGCCACTTGTTGCGCGTATTCTGCTTGAAATTCGTTTAACTTAGCATGAAGGTTTACAGCATACGATTTGCACAAAGGCTATTTGGATGAATTCGTCATTCAGTAGAAGCGTGCCGATATTTAACACCTGTATGGAATTTTAAATCACTTGAAAACACAGCCACTGTGTTTCTGTACTTCTTACTTCCCTTCACTTTGGAGTCAATAAAGGTTTATTATTGCGTATAATAAAAATACTGGTAGAAACCTCGGCCAATTAAACATATAATATTCTGTGTTAGAGGTATTGTGCAAAAGTTTTAAATCAGCATATTACATTAAACAAATCTCTAGCAGTATATGCGTGACAAGTACTTGTCCTACGTTGAACTGAATTATAATTGACGGGAGTATTTCAAATGACATTCTTTTTAACCATAATTATCTACTGAAGTAGTACATCTCTTGGTGCATGCCATGCACATGAGCGATGCTTGGGGGCACTTCTAGCAAAATTAATAGACATTGACACATGTCAGTAGAATTGTAATGCGGCTTTGTTTTTGAGTCTATGATTACTTTCAATTCAACTATTCCAGCGAATGGGCTTAGATATTCATATAGTGAGTTTCAGCAATTCATTTTTGTGTCCTGTATTCACTCTAAAGAGAAATACTTCAAGTTGTTTTAGAAGTATTATGCCTCTCTTGTTCTGCGATAGATTTCAGAATGAAATGAGATAGCTCTTGAAGGAGTACGTCATCTGTCACCGCAGAGATGACTACAGATACCACTTTAGCTCTGGGTGATTTATTTTCATTATTTATGGGTTGATTAGTGTGGCACGGGGTGAAGATGAGCAGCAAGCTGCGGCACAGAGTATGGAGATTGATTTTGTTTCATAAGAGCTCAGCTAAAAGCTGAGTCACTCCTAACAAAGAACTCTCACTAGAGCGGTTCTTGAACGGCCGTGTTTTTTGTAAAAAAAGTCGACATACATTTTTTCCATGTATCGCTAGGTTAAGAAACACATGTTAAACGCCGGCCTGCTCAGTGCTCTGAGCCCCAAATTACTTTTAGCTCCCTACTTCTAAGAACAAAGCAATCACGCATATGAGCACATCGGAAAAGAAAATTTAAGTTGATTATTGTTTAAAATCATTACGAAAAACTGCCAATTAAAATATATAATTATGTTAATCAATTGACCAAACATAGGATGTTGGAGGTACAAGTTTTTCTTTCAGCAATCGTAATTGGCTACTCGCGTATACAGTATTGTAAAAAAAGGCATGTATTCTAACATCCCACTAAGATAGGCGCACTGCAGGCCGATATTTTTCAAGTGCCGACATTGTAGAATATCACCTCAATTGATAACTGGTTAGTGACACGGCTAAGTAAAAGGTGCAAGATTAGAATAACAAAAAAATCGCGAACACCAGCCATTCTTCAGCTTACATAATCAAGACCGGCGCCATGTTGAGAAATACGTAGAGCTGACTGCACGCAGCAAAACACGCCCACTGCTTTCTTTTGAATGCACCATCTTGCTTCTTTTCTGAACGTGGTTTAGAACGCACAACCGCAGCGTTTGCGTTCACGATGCTGTGTTTTTTTGCTTGTTTTTTAAAACACTCTTCCTCTCGTGTATAAAAAGAAGTGAAGAGAAAGATGCGTTTTTTAGAAGCAGGGAACAATATCGCTTATGCTGCAACGTTATTGAGAGTGGAAAGTACAAAAGCTAGTTATGGTGAAGCCCCGCCATATGAACGAGACATTCGTGCGTATAGACAGCGCACACACTTTTGTCAGATGAAAAAAGACATATTTCCAAGGTATAAACAAAAGACGTGGTGATTACCACATGCACATGCGCTAGACCTGCTGGTCATAGCTCACTCCCTCTGCTGTCACACCTGTTGTAGGCTGTCTACGAATGCTAGTGGCGACGTACCATCAGTATCAGTATCTTCGTCATCTGATAATCTATTATTATATGGTTCCTTTGTTGCTGATATTGGAGACAAAGCTGCATGTCTAGGCAACATTTTCCCCTCAGTGTTCTTACCTAAACACAGCAGTAACTAGCGTGGAACTGTCAGAAGCATCTCGCCTATGCTTTCTGTCGAGCTTACTGCTAATAAAATATAAAAATTATGGAAGGACGCTGATGAAAGCAAATCTAGTAGTCAAGACAAAATTTTTCCGCGTATACTTAGCCGATGCGCGGGGCACACTTTTGGGAACCTGTATGCAATTTTTTTTTAATTTCTTTAGTCGCAGGTATCTTAACACATAACTGGAGGATTGCGCACGTGGTGCCAAAACATATTATGCGTCAAAAAAGAACATTGGTAGTTATAGACCAATATCGCTTGCGTCTATTGTAAAATACTTGAACGCGGTTTATATGAACAAATAAAAAATCGTTTAAAGATGCACAAGGTACTCTTTGACAAACAGCGTAAATTTCTAAGAGGTCTGTCTTGCACAACACAATTAGTAGAATTTTTTCACGATGGCATATCAGGCGTAGGTAGTGTAGAATAGGTTAACGATGTGTTCTCGAATTCTTATAAAACCTTTGACAAGGTGTCAAGTTCTTTCTTACTGTGTTAAACTTACCACCCTAAATATTGATTAGGCTCTGTTCAATTGGTTCGAATGCTACCTTTCTCAAAGAAGAGAAACAATAGTAATGTAGAGAAAATGCTTCGAATACGCTGATTTTACCTCAGGGTTTTCACAGGGCTCTCTCCTGGGTGTGCTATTGCTTTTATTTTATGGTAATGCTGTCTCAGCAAGAATATCATCTTCAATACGGTTGTTTGCTGATGAAAGTGTCATGTACAAAATACTTCTATTTACAGTGATGCATGAGCACTTCAGCAATATTTATTGCTCATTTATAACATTTGTATGAAATTAAAAAAAAAGGTTTTACCATAACAAAGTGTGTATATATTTTATTTCCAAAAATTATCAGACCATTTCCGTCATGGCACCACCTGAACAACTTACAGATAAAACAAGATGATACGTACAAGTATCTAGGTGGGCTACTATATTCTAAATGTTCATAAAGGCCACGGGTGGACACTCTCATAGTCAAAGCTGGTAAGGTATAAGTCTCTTTCAAAGGAACTTGCGTTGTTGGCATGCCAATATAAAACATGTGGCGTATACACTTGCATCAGACCTATCCTGTAATACTTCTGTGTCATGTGCGACCCCGCCTAGGCAACCTTAATTGCTGCTTTTGAGCAAATACAAAATTGTGTAGCCGGGTTTGTTTTGAGACGGTACGGAAGGGGGGAGAGCTGCACTGCAATGAATACTGAACTAGAACCGCAGCAATAAATGTAAATGAAAATTTCTTTATACAATTTACTATATTAAAGTAGAACTACAAACAGTTTTACCTACACAAACTTCATTCTATTCCAAACGCTTTGGTCATAGTTGTAAAATCCTGGAATACTCAGCTGAAAAGAAAGTGTATGCCAATTCATTATTCCCGACAAAATAAACATTAAAATACGCTAAATGAAAAGCAAGTTCATATTAGAAATGAAGCTGACTAAAATACACCTCCATTCTTGATATGACCTTGCCTTTCTGTTAGCGTATTTCAATGTTTATTTCTTCCGACAAAATAAACATTGCAATAGGCTAACTCAAAAGCAAGTTTGTATTTGGAATGAAGATGTATTTTATTCAGTGCCGTGAAGTTCTGCTGTAACCTGAACGATGGTGTATTTATTTGGAAGAATAATGGTAATGTGTGTGCAAAAAAATGTGTATTCTAGTTATTTTTTTGTGAACAAAGTTGTATTTCTGAGTGCAAAAATATGTTATTAGCTCATTGATGTAAGCTCCCTGCTATAATGCCTTTGGGCGCTGCGGGGTATTCGATGAATAAGGAATAAAAAGTAAATAACCAGAATATTTTATTTGAGGAAGCTTTAGTGGAAGTAGGGGAGAATGGTGAAGGTAGAAGTTTTGCGCTCGCGTGATATTTACTGTTCGCTATTTTTATGTATACAGCACCCTACGCTCTAGACTGTTGCGCTGTTTATTCTCCGTTATCCAGCGAACCTCATGCAAGGTGCCCATACAGGAAACGACGATGACGCTGACTCATAAAACTTTACAGTGCAAGCAGTTTTTTTTTTGTCACGAAGAATGGCGAGCTTAAGAGATCTCACACCTGAAAGGCGAAGCGGCAACGCCAACAACCTGCTACTCAGAAGGCAGAGCGTGGCATACGGTAGTAGGTGTATACGTATACAGCATACAAGCCCTGAGGCAAGAGCTCAGGAAGCAGAAATAAAAGAGCAATGCAGAACAAGCTGCCCTACGCGCGAAACTTCATATCGCGTGAAGCAGCAAGAGAAAATTGTGTATACTATACTGGAGGAATGCTGACAATATACCCCACCACTATACGTATCACTCATAGATTACGAGAGAGCATTTCATAAAGTAGAGATATCAGCTGCTATGCAGGCACTGAGGAATCAGGGTGCCGATGAAACATATAAAAACATCTTTAAAAAAGATCTACACACACTCAGTTGCCATCATAGTGCTCCATATCGAAAGCGACAGACTGCAAGTAAAGAAGGATGTAAGACGAGAAGACACGGCCTCCCCATTGCTATTTACTGCGTAATAAAAGGAATTTCTCAGCGACATTACAAAAGCAAAAGTGAGGGAATCAAGGTATGCGAGAGTATCTTAGTAACCTAGGGTTTGCCGATGACATTGCTTTGCTAAGTAACTCAGGTGACAAATAAGAATTCGTGGTAAATGAATTAAGAAAGAAATGCAGAAACGAAGCTTCCGCTTCTAAGTTCATTTCGAAGAAAACGAAAGTGTTGTATATAATTTTCTGAAGAGAATTGCGCTTTGAGATAGGTAGCAGTGCACTTGGAGTTGTAAATGAGTAGATTTACAAACGACAGGTAGAAACCTTGCAGCCGAACGACAAGATAGCAGTAGCTAGAAGAATAAGACTGCGGTGCAGCACATTCATCAAGCATTATATAAGCATGACTGGTAGATTGCCAGTAATCCTCAAGAAGGAAGTGTATAACAGTGCCATCTTGCCGATACTGGACTACAGAGCAAGAAATTGCAGGTTTACATCGAGGGTTCAGTTGACATATAGGGCGACACAGTGAGCGTCAGACAGGAACCTTAAGAGACAATAAGAAAGTAGAGTGGGTGAGGTAAGCGGGGTTGAGGATATCATAAATGAAATTTAAAAGAAATGTGCATGGCCCAGGAACGTAGCACAAAGGCCGGAATACCACTGGTCTATAATGGACTGGATTCTCAGAGAAGGTGAAGGGCAAACAGAAACTTGCGTGGCCAGAAGATATGGCATGTGCGGGTGTAATGTGTTGCATGCTCAGGACCGAGTTGACTGCAGGGACATGGGAGAGGCACTTGTCCCTCAGAAGGTGTAGTGAGGCTGATGAGTAGACTGATGGTGTATTTCACACTCGTTGCCTCATTGCAGATGTCATGGGTGCTGCCCAGGGGTTCTCCCAATTCTTAAGAATAGTTTCAGAAATTTGCACTATTTTTTCCAGCTGATTATCTTCTCACTGGTGTGTATCTAGAAGGTGTTAATACAGACCATTTGCTTTTTGCCCTATGCAACATTTTTTCTCGAAGCAATGTTGCTCGAGCAAATTGTTAACCTCCTTGCAACAGAATCGAAGGTTGGGCTAGTTGGATATGCATGGTAAACTGCTCGTTCAAGTGCACGAATAAACAGAAGAGAACTGAGGACAAGCGCTTGGCCTCTCTTCCTTTCTGTTTATTCGTGCGCTTGAACGTACAGTTATACCAGTTAAGCTCGTTCATTCGAGAACCCCTTTTTCGCAATGTGTACGTGATGTCTTTTATATATTTGAAAGTACAAAGTATTGAAAATTGAATCCTCTATATTACTTCAGCGGAAAGCTTGCAATATTTCCATCATTATTTTCACTGATTTCAGCCTGCCGCATGACTTTATGCTGCAAAGAATATTTAAAAGTTGTTGAAAATAAAGCACCGCTTGATCAAAATCTAATACACACAGTCTAATTTCTGATGTTTAGTCATATGTCTCCCGCGTAGACACGTATCACATGACGTGTTCTTCAAGAATCATTTTCATAAGGAAGAGCGTGAAAGCCATAAGTTGTCAGGGTGTCAGGTTGTAAAGAAAGAATAATGAATAATGACTGCAGGATGCTTCTCATGCTACATGTACTAATTTACGAAACATTCAACCAGTGAACAAGTCCACAAATAGTCCCTTATCGGTAATCGATGGACGTGATGATGTCCTCATGTTTCCTCATTGTTAATCCCCTATAGCCCTGTGTATAAATCGGAGACTTCTAGTCCCCAAGCACTCCGTCCACCGACTGAACCTCGAAGGAAGTCAACATGAAGCTTCTTGTGCTCTCTCTTGCCTTCGTTTCAGCTCTAAGCCATGTTAAGGGCGATAAGCCCATTTGGGCAGATGAAGCAGCCAATGGAGCACACCAAGATGCATTGAAAGTAAAATGATTCGCTCTGGTTGTGATATTTTTGCATGAAGAAACATAGGACAAGGATATATTTTTTTCAAGTCAGCGTAAAAGGCAGTGAATGTAGTTTTCATTGTAAAGACACATTAAAACTCATCACAGCACCAAAAATCAACACACCGTTTATTATGTGCTCTCAGATAGTTTTCAAACGATCATCAATAGGCTTAGTGCATGAGTTGGTTAAGGGGTAGGCAAGGCCGGTCTATTTCCGACAACTTCGACCTGAAATAAACTTTTTTCGTATGCCCACGCTTGTTCTTTCAGCGACTTGTACGCCACGTTCCATTTCCCAAGTTTTCGTCATCGTCCCAAAACGCCACACGATTCTCAGCGCAAACCGCGCCTGCAGTTTTCCAGAAGGTTCCGGACTGTAGTAGATCATTTCGATAAGATCACGCCCACTGTGCGAACGGTACAGATTGTTCTGGAACCTACTCCACCGCCAGTGATAACGCTAGAACTTTCGATGACAAGAGTATAAATGCCGACGCGCTTCGCCACTTATCAGTAGTTGTTGATCGAAGGCCGACGCTCTGTTCGCCGCTATCAGTCTGAGACTGCTATCTGTGCGAGACTGCTGCTGTAATTGGACTTTCCTTTTACCGGGCACAGGTTCGCCCAAATAAACAGTTAAATCCCAACACGAAGTCTCCTGTCTTCGGCCACGTCACGAACCCGTGACATCTGGTGGAGGTGCTGCTTCGTTCATGTACCGGACGCCCCCGTCAAGCCGTGAACCCAGCCCACGTCGCGGAGAAGATACCGACGCCAACCAGGAGCAGCGAACAAGCCGCCTACAACAAGGGCTACCACCGGAGTGCGGGCTTCTGCAAGACAAGGTGCGGAAGACCAAGGCCATGACCGCGACTGCAGCGACAATGACAACCGCAGCGTCCCAGCCCACGATGGTCATGCATCAACGCAGGGAACCACCAATTTTCCATGGGTCATCGTTTGAAGACCCGGAGTCCTGGCTAGAAACATACGACCGTGTGGCCGCCCTCAACCACTGGGACCATGACGAAAAGCTGCGTCGTGTGTTCTTCTATTTGGAATACACCGCAAGGACCTGGCTCGAAAATCGGGAGTCCACGCTCCGAACGTGGGATGTTTTCTGTGGCGCATTCCTGCAAACGTTCGCGAGCGTCACTCGCAAAGAGAGGGCCGCTGCTCTATTAGAGACCCGGGTTCAGCTACCAAATGAAAATGTCGCCATTTTCACAGAAGAAATGACCTGACTATTCCGTCACGCTGACCCAGACGTGCCTGAGGAGAAAAAAGTTCGTTTCCTCATGCGAGGGGTCAAACAGGAGCTATTTGCGGGACTGATGAGAAACCCACCAAAAACCGTCCAAGAATTTGTAGCCGAAGCGACCACCGTCTAAAAAACCCTGGACATGCACACCAGACAGTATAATAGTCGCCTGACTCCAGAATGCGCTGCTGCTCAAGCCAGTGACTCCGACAACCTGCGTGAAACGATCAGAGCGATCGTGCGGGAAGAGCTGCGCAAACTGTTGCCTTCGGCGCAACCTCAAGTGGATTCGATTGCCGACATTGTGCGAGAAGAAGTTCGGGAATCGCTTCGAATTCTCCAAACACCACTTCCCGAGCCAGAAACTATGAGCTACGCCGCTGCAGTGTGCCACAACGCTCCTCCCCGTCCACGCCGAAACGCTGCCCCGTCACACTTCCGTCGCCAGACACCACCGCCACCACCACCCCCACCGACGACCTACCGTTCGACAGCGGGCCAGCACAGTGCGCCGAAGAAAACCGACGTCTGGCGCACCCCTGACTACCGCCCATTGTGCTACCACTGCGGCGAGGCCGGGCACACTTACCGCCGTTGCCAGTACCGACAGATGGGACTGCGTGGCTTCACCGTCGATGCACCACGTCCGCAGCCAGGGGAACGGCCACGTGACATCGCCGACTACTTGACAGAAATTCAATGGAGACCACGAAGTCCTTCCCGTTCGCCGTCGCCCAGCCGCCGCATGTCACCGCACCCCCGGCAGTACTCCGGCCCAACGCGAGGCCGGTCTCCTAGCCCGTATCCGGGAAACTAAGGGCAGCAACCGGTGGAAGTGCGGTTGCTGTGCGACGAACTACCGAAGATCCTCCGACGACGATGACGCCGCGACGGAGCTTTCCGAACACAACGCCAACCAGGCAAAGCCCTGACGGCGAAAGCTCACTTACCGAAGGTGGCCTGACGACACAACATGGAAGCAGCGGAATAAGCCGACGCCGCCGTGACCCGACGCCACGCCTTAACTGTAATGCGAGACGGTGAACTAGCGACCTCGACGTTCTTATCGACGGCCACAGTGTGACTGCTCTCGTCGATACTGGAGCTGACTATTCTGTCATCAGTGGGTCGTTCGCCGCGAAGTTAAAGAAAGTTAGGACAGCTTGGAAAGGCCCTGAAATCCGCACAGCTGGAGGTCATCTCGTAACGCCTGCAGGAATCTGCACAGCGAGAGTCACCATTAACGGCCGTATTTATCCTAAAGACTTCGTAGTCCTACAGCGTTGCTCGAGAGATGTCATCCTTGGCATGGACTTCTTATGCCTCCATGGTGCTGTCATCAACCTAAAAACAAAGTCGATAACGTTATCCACAGAAGAAGCCCTACCGCCGCGCACGCCGTCAAGACACCATGCCTTGAATGTGCTGGAAGAACAAGTCACCCTTCCGCCTCGCTCAAGCGTCATTATTTCAGTCGGCGCTCCTAAATCACCTGACTTGGAAGGCGTCGTTGAAGGCAGTCAGCATCTGTTGGTCACCCGAAATATTTGCGTCGCAAGAGGAATTGAAGAGCTGCGGGGAGGCAAAGCAACGGTTATGCTCGCGAATTTCAGCAATGAGTACAAACATGTGAACAAAGGAACAACGGTCGCATACATCGAAGAAATTGTCGAAGCCACCAGTGCTTTCGCCCTCGCCGATTCTGCGGAACTTGCTCAGAGGAACCAAGCCCCTCCCATAGCTTTCGACGTCAATCCCAGACTTCCGAATGATAAGCAAGCTCAGCTCAAGGCCCTGCTACTGCAATACGAAGATTACTTTTCGTCGTCATCAAAAATTCGGCAGACCCCAATCACGAAACATCGCATCATAACCGAAGAAAATGCCAGACCACTCCGTCAGAGTCCGTACAGAGTTTCGACGCGAGAACGTGAGGCCATAAAGAGACAAGTTGATGAAATGCTGCGGGATGACATTATCTAGCCATCCAAGAGCCCATGGGCGTCCCCCGTGGTGTTAGTGAAGAAAAAGGATGGGACCCTACGTTTCTGCGTCGATTATCGCCACCTGAACAAAATCACAAGAAAGGACGTGTATCCTCTCCCACGAATAGACGACGCACTTGATCGGCTCCATAACGCCAAGTACTTTTCGTCAATGGACCTCAAGACTGGCTATTGACAAATCGAAGTCGACGAAAGAGACCGAGAGAAGACGGCGTTTATAACACCGGACGGCCTCTTCGAGTTTAAGGTGATGCCCTTCGGCCTTTGCTCAGCGCCTGCAACTTTTCAACGCGTTATGGATACAGTACTGACAGGATTGAAGTGGCAGATTTGCCTTGTGTACTTGGACGACGTCGTCGTGTTTTCCTCGAGTTTCGACGAGCATCTTCGGCGCCTTGAAGCTGTACTTCAAGCCATCAAGACGTCCGGACTGACACTGAAGCCAGAAAAGTGCAGATTTGCGTATGAGGAGCTCTTCTTTCTGGGGCACGTTATCAGCAAGTCTGGAGTTCGTCCCGATCCGCGGAAAACAGCAGCCATCGCCAACTTCCCGTCGCCCACTGACAAGAAGGCCGTGCGCCGATTTCTGGGCCTGTGCGCCTATTATAGGCGGTTCGTGAAAAACTTCGCCCGCATCGCCGATCCTCTCACTATCCTTACCAAGGCCAACGTGGAATTCAAGTGGGAAACGCCACAGGAACACGCTTTCCAGGAGCTTAAACATCGCCTCCAGACGCCTCCGTTACTTGCCCATTTCGACGAATTCGCCGAGACAGAAATACATACTGACGCAAGCAGCGTAGGTCTTGGCGCCGTTCTTGTGCAGAGGGCCGACGGACTTGAAAGGGTTATTGGTTACGCCAGCCGATCGCTATCCAAAGCAGAAGCAAATTATTCTACAACAGAAAAGGAGTGCCTCGCCATCATCTGGGCTACGTCGAAATTTCGCCCCTACCTCTACGGCAGGCCCTTTAAAGTTGTGAGCGACCACCACGCCTTGTGTTGGCTAGCCACCTTGAAGGACCCTTCAGGTCGCCTCGCACGATGGAGCCTGAGACTTCAAGAATATGACATTACTGTCATTTACAACTCCAGCAAAAAACACTCCGACGCCGACTGTCTCTCTCGTGCGCCCGTCGACCAACCGCTACCTGACGACCCGGATGACGACTACTTCTTGGGAACGATAACTACAGACGACTTCGCTGAACGACAGCGGGCCGACCCGGAACTTAAGGCCCTAATAGAATACCTCGAAGGCAGGACCGCCGAAGTCCCGAAGGACTTGCGTCGTTCTTCCTACGAAACGGTCTTCTACAAAAGAAAAACTTTTCACCACTTCGAGCTAAGTACCTCTTTGTGGTGCCTTCAGCTCTGCGACCAGAACTCCTGCAGGCCCTACACGACGATCCCACGGCAGGGCACCTCGGTGTTTCTCGCACCCTCGCGAGGATACAAGAAAGGTACTACTGGCCACGTCTTACCACCGACGTCACCCGTTACGTGAGGACATGCCGGGACTGTCAGCGACACAAGACACCGCCGACAAGGCCAGCGCGACTTCTGCAGCCAATTGATTCACCTTGTCGTCCTTTCCAGCAGATTGGTATGGACCTACCAGGGCCGTTCCCGACGTCGGCTTTCGGAAAGAAGTGGATCGTGGTAGCTACCGACTACCTGACCCGCTACGCCGAAACAAAAGCCCTGCCAAAAGGCAGTGCATCCGAGGTAGCTAAGTTCTTCGTCGAAAATATCGTCCTACGTCACGGCGCTCCGGAGGTCCTTATCACCGACAGAGGAACGGCATTCACTGCCGACTTAACTCAAGCGATCTTGGCATACAGCCAAACAAACCACCGCCGGACGACAGCGTACCACCCAAGACCAACGGCCTCACCGAGCGGCTTAACAAGACGATCACCGACATGCTGTCAATGTACGTCGATGTCGAACACAAGACATGGGACGCCATTCTTCCGTATGTGACCTTCGTATACAACACGGCGGTGCAGGAGACGACGCAGATATCTCCATACAAATTGGTCTACGGAAGAGCCCGGCAACGATGCTCGATGCCATGTTACCCAACGTCACCGACGAAGAAAGCCTCGATGTGAGCGAGTGCCTTCAACGTGCCGAAGAAGCCCGACAACTTGCGCGTCTCCGTATCAAGAATCAACAGATGATAGACAGCCACCGTTACAACCTTCGACGACGCTCCATGGAATACCAGCCCGGTGAACGTGTTTGGGTGTGGACGCCGATACGCCGACGTGGACTAAGTGAAAAGCTTCTGCGACGCTACTTCAGACCGTACAGGGTGGTTCGACGTCTCGGCCCACTTGATTACGAGGTTGTCTCCGACGGCACCACGAACTCTCAACGACGCCGATCGCGACCTGAAGTCGTGCATGTCGCGCGCCTCAAGCGAATTCATGCGCGTTAACAAACTGAAACAGTGTTTTTTGTATTACTGTTTCATCGTAATTTATTCATTGTACTTTCTTGCATTATTATTGTACCTTCAACTTCAGTTGAAGCATCGGGACGATTCCTTTTTTTCAGAGGGGGGCAACGCCACGTTCCATTTCCCAAGTTTTCGTTATCGTCCCAAAACACCACACGTTTCTCAGCGCAAACCGCGCCTGCAGTTTTCCAGAAGGTTCCGGACTGTAGTAGATCATTTCGATAAGATCACGCCCACTGTGCGAACGGTACAGATTGTTCTGGAACCTACGCCACCGCCAGCGATAACGCTAGAACATTCGATGGCAAGAGTATAAATGCCGACGCGCTTCGCCACTTGTCAGTAGTTGTTGATCGAAGGCCGACGCTCTGTTCGCCGCTATCAGTCCGAGACTGCTATCTGTGCGAGACTGCTGCTGTAATTGGACTTTACTTTTACCGGGCACAGGTTCGCCCAAATAAACAGTTAAATCCCGACACGAAGTCTCCTGTCTTCGGCCACGTCACGACCCCGTGACAGTAACGACACATTATAACTCATCACAGCACCAAAAATCAACACACCATTTATTATGTGCTCTCAGATAGTTTTCAAACGATCATCAGTAGGCTTAGTACATGAGTTGGTTAAGGGGTAGGCAAGGCCGGTCTATTTCCGACAACTTCCACCTGAAATAAACTTTTTTCGTATGCCCACGCTTGTTCTTTCAGCGACTTGTACTTTGTGATTTGAGTTTAGTGTAGATTGTTTACATGTGTACTAAATGCAGAGAAATGTAGTTTATGCACTGATAGCGTAATATTATGCTTGTTTTTTTTCTTCTTTTTATTGGCATTACATCCGGTGAAAAGCCATAATAAAGCATCCTGTTATATCTATAACGATCACTTTTTCTATAAGCATACTTTTTATTTTAATTTTTAGGTTTCATATGTAGTATACTAAAACAAAGGTATAATGATGCCTTACGAACACATCTGATTGGCCGCATGGATGTTAAATTGTAATCTGCGCTTCTGTAGAAAAGTACGTGGACCATTAGCGTCAGTCGGCCTTCGCCTGAAGTGTCATCGTTTGGCAAGGCGTCTGCTGCCAAAATTGTTTTTCTGAACAATTGCGCCTGAGTAGCGCTTACTAGTCCATTTCAGGAAATTCATGCTCGAAGCAGCTGACGAATTATGACAGGAGGCGTAAACAGTTACGTCGTGTTGTGCTTCCGGGAGCAGAACTTCTTCACACGAGTGCTGCGGCTTCCTCGCTTTCGTTTGCACCAAATAAAAATTCACTAGGGCAGTCATGGTTTAAAACGTATTAGTGTATATAGATTATGATAGAAGTCATTATGTATATACAGAAAGTGAGCAGCATCACTCAAAACGACAATAAATGCATAAGTGATATATTCGTACGAGGTTTTCTAGATATTCATGCAAAGTACACTTGAAACGTGGTGAGTGGGTTGTTATCAAGTACATCCGTCACAAAACTTGCTTATATATATAATGCAGACCAGATCGCTCAAACGAAACTAACTTATATAAGAAACAAATATTTGCCCACGGTTGACTGAATTTTCTTGAAAATCACGCTTGATTGATTTGTGGGGTTTAACGTCCCAAAACCACCATTTGATTATGAGAGACGCCGTAGTGGAGGGCTCCGGAAATTTTGACCACCTGGGGTTCTTTAACGTGCACCCAAATCTGAACACACGGGCCTACAACATTTCCGCCTCCATCGGAAATGCAGCCGCCGCAGCGGAGATTTGAACCCGCGACTTGCGGGTCAGCAGCCGAGTACCTTAGCCACTAGACCACCGCGGCGGGGCTTGAAAATCACGCTTGACGATGCAATAAGCCCGTCTCTAACGATTTACGTGCCTCTTTTAACTTCTTTTTTAGGATAATTCATACCAGAATATTCATATTTTTTCTATGCTGAATTGATCACTTTTGTGCCATGATGTAGCACTAGCAAGCAGGAGTACTGCAGAATATCGCAAAAATGGGCTGAATCTCCCATAAATAAAAAGTACCTGAAATGGTATACGCTAATGACGTTAGCTCTAGCGTGAAGTTCTGAGGCTGAGATGGTCTAAATGACGTGTTGTGTCTAATGGCTGCATAGAGGTGGCGTCACAGTTTTTTGTCGTCGATGCATGTAAACTCAAAGCAATATTTAAATGATGAGAAATCACTGAAACATGACATACGTAAACAAATGCTTCCGTCTTTCGTTTAAGTATTATACACTCATGATATTCGTAAAACCACGTGCAAGAAAACTTCAAAAAGTTGTTCCCTTGCATTTGTCAAAGGAGCATGTTAAATCATGTCATCTTCTTCTCCGTCTTTTCCATCGTTGCACTAGCTTCAGACGCCCAAAGATACTTTTTACAACTTCCGATAACCTATTCTTTAAAATAGAATATATGCGATCATTTATTCATGTGAAACCACAGCATGTATTAACAAAAGGAAGTCATCTGAGGACCACTGTTTTATGCCAATTTCGCGCTCGACTCTTATCCCGCCACCGTCGAGGCGGTGGCCAACACTCGTACTGAATGAATCATTTACGCATTTGGCCATTTAAATTTTACTGTAAATTCGCAAATCCTTTTTTCATCTTGCGACCCCAATGGAGGGGAGTTAGGCAATCCCTGCAAAACTGAACCTCGTATCTACGCTTCTCGTATCTACGATCACCTTGAATCAAACAACTTCTTCTTCTCGATTCAGCATGGCTTCAGAAAAGGCTACTCATCTGACACCCAGTTATTCGAATTCACGACTGACCTTCACTTTAATATGAGCGCTAACAAACAAACCGAATGCCTCTTTCTTGATTCCGCCAAGGCATTTGATACTGGCCCTCATTTTCGTTTAATATCTAAAATGGCAGCACTATGTGTTTATTCATTAATCCTGTCTTGACTACGAAGCTTCTTCTCTTCGCTTGAGGAACTTACGGTGATCAACGACATTTCATATAACCTTGGCGACGTCACAACCGATGTTCCCCATGGCAGTGTCATAGGTCCGTTACTTTTTGTAATATACATTATTGATTTGCCCGATAACCTTTCATTCACAGTTAGGTTGTTCGCCGATGATTGCGCCATATACCACAACAATAAATGTTTTATTTATTTTATTTATTTATTTTATTTTATTTATACATACTGCAGCCCCTATTAGGGTTATTGCAGGAGTGGACATACAAATGATCAGGTGATAACAAGCAGAAACAAAAACATGAGCATATGGCACAAATTTGTGGTTCATAGTACTACACAAGATACAGAATGAACAGAGCAAGAGCACAGAAAGCAAAAGAACATGGAAATATCTACTTAACACGCATGTGATATTGCACTCAGAAACTGGTCCAAAGGGAGCCCGCGGGTGTCGCCGGGTAGCAAGTTCCAGAGCTCAATAGTGAAGGGAAAAAAACTATACTTAAACAAATCAGTTTTGGGGTGAAGTGGCGTAATATTTAGCGCATGTTGACTCCTGGTGTGAACAGAGGGTGGTGTGGCAAACTGCAGATACCTGTGGAGCGAGGGCAAGCGCGGCGAATTAATCAAGGTGTACAGGAGCTTTAAGCATTCTGAATGGCGCCTGGCAGATAAAGGAGTTAAACCCAAAGGTGCTAAGTTGGACGTAGGCGAAAAATCCCGGTCATATCTTCGGCAGATAAAACGGACGGCTTTTTTTTGTATGGATTCTAGTTTTGCAATGTCGGACGCTTTGTGTGGATTCCACACGACACAACCGTATTCGAGTAATGGCCGTACTAACGTTTTAAATGTTAATAGCTTGGTTTCTTTTGGTGCTACACGGAGATTGCGCTGTAAGTAACCTAATCTCTTTAGGGCTTTATTATACGTAATATCAATGTGTTTGGACCAGGACATGTTGTGAGTGAAATGAAGGCCGAGGTGCTTATATTCCATTTTTCTTGTTAAATGATAACCATCGAATGAGTAGGGAAATAGATGAGCGGATGACCGAGTAGAAAATGTCATGCACACAGTTTTTTGGAAATTTACATTCATTTGCCAGGTTTGGCACCAAGTGCGAAAATTGGAAAATGAGTTGTTCAGTTTCTTGTGATCCTCAGCAGAAGTAATTTTTTGATAAATCACGCAGTCGTCGGCGTATAGCCTAATCTGAGACGTTATGTTACCAGATATGTCATTAATAAATAATAAGAAAAGAAGGGGTCCAAGTACTGAGCCCTGCGGAACACCTGAAGTTACATCAGCGGTACTGGATGCCGTTGAGTTAAAAAATACATACTGCGAGCGGTGCGAGAAAAAACTAGATATCCAACCTACGAGCAGCGGGTTTTTTAATATGAAATTAAGTTTAAGTAAAAGTTCGGAATGGAGAACTGTATCGAAAGCTTTCGATAAGTCAATAAAAATAGCATCTACCTGATAACCCGAGTCAATGGCTTCAATAACATCATGACTAAATTCGGTAAGTTGAGTGATTGTACTGAAACCGCGTATAAAGCCGTGTTGAAACTGGTTTAGAATATTATTAGTTTCCAGGAATTCTACTATGTGTTTGTATTTGACGTGCTCCAATATTTTGCATGAGTGAGATGTCAAGGAAATAGGCCTGTAATTAGCCGGCGAGGATTTGCATCCAGCTTTAAAAAACGGGAGCACTTTAGCAAGCTTCCATGATAATGGAACTGTTGCTGTTGCTAGGGATTTTTTGTATATTATTACAAGGTAGCGGCTTGTACATGAAGCATATCATACTAAAAAGTTGTTGGGAATAATATCTGGACCAGGGCTTTTTTTAGTGTCTAAGTATCAAATTTAGAATGCCTTCTTCAGATAAACATACGTCACCAATTGAGGGTGCAGGGTTGGCCAGTGAAAAGGTAGGTGTTCGAAAATTATCAATGGTGAAAGCAGATTTAAAATAAGAATTAAATGCATTGGCTATTGTGACGGGATCGCTTGTGGAGGCTCCATCAATGTCCATTATGTTTGGTTCCGTTCAACTTGGCAAGATGGAGCTCCAAAATTTTCTTGGATTTGTTACCATCAGGTTTTTCACTGTCACTTGGTAATAGAAATCTTTGGCGGCTTTAGTTTTGACTCTTAATTCCTCCTTAAGTTTATTGAACTCATTTAGTGACGGGGAGGTCTGACGTCTAATCGAACAATGTAACCTTTTTACGCGACGTGTCAGTTGTAACAACTCCCTCGTCATCCAAGACAACCGAACATTTTTTTCTTAGTTTTTATTGGAATAAAGTGGGTGATACAAGAATGCACAAGACTTTCAAAGAAAGAAACCAAATCGTTGACGTCGCTAGATTCACTAAGCCGTTCAAAATTTTCAAATGAATCCTCTAGAACGGTTAGGATACTGACGTAATCTGCACGGTTAAAGTCATGGTGAGTTGAATACACAATATTCGATGTGGGTACACGACATGAGAGTGAGACAAAAACGGCTTTATGATCGGAAATTCCTTCAGTGACAAGGCAGTTAAACGTGCTTTCTAAGAGAGTAGGGCTAACAAAGACTAAATCGAGAACTTATTGATCATTGTGCTCTCTAAATGACCTTGACCTAACCTTCCGGTGGTGCGAAACTTGGCAGGCGTCTCTTAACGCATCTGAATGCAAGGTATTCTCGTTCAACCTAAACATACCAATTCAGTATTTCACTACAAAAATAATAACACCGTTGTTACGGCTACACCATGTGACATATATTTAGGCGTTCACCTTACATAGGATCTATGCTGGACTAAGCATATAGCAGCTGTCTCAACGAAAGCCTCTATATCTCTCAGATATCTCCGCAAAATCTTGCGCAATGCTTCTTCTAACGTACGCGAAATATCATATATTACTTATGTTCACCCACAGCTAGTGTATGCATCATCCACATGGTCACCTTAACAAGATTACCTGGTACATATGTCCGAAGCCGTCCAGAATAGGGCAGCGAGATTCATCTCTGGAAACTACGACTATCATTCAAGCTAATTAAACAATAATAAAACAAGATCTTGCATTTCAGTCACTGGATATACGCCGAAACATTGATCCTTTATGCCTGTTTCATATGTACATTTATAGTAACAAAATTCACTGTATGCCACTTTATGCTCCTGCGTGCATTTCCCGGCGAATTCACAATGCACGCAGTTCCATGCGCGGTCATGGTCACTCGCAGGCATTTAACTTATCATCACTGCCTCGAGCCATTACATATGGGAACGATCTTCCGGATCATGTTGTATCCATTTCTAGCCGTGAAACGTTTCGTCATAACCCGATTTTGTTGCACTCTACTATTGTATACCGCTTTTTCACCTTGATTTTTGTGATCTTTATCCCTAGAGTGATCTTGTAAGGTACTTTGAATAAATAAATAAATTAATTTAAAGGCTGCATAACTAACTATTAAGTAACATACTAGGAATTATAATTGCTTAGTCTGAGCTCCAGAATAATTACTTACATTTGATTACAGCATCTCAAAAAAGGGGTTCGGATGCTTACGACATGGTAAAAGTGACCTATAAGAATGACCCAGTGTGGGGAAATAACTTCAGATGTCTGTATGCTGTATTTCACTTCAATGAGGATAAGAAGAGCGTTTACGCAATGTTTATGGTTAATATTGATGCTGATGAAATTTAGTAAGTACATTTTTCTTTCCTGTTTGTCATGCAAAAAAAGTCAACACAATATTGCCACGTGGTCGTGACGTGGACGAATCTAGCAGCCTCGAAATTCTGACGAAACTGTTTATGCGGCCATATTTGTTGCCAGTAATAGGGGAAGTTAAATGACAGCAGCACACTGGCACTAATAGTGGCTAACAGACCGTTAGCCATCGATAAACTGACAAGGGGCGAAACGCGCTGCTGTTTTTACATGTGCCGTTGAAAATTTCAGCCATATCACTGGCCTTCGCATAAGTGCTAAAATGATCTCGAGTGTTCGGGCTTATGCGGAATCTTGACAGATTAATATACAATGATCGCAAACCTTCTTAGAGATTTGAGCGCAGTATACGCAGAGCATTGGTAAGGCATCGCGGGGGAAAGTCTAAAAAACGAGATTTTTAAAAAGGAATATGCACGGCATTATATAAGTTATGTGGAGATTAAAGACCCAAAACCTTCATATGTATAGAACAGACGTCGTATTGGAGAGCTCCGGAAACTTCGACCGCGTGGGGTTGTTTTTTTACAAGCACCCAAATCTGAGCACGTGCGCCTACAGCATCTTCGCCTTCCTTCAACATGCAGCCGACGCAGCCAGATTTGAACCCGCGACCTGTGGGTCAGCAGACAAGTACTTTGACAACTAGACCACTGTGCTGGGGCTGGCAACACAGCCATTGAAGTCTTCGAAAACTTCAATTTTTTCACCTTACAGGGCCAACGCCTTTGCATCGGAAGACAGTTTTAGGATTCGCAATGATGATACGTTGGCCAGCGTCTATGGTATCATTTTTTGCCACTTAGACAGGAGATCAATACAAACTTTATTTGAAAATTTCACTGAAAATCTTGAAAACACCCTTCGCCTAACGCGAACGTTGTTGGTTCGATCCTTTGCCCACGTAGTCTCGTATACACACATTTTTCCCGACTGCCCTTGAGTGTGGTCGATTGTTGAATTGCAGCACCTAATTTGAATGTGTCCCTGTTTACGTAACAAAAGGAGACACCACGTCCTCTAGGTAATATTTTACAAATTGATCTGCAGCAGTGCATTGATAAATCAAAGAAGGGCCCCTAGGAAGCCTATGATGCTAAAGGACCCACTGGCTCACACTCCTGTCACAGGAAGAAACTCATAGGGCTACTTGGAGCCTCCTCTAGGGTTATATCTTTTTGATTGACTTACATTCTAGTGTGAACAATTAGCCACTCTGAAAAGACAACACTTTCTAATACCCAACCAGCAACATATATTATTACAACCTGCAATGTTCGTTGGTAAGGAGCCACTTTTCATTCATAAATCGTTGTTAGCTTCCCCAACACACGTCCGTTTCTACCATGTAATATGCCCAGGAATTGCGTAGCGGAACCTCTCAAGAGAGGTTGCTGCTGTGGTGTCTACATTCAAAAGCACTTGCCTCGCGGCCCTTGGACACAAAAGTGCTGATGAGGCATTTGTGCTAGTGACAAATACTTTTAAACATGCTTTTATATTCAAAACCTTTTGTCCCCTTTTTGTTCTATATATATATCACGCCACTCTCATAATTTTATTATATGTTTTTGCCCGCTTTAGCAAAAGGAATTTTAAGGCCCCCTACACAGCCACGCAGCATAAGATTGTCAATATTCTGGTCACTGAATTGGCACCCTTTAGCCATCAATCGGCCTCTGTGCCGTCAGGCCCTACACATCATCGATTGACTTTCATAACTGACTCACTAGGAAGAGCGGCATGCTGTGAGCTCTATGAAAGTTCAGTCACATACAGTGTTGTTTCCGTTAGCCAAAAAGTAAATCAATACCTTACTCGGTATACAAACATAAAAGCAACACGTCACCGCCCAACGTTACCAGCAAAAAAAAAACGCGTAACCGTTACAGTTACCAAAAAAAGTAACGAACGTTACCTCTGTTGTTACTCAGCAACAATAAATATCAGTCATTTTCTTTTTTGCTGCAGAAACTTTTAGTAAGTATATTATAAAGCTCATACTTATTTTTCACACAATACATCTGAGCCAAACGACGATTTTACCAAAAATGTTGACTTGACTAAAATTTTCACCCAAGTGCATTGAACCTTATCAATGCGAAGGACATTAAAGTTGGTTGCCTGTAGAGTTACATGCGATGGTTCGGAACCTAGGACATGATAAAACTGTGTGTTTCAACGTCACATAATGCACAATATGACATTCAATCCTCAACACCCTAACATAAATTCTCACAAACTAGCCGAGGTAATAGTTTTCGTAAGGATAAACGCTCTCCGCTAAGGAAGTTTCACTGGAGTTTTACCAAATTTAGGCAATTCTTTCAGCTGCTTCTCCAGTCAAAATAAATGCGCAACATTTGTAGAAGTAAAAAATAGTTTCAACGGCCTATTCACCTTGGGAAATACTTGTGCATGAGTATTTCTCGCTCATTTTAAACTTGTTAGTTACCGCATAATAAGGAAGCGTTTATGCGAAAGCGTTCAAGAGTAGCCTCGCTTGCTCGGGAGCTTTTTAACTAGAAATGTTAACAAGATCACCGTCTGCCATTGCTACACGGGCTAAGTTCAGGACGCCAGCTAATTACATGCTCATTCATGTGGTCCGAAAAAAGGTAGGGCATACCATCGGCAACTTTCGTGTGACGAGACAGATTGGGGCGCAAAAGCGCTTCGTAAGCTCTCTAGGTCTCCGAAGCAGAAATATCTCCATGAGACCTTTTCCCCGGAGAAAAGGATCGCTTGCTTTCTGAATTGTTTGGCGCAGGTACAAAAGCTGGCTTTGAAATCTGTGCTGATACGAAAATGTGGGGCTGTCGAGCACAGGGCGGCAGCCGCCGCTATCAAAATGAACCACCAGAAAGCCGTCAGTCTTGTTCCAAACCTTATTGTCAAGCTCTATGAAACAGTCATTAGGACGCCTGCCTTTCTGGCTAATGTGGCAGGTTTAACAGGACAAAGCGAGTCTGTACACTACCCCTCCCACCCCGCACACATTCCAGAAATCGATTAATGTGATTTACCTGGCATCCAACTTCGCGTCTGGTGACCGGACTGCTCCTCTGTGAGAACGAGGCTCACTTAGGTGAGGCCCAAGAAAAAGATAAAAACCACCAGGACACCAACATGCTGGCCGTACTTTCTCAACATGTGTGCATGAAGAAAGCTGATCCTTGTTAAAATGACCAACACTGTTGCGTGTCTCCCTATGCTTTCCTGTACGCCATAATCTGCAGCCCGTGGTACGTTACCCTGAGCTCTGTAGATGCTTTCAGCCTCAGCAACGTCTCAGGATAGCCAGCCTTTCTAAAACGAGTCGCAATGCGCTATAGCGTCTCATGTTCGCGCAGGGAATCGGTGCTTGCTAAATATTCGTCTTTCCCCCTCCCCCACTCAAAATTCCTGAAACTAAACTCCGTCCACGCTTCATTTGTCAATGCCAGGTAGGCGACAGTGGTCCGACTCTGAAACAAAAGAATTTGTCGGGGCCAATTCTGGGAATGTCGCACCTTCGCAATGAAAAAGTAACGAGTAACGTGGCGCCTAACGTTGCGAAAAAATTCTAACGGCAGTACGTTACCCGTTACAGTTCCGCGATTGTAATGAGTACATTACGAAGTTACCGAAAAAGGTAATGCGTAAGCAGTAACGGCGTACACTTGTAAAGCGTTAACACAAGGACGTATATGGCGGAACAGGTAAGCGTGATGTTCAAGAATAGAGAATGGCAGAGTACTTCGATTGCACAAGTATATACTGACCATAGGTGTATCAGCCGGGGGCACGAAGGAAGTGCGAACCCCTTCCCCTCCAATGTCAAAATCGGGGGGGAGGGGGGGGCTGAGCCTTCTAACATTCGGTAGCGGTCGCTCTCGGGTGCACGCAGGAGAAACCAACAAGTAAGGCGAAGGTTGCCGTCACAGCTGTAATCACTCAGTTATGTTATTACGCTAGAGTGAAAATGTTGCAAGGCAGTGTTACAACACAGTAAAATTTTACCAACCTTTCCGCTCTGAAAAATTTTCTTCTAGGCACTTTGCAGTGGAGGTTGCCTATTCGACGTTTTTTTGTCTTGTGCTTTAGTATTGCAGAGTAGGCCAGCGCTGAACAAGAGCCCAGTAGTATTGCGTCACTTTTCATACCTTCATTCTGCTGTGACTTGTTGGTGAAGTTACCGATGGGAGCAAACAAACTGTTTATGGACCGGTAAAAGTATACAGTATTTGCTGCTACCGTAAAATAATTTTCTTTTAGAATAATTGATCATTACCGCTGCTCTGTCGAAGCTGTTGCGAGCCAATGAGTGAGACAAATCATTTTTGATGTTTGAGTGGTTCGTTGTGTGGGCAAATTCTTATCAAAGTACGAGAGCGTCGATAATGTTCTCTCTTCTGATATATATATATATATATATATATATATATATATATATATATATATATATTGTAATGAATCTGAATAACGGACGTTCTGCTGGTAATGAAGACGACGATGACGATCGGTGGCTGCAGTAGTAGCTCGCGCACGCCGCTCGCCATTAGCCAGACCTGCCTGATAAAGCACATTTTGCCAAGCTACGTCTGAACCTTTCTCGACGTAAAACACTTCTATTTTAAGTGGTGGAGGAGCCGGGGTTCCCATCAACCTGGAACTTCGCAATCGTACGCTACCCTCACCTTTCACCATGACTGCTCCTGGCCCTTCTCAAGCTGCCTTACCAACGACAGTCTACTGTACTGGCACGCCTCGGCAACGCGACCCACCAATTTTTCGCGGCAACGACGAACAAGGCGTCGAGGACTGGCTCGTCAAGTACGAAATTGTAAGCGCTTCCAACAAGTGGATCGCCTGCGACCAGCTCACATTCGTGCGCTTTTATCTCGCTGGAGTGGCCAGCCTCTGGTTCAAGAACCACGAAGGCGAAATTACCAACTGGTCCGCCTTCAAGACCACCATCGCCGCGGTCTTCGGTCGTCCCGCCGTGCGCCGGCTTCGCGCGGAACAGCGTCTCCGTAGTCGATTCCAGCGCAAGGACGAGACCTTTACGAGTTACATTGAAGATGTCTTGTCTCTTTGCAAGCGCGTCGATGAATCTCTAACCGAACGCGACAAAATCAAGAATATCATCAAAGGAGTTGACGACGACACCTTCCAGATGCTCGTCGCTAGAAATCCACAGACCGTCACCGATGTTGTCCAGCTCTGTCAGGAGTACGACGAGTTGCGTAAGCAGCGTGTCTCGACGCGCAGGGCCGCAGAAGATACGGCTGAAGTTTCCGCCCTCGTGCACGACGTCGCTGCTGATCACACCGTCTTACTGCCCCAAATCAAACAATTCATTCGTGAGGAAGTGGCGCGTCAGCTTTCTCTTGTGGCCGAAGCATCCGCGCCAGTGACCTCGTTAGACCCACGTCTACGCCAGGTCATCGGGACACAGGTCACGCAGGCACTGCCTCCATCGCCATCAGTCCCTACGTCGCTGACCTACGCTGCCGTCATTGCTAGACCCCAAGCCCCACCTATGTCTGGCGCTTACCGAGGCACCGGGTCCTCCTACCCTACGACGCTGCCTACAGACACGGCACCCCATCCCGTTTTGCGCCCTGCACCTTCTGTCGTTAACTCATGGCGCACCTTAAATAATCGACCCATCTGTTTCGCATGCGGTTTCGTGGGACATATAGAACGCTACTGTTGCCGTTGCAACTTCCAGACTCCAGACCATAGGAATTCTGCAAATTACCAGGCTGCCCAGAATCCCCAGCGACCATCTTCTTCTATCACCGACTCATTGTCCCCACGACGCCCCGTCGATTCTCGCCGGTCATTACCACCCCGTCGCTGATCTGTCTCCCCGATGCTTCGGCGCACGAGCCCCGCTCGAGAGGAAAACTGACAGCCGCAGTTTCGGAGGCAAGAACTGCGTCGTCGTCGAACTTTCTAAGACCTTTTTCTTCGTTCAGCGAACTGGGAGCGCAGAGAAAACACAAAGGACGAAGCGAGGAACCACACAACACGAGTGCTCAACTATCAACTGATTTATTTTCCACATCGGAAGGACATATATAAACACGAAATGCGCGTGTCAAAAAAGATTATGACGAAATCAAGGGCAGCATGCGAAGCGTGTAATCAAGGCACATGTCTAAGGGTTATCTAGGTAGCTGAATTCACAGTCAAGTAGTGATAAGGAAGGATGACTTATACATTGGTCCGCATTCCTGGAAATGTGATAGGCTTCAGAAATTTCGCGCGTAGTTTGATGAGGATGCCGGAACAGAACAATTGTATTCTCAAACAGAGGATGGCACTTGCACGAAACGCAATGTGACGCTAAATGGGAGTAAGGTGTATTTTTCAACGAGCTTCTGTGTGCGTCTCAGGGAACACAGAAGCTCGTTGAAAAATACACCTTACTCCCATTTAGCGTCACATTGCGTTTCGTGCAAGTGCCAACCTCTGTTTGAGAATACAATTGTTCTGTTCCGGCATCCTCATCAAACTACGCGCGAAATTTCTGAAGCCTATCACATTTCCAGGAATGCGGACCAATGTATAAGTCATCCTTCCTTATCACTACTTGACTGTGAATTCAGCTACCTAGATAACCCTTAGACATGTGCCTTGATTACACGCTTCGCATGCTGCCCTTGATTTCGTCATAATCTTTTTTGACATGCGCATTTTGTGTTTATATATGTCCTTCCGATGTGGAAAATAAATCAGTTGATAGTTGAGCGCTCGTGTTGTGTGCTTCCTCGCTTCGTCCTTTGTGTTTTCTCTGCGCTCCCAGTTCGCTGAACGAAGAAAATGAATTACCAACTGGCCCACATTTTGATCCTTTCTAAGACCTCCTCTTTGTCCGACCAACGAAATTGATGTGCTTATAGAAGGTGTTGCTGTACGTGCACTTGTCGACACAGGCGCCGTCATTTCTGTAATTAGTGAAAAACTGTGTCGCGATTTGACAAAAGTTACAACGCCGCTTACGAATCTTGCTCTGCGTACAGCCACCTCCCATTTCATCGCGCCGACAGCTCACTGCACAGCACGCGTTTTTATTCAAGATGTTTGGTACGCCGTCAACTTTGTTGTTCTCCCACGTTCATCTTGCGACGTCATACTAGGATGGGATTTCCTTTTTACCCATCAGGCTCTCGTCAACTGCGCTCGTGATGAACTCACACTGACGAATTCGTGCTTTGATATTGACCACCACAGTCCCTCGAAAGTGTTTGCCGCAGCTGACGTCCGCATCGCGCCGTTGTCCGCCGTCCTAGTGCCTGTGTTTTCCCCTGCTGCCACTAACTCGACGCTCCTGTTCCAACCAACTATAGCTAGTGTGCAACACCGAACCATCGTCCTCCCGTTTGCCGTCATCAACTTTTCCAATGGTTCGGCGGTACTTTATTCGTGCAACGTTTCTGCTTGTCCGTACATCCTGCTACGCGGTGAGTGTCTGGGAAGCCTCGAGACCCTAAATTGTATTTTCGAAGAGCCGATCTATTCAGACAAGCCATTTTTACCGACTTGTGCCATTACACCCGCAACTGACGCCAACGAACCTATGGATGTATTCCGCAAGTCCATTGATTGTAACCTCACGCCTGGGCAGCAGAAACAGCTTATTAAGCTCCTACAGCGTTTTCGAGCCTCGTTTGACCACAATCAGCCATCCTTAGGTCGAGCGTCATCTGTTGTTCACCGTCGGTCAAGAGACGCCATTACGGGAGCGTCCATATCGTGTGTCAACTACCGAACGCCGTGCCATCAATGAACAGGTTGACGACATGCTGACACGTGGCATAATCGAACCGTCAAGCCGTTCCTGGGCCTCTCCAGTTGTGTTGGTGAAGAAGAAGGAAGGATCCATCAGGTTTTGCGTGGACTACCGGCGTCTCAGCCGAATCACGCGCAAGAATGTCTATCCGCTGCCACGCATTGACGATGCTTTGAACTGCCTACAGGGAGCCGAATTTTTCTCTTCTTTAGATCTGCGCTCTGGATACTGGCAGGTACCCATGGCCGAGGCCGATCGTCAAAAAACTGCTTTCATCACGCCCGACGGGCTTTACGAATTCACAGTCATGCCCTTCGGCCTCTACAACGCGCCAGCTACTTTCGAGCGGATGATGGACTCTATCCTTCGAGGCCTCAAATGGAACGTTTGCCTTTGTTATTTAGATGATATTGTCGTCTTTTCAACGGATTTCGCAACCCATTTAACCCGCCTCGAGAAAGTCCTCGCGTGTATTTCTGCCGCGGGGCTGCAACTGAATCTGAAGAAGTGCAATTTCGCCGCTCGAAAGCTTACTATCCTTGACCACGTGATTTCAAAAGACGGCATTCTTCCTGACCATGCCAAACTTGCAGCCGTTTCAGCGTTTCCCAAACCGACCACCATGAAAAAGCTCCGAAGCTTCATAAGCCTTTGCTCTTACTTCCGGCGCTTCGTCCGCAATTTCGCGACGATCATCGCTCCTTTGACCAAGCTTCTCGCCGACTCTAGAGACCTTTCAGCCTGGTCTGCCACCTGTGACGACTCTTTCAATGAACTGCGCCGCCTCCTCACGTCGCCGCCTATTCTGCGACACTACGACTCATCGGCACCCACAGAGATCTACACCGACGCTAGTGGTGTCGGGCTAGGCGCTATTCTTGCACAGAAGAAAGACGGCTTCCAAGAGTACGTGGTTGCCTACGCAAGCCGAACTCTTAGCAAAGCCGAAACTAACTATTCTGTCACTGAAAAGGAATGCCTCGCCATTATTTGGGCGATAGAGAAATTTCGACCTTACGTGTACGGGCGCCCTTTTGACGTCGTGACTGACCACCACGCCCTCTGCTGGTTGTCGTCACTGAAGGATCCAAGCGATCGCCTCGCCCGATGGGCATTACGCCCTCAAGAATATAATATTCGCGTGGTCTATCGCTCCGGCCGGAAACATTCGGACGCAGATGCCCTATCCTGTTCGCCTCTACCCCTTGAACCGGACTGCTGCGAAAGTCTAACCTGTGATGCCACTGCCGTCACCATCGCCGACATGCCATCTGAGCAACGCAAGGACCCTTGGGTTGCTTCGATTCTAGACATCCTGGCTGGGCGGACGGCTTCCCCCCCTTCTCGCACGTTGCGTCGGCAAGTCGAGCACTTCGCCACTCGCGACGACGTGCTGTACCGGTGCAACTACGCACCCGGTGGACGTCAGTGGCTACTCGTGATTCCACGTCATCTGCGATCCGAAATTTGTGCCACGTTTCATGACGACCCCCAATATGGCTACGCAGGTTTCCTGAAGACTTATTCTCGCATACGTCTCCGATATTACTGGCGTGGCATGTACCGTTTTATACGACAATACGTTCGGGCCTGCTCGACGTGCCAGAGACGAAAAACTCCCCCTTATCACGCTAGCGGTACCTTGCTACCCTTACCATGCCCATCCCAACCGTTCGACCGCGTCGGCATCGATATCTATGGTCCCCTTCCCAACACTGCTGACGGTAACCGCTGGATCATTGTTGCCGTCGACCATCTCACGCAGTATGCCAAAACTTCATCCCTTCCCTCGTCTACAGCAAAAGACGTTGCGACTTTCGCTCTTCACAACATCGTATTACGTCATGGATCACCTCGGGAGTTACTGAGCGATCGTGGTCGCGTATTATTGTCAGACGTCATCACAGCATTGCTGCGTGAGTGCCACGTCGTTCACCGCACTACAAGCGCCTATCATCCCCAGACCAATAGAATGACAGAGCGCTTCAACCGCACCCTTGGTGACATGCTGTCTATGTATATCTCGTCAGACCACTCCAATTGGGACCGAGTGCTCCCGTTTATCACGTTCGCTTATAATACCGCCGTTCAAAGCATTACTGGGTTTTCTCCTTTTTTCCTCCTTTACGGGCGCGAACCTTCTTGCACTATGGACACCATTCTTTCGTACAAACCTGACTCCTCAGAGTCCACGACTTTGTCTCAAGCCGCTACATACGCTGAAGAATGCCGCCAACTGGCAAGATCATTCACAACCCAAGACCAAGGACGCCAAAAGCACCACCATGACGCATCAAATAACATTACTTCCTACGATCCAGGTTCACTCGTCTGGCTGCATGTCCCATCTGCTACACCTGGCCTTTCTACCAATTTGGTCCCCAAGTATCACGGCCCATATCGTGTGCTACAAAAACATCACCGGTGAAATACTTCATCGAGCCACTGAAACCATCTTCTGACCAAAGTCGTCGTGGCCAGGAAATTGTCCACGTCTCGAGACTTACGCCCTGCTACGACCCTCCCGTGTTTACTTGTCCATAGGTCGCAAGGATGGCTCCCTATTTCGCGGGGAGTAATTGTAATGAATCTGAATAACGGACGCTCTGATGGTAATGAAGACGACGATGATGATCCGTGGCTGCAGTAGTAGCTCGCGCACGCCGCTCGCCATTTGCCAGACCTGCCTGATAAAGGACATTTTGCCAAGCTACGTCTGAACCTTTCTCGACGTACAACACCTCTATTTTAATATATATATTGTAATGACCAAGAAAGACGCTGGCACTTCGGCGCGCGGGTAGCTAGAGCAAAGAGGAGAAGGACGAAGCAGAATAAGAACAGCTGGCCCAGTAACAGGTGTTGTCTCTCATTCTCTGTCTGGTACATCACAATGGCGCAGTCGATGAAAAAGAAGTCTTACGTCCCGGCTTCGTCATCAAGCACAGCCGTGATAAGCGCCACTGGAGAACGGCGTCAAAGCCTCCTTGGCAGCTGTTCACCTGCCGCCTCTGCCACCATCGTTCGAGGACGGCGTCAAGGCCTCCTCGGCGGCTGCAGTACAAGTTATCGGTACCATTTCACAAGAGATGCCGTTCACACGTCCTTGGCTATGGATTTTGCCTTCAGCGCAAGCCGACAAGTGAACCCTCTGCAGAAAGCCACCGGTACGTGTCTTCGTGGTTCGTCGGAAATGCGGGCTTCTTTATCAAGGAACGCCGTCCACGCTTCCTTAGCGATGGGGTCCCACCCGGCACTTCGACCACCCTTCAGACCACCTGTGGACGGTGTCCAGGCCTTCCCTGTGGTTTTAGGCCATGATCTGATTGAAACCCTGCCACCGTTTCATGGCAGAGATCCGCACCGGCTCTTGTCCCTTGAGCATGCCGCTCACGTTTCCCATGGCCTACCTTCCCGTTGCGGTACTCTTTCAACAAACGAGCCGCCACGGAACGCCGTCCAGGATTCCCTGCTCGTCGACCTCACCGGGGAGAGTGCCGCTATTGCTACTTACTCAACGAGCACGAGCACTGACTCTTCAGGCTTAACGCCCGACAGCACCGTGCACCTGCGGCGTACCATCGCGCTACTCCCCGTCGAGACTAGCGAACTGGCAGTGTTGATCGCCGAGCGCGCTCGTACAATGTTGCCAGCATTGTGGGACATTAACGCAGTGTTGGATGTAGCTGCCTCATACGACCTTGAGGCAAGCACACCGGAGCAACGCAGGGAGCTTCGGTCTTCTCTGATCGAGCTCTCATACCAGCTCGACTGCTTCGCGCCGGTGATCTCTGCGTTGCCACTTTCTACCTCACAATCACCAGCCGTCTGCGAACTACCGGAATTCCACTGGGTCCGGAACGACACCGACAGCTGGGTGGCTACCGTCAACGCGATAGCAATGCGCGAGGCCTAGACGGAAAATCAAAAATGCACCGTGGCTGTAGACCGTCTTGGGGAAGGTGCAGCGGCGTGGCACCGGTATGAAGGCTTCAAGCAGCAGTCTTGGGTGGAGTGGAGCTCCAAGCTCATAGCTGCCTTCGGCCGGATGCCCTCCGATCCCTTCCACCAATCAGTCCAACCTAACCAGTACCGAGGATGGAGTTCAAGAAGGGTTCCATCTCGAGGCTCCAGCGTAGCACTCCAGTTCTTCACATGAGCTTCCAGACTCGCCGATGGTACCGGACCTAAATTCGTGTCAGGCATCGGCCACCCCGTCCTCTTTCGTGGGGGGAGATACAGAGGGGTACAGGGTAGCTGCACCCTCTGGACCCTCTGTAACAAGAAGAGACAGAGATGGCGGCGCAGAGGCTCCTGCGTCAAATCATGATGCCCGGGCATCGCAGCCTGTCCAGAACGCCGACGTCAATGGAGACCAGTGCCCCAAACTGTACCAATGGAATTGCCTGCTAAGCCTGCTGTGAGCGCCACGAGATAGCCATGGTCACCGAACAGAGTGTTCAACAGCCCCGCAAGGCGAGTCATCGCGTCCACGAGAGGGACCCCACAGACGCAGCCAATATGATTACAGCTTCACAGAATGTCCTGCCGCAGATTGCAAGACCGGCCAAGAATTGTCTTTTCTGCCACACATCACAGAACTTGCGTACCCACTCTCGACACCACTCAAGGCACCTAGCGCGTCTTTTGGGATACGCTTTCGGCAACACTCGTCCGGCATTTTACGTCAGTCCTGATTCGGCGGCCCGTCCAAAGCGCACTGTCAGGTGCATGTTTGGCTGCTTCCCACAGAGAGCCTCTGCATGGCCGAGACCGACCAAAACGATGCAGCCAGTCTCGACCTCCCGATAGACTTGTGGCAGACTCCGGCACCTAGTTCCAGCGTGGCCAAGGCCGACCACTGAGATGCAGTCAGTATCGACCACCAGATCTACTTCTGGCAGATACCCGGACCAAATCGCAGCATGGCGGCCGCAATGCGGCAGCCAGTGCCGACGGCCCGAGTCCACAGCACTTCTTCTAGAGACATCGTGGCGTGCAAAAAAGCGACTGGCTCGAGGCAGCCAGTGCCGTCCACCAGAGACGCTTTCCCCAGACCGTCGCTCCATCTTGCATTGTGGTCCGGGCTGACCACCACAATGCAGCTAAGCCTGCCTACCAGAAACTTTGCCGCCAGCTCCACGCGCGCAGTCATGGCTGAGTGCCATGACCAAGAAAGACGCTGACGCTTCGGCGCACGGGAAGCTAGAGCAAAGAGGAGAAGGACGAATAGCTGGCTCAGGATCGGGTGTTGTCTTTCATTCTCTGTCTGGTACATCACATTATATATATATATATATATATATATATTACGAAAAGAAGTGTATACCAAAGGGCTCGTTTTAGCGTGTTTTGACACAATGAGAATGAGATCTAACAGACAATTTTGCCAAGAAAAATATAGGTAAAGTTATAAGAACCAATGTATTTTAAATAAAAAATAAGAAACGTGGGTCAAAAAGTAACTTGCCATGAGCAGGCAAGTTATTCTTTCACCCATATTTCTTAATTCTTATTTACATTACATTGGTTCTAATAACTTCACCTATACATTCCTTGGCATTTTGGTCTGTTAAATCTCTATATATCCTGGCAGACGATTGTTAAGGTAGGCTTGCCCCCCCCCCCCCACACACACGCCAAGAGAGTTGCTACGCCACTGATACTGACCCTATAAAATAAAATGCGAGGAGAAGCAGGTGTGGCTGTTGATCTGCGTAGCCTCACGACGTTCGATATTGTAGAGGCTGCATGTTGAACAAAAATGTGAAATCGTTTGGCACTTTGCCAATCTTTGTTTGCTTCCGGCATCACTGTAGCGCCAGAATTTTCTTCCATCTGGCTGTGTGACACACCTGGCTACAATAAATCATATTGAACTTCTATGCGCGCAAAATGAGACCATGAACGCAAGAGGCGAGGAACTCGCCCTCATGTCTTTTGTACATTTTCTCACTTTTTCGCTCTGAGAATTTTAATATTAGATTACCAAATAGCCCATCCCCGCACTTCATAATAAATGAAATGCGATCACATACAAAAGTGAGCGTAAGTATTGTTGTTAAGCCCAATGTACTTCGTACAGAAAAAGGTGTGTAAAGCACTGAAAATAACTACCAAAAATGTTTATTTCGGGAACACGAAAGGGCATATATACGCAGCATCGCTTACAACATGCAAGTCATGCCAATAGCCAATCAGACCGAGATTCTAGTTCGATGACGACCAAGAATGAAAGCACAGGTAATCCCATAAAGAAATCAAAGCATAATGAAGTTAGATGTGAGCCTTCAGGCTAGCCAAATGACGCTACAAGGCCCTTACTTTGTGGAACGCCCACCATCCCGGTGTTGAAATTTTCATTCATCAGATACTATACGTGCTATGAGTCTTGCATGCTGTCATTGAGGATATTGTCCTTTTTTTGACAATATTAGCAATACCTCCTAAATTCAAGCAAGAAATGCCACATATTACCTAAGTAGCATTGCTGTAGTACTTACACTCAAGACAATTTGCATGATATGTAGGGTTTAACGTCCCAAAACCACCATATGATATTTAAGGACGCCGTAGTGGAGGGCTCCGGAAATTTCGACCTCCTGGGTTTCTTTAACGTGCGCCCAAATCTGAGCACACGGGTCTACACCATTTCTGCCTTCATCGGAAATGCAGCCGCCGCAGCCGGGATTTGAACCCGCGACCTGTGGGTCAGCAGCCGAGTACCTTAGCCACTAGACCACCGCGGCGGGGATCAATACAATTTGCAGTTAGTATCATTCTCCCGGAACGTTTTGGTAAGACTGAGCTTTAAAATCACTTTGATTGCTCTAAAGTTTAATGTTATAGTCAAAAATAATATATAATGAAAGAAGGTGCTGCCAGTTTGAGAGCGGTTTTATAATAGGTGTGATGATACAAATGCATTTTATGTGGCATTCGGCTTGGTCCGCACGTTCTCAAGCTGTGAAAAGCTTCTTCTCAGAGTAGAGTCGGCTGTCTAGGTAAATGGCAAAATATTGTAACTAGCTTTACTGCCGCCGTAATGACTCAGGGAGAGCACACATACAATGATATGTGTCATATGGACTACTAATAGGGTTTTTTCTTCAACCAGTTTTACCAAATTATCACCGTGTGTTTGCAAGAGCCAGTTTGAATCTGTGCAGCAGCGTTTCCTATTCTCTTCACATAGAGGTTAGCAGGCTAAAATTATAACTTGAGTGAATCATTTAGAGGCGCTGGGTAATGCTTAGCATATAAACGAATACAAGAATTACGCTGCTGTCAAGTATTGTGAATTATAATCAGGCGAAGAAAATCATCACCTTATGATTCAAAATATCAGTGCCGGAGTGTAAGCTTGAACTTTTCTGCATATCTTAAGGTATATATATATATATATATATATATATATATATATATATATATATATATATATATATATATATATATATAAATACGTGAAGGTATGGGATATGGCACAACGGGAGCGTTGTCAACAAGGATAAATATATTTATTTCCCAACAGTTTCGGGAGGGGTCCTCCCTTTATCAGGGGATGAGTTATACCTCATCTTCTGATGAAGGGAGAACCCCTCGCGAAACTGTTGGGAAATAAATATATTAATCCTTGTTGACAACGCTCCCGTTGTGCCATATCCACTACCTATAAATATATATATATATATATATATATATATATATATATATATATATATATATATATATATATATATATATATATATATATATATATATATATATATATATATATATATATATATATATCTTGGTTCTGCTGTGTTTTAATTGGAAATTTTTACGCCGATCGATTCCTGGAAAATGTTATGTACAGAGCGATATAAGATAATACTTCAAGAATTGCGTTCGTTTGTGGAAAGCTACAGCACCAATAACCTCGACGCTTCATCACACCTGATAGATTTTCGCACTTCTACGCTTCACTGAGTGTGCATCACCGAAAACTGTTGGTATTTCTTCTGAGCGTAAACTTCAGGGCCCATGGCAGAAACCTCCAACAAGCCAACCTTGTTTAGAGTCTTGCGTCTCGGGCACTCTCTGTCAAGATGCTAGCACAAGCTGTGATATCGTAATGTAGAGGGCCCAACTGAGTAATGCAAATGATTTTAACGTAAGAAAGACCCTCCCGTCTACATTAAGAGTACCGAATAGATGGATTATCCGGATAAAACATTTAGAATGTCAACATGCTGAGTTGGTGCATTGTTAAACTTTGTCTTAATTTTTAAAATGCATAACTTGTCTCCACAAGAACTTGTCTTGATCTGCTTCCACGTGACAACTATGTGTACTATTCTAGGTTTATGGGGATTGAAGAGCCGCCTTACGTAAAACGGCACCATTATTATATAATGACAGCATTCGGAGGACGGAACACCCCGTTACCGTGATTTTAGAAAGTAAAGGAAACTACTCGGTTAAATATCTCGCAACCCCACTATACTGTTATACGCACAACGCGGTCAACACTATACAAAAGCGGGCCACATTGTCAATCTACGCGTTTCTGTGAATATGCAGAGGTCTTGAGAAAAACTATCCCTTGATAACCTGGTCGGCTTTATTGATGTTATTGAGTCAAATATGTTTGTAAAAAAACCATTTTATGATATTGTGTCTATAAATTATTATTGCATGAAACTGAACTTGTCCACTTTTCTACAAAATTTTCAGCCAAAGTTTTGAAGAAAAGGCAACTGCTCTTAAAATGTACGGCTACACTAAAGAAAACGCCATCACATACGTGACAGAAGGTAAGATTTGCTGTTACTCTTTCTGTACCAGTGCATGTTATTTTTGGATGCGCAAGCGTAAAACCAAAATGTTACACACTTACTGACTATTGACTAGATAAAGCTGGAAGATCTCATGCGTGCGTTTTATGTGGGTGGAAATATTATGCCAGTGCTAGCTGCAAGTATACTGCTGCTTCCTCTGAAATAATGTGTACTTGCTTTTTACTCTTGATATGTGCAGAGAAGGTGACCAGTGAACTATATTCATTGAAAAAAATGATTTACGAATGGCTTGTTAAACTCACTGAGGTGTGTCACTCAAACATAAAATAATATCACAAGCAGCTTAGAATCACTATGGGCCTGAAGGCACTGCTCCTGATATTCACAATACAGGAGCGATAGAATACACTTACGTACAAGTAGTACAAACTTTATTTTTTGGCCAAAATATTTTATTTATGTTCTGTTTTAGCACAGTAGAACAGCACAAATACTTTCTCTTTTATTTGCTGCAACATTATTTCAGATTTTTCAAATTTTCGCCCTCAAAACACCATCAAAGGTAACAGAAATGCTCTGCTAGTGTACTAAGTTAAAAATAAACAGTTGGCTAACAAAGAAACGCTATATAAAATCTGTCTTGTCCACATTCGTAGCAGTCTGTATTTGTTTTCGCCTTGTTGAGTGGACTCTCAATAGCCTAGCGCAATTTTAGGGTAATTCACTTCTTGACGCAACTAGGGTGTGATTTTCTTGTCCATGCGTAATGCAATCAAGAGAATCGTTCGACTTTAATTAAGTTCCCTGGAGTATTCTGAATGGCGGTGTATTTTTTTTTTCAAATTTGCCTTTTGGGGTTGGCAATCACAATGACTACACAAAGTGCCCTGTATTCACCGAGTATATAAAATAACTCTGTATATTTTCAAGCAATGTGACTTTTCACACATGAATAGCGAGGGTCACATTAACAAATTTGATGCTCTAAACCTAAATGTATATATCATTAGTCAGTTTTCCACTCATAATTATATCTCGTGATGCTTAACCGCAACAGCCAACAATAAGAGCGCCGCACACTGGCCGTACTGTTTTTAAGGAACGTTGCTCAGTACTTCAAGGGTTTCTCAAAACATAGACATAGTGAAAAAAGCAGTGATCCCTAACTTCTAAGGCTCAACTGCAAATAAACCAGATGCATTGTCCTAAGGTTGAAGGTTGGAGCCAACAGGTTCCCATAAAATGAGTGAGTGCAATAATAAACTTTCACAATGTTTTAATGTATTTAATTGATTGTATGACATTTGGGGTTGAACTTCCCAAACCAGCATATGTTTATGAAATACGCCGCAGTGGAGGGCTCCAGAAATTTAGACCACCTTGGGTTCTTTAACGCGCACCCAAATCTGAGCACATGGGCCTATAACATTTCCGCCTCCATCGGAAATGCAGCCGCCGCAGCCGGGATTCGATCCCGCGACCTGCGGGTCAGCACCCGAGTAACTTAGCCGCTAGACCACCGTGACGGGGCGTTTTATTGTATCTATTCCTTAACACTTTCACATCCTTATTACAGTTATGCACTGTATATTTTCATGTTGGATTGTAGATGGACAAGTTCTCACAGACGTCCTGGCATTATCTGACGATGATTGCAACGTGCTTGACGCTCTTGGCGCAGACGAAACCGAGACAGGTACGTACCTTTAGTGACTTCAATTTCTTCAAAAAATTGTAACACAGCGCTTTAACGAAGGTATTGCGCATTTTTTGTGAAGAATTCTTTTCAAGTGGTTCAATAACTGAGTTACTTGATAACTTGATGAGCTGCCTCTTATCTGTTTTTCTCTTTGCTTAACATACAGCACTGTTCACGAGTTTTTTATTTGCGACAAATATACATGAAAAATATTCTTATTTATAATTTCGTGCACGTGTTGTGAACGGCATCTAAAAGAAGTGCCCCTGAAAATAGTTCTTGTAAATCTTTTTTTTGTCATGCGAAGCTTTGTCTAACCTTTATTCGTAGACATGTATTAATGACCAAATGACACAAGTGTTTCTATACCTAAAACTGTTAGCATATACGAGATGATGCAAGATAATCTCTGCGAGCAAGTGTGATCTAAATGTTGTTCTTCAGTATTGCTCTTCATTCTCTATTGGGGTGTTATCTCAGACATCACTGTAGAAAACACCAGCCATGTAAATGAAGAAGCTTCGTTGGCTGAATGAAGCTCCTAGCCTAATACAATAAAAATGAAAAGTCTGGAGTACGGTTATCTTCACAGGGGCACCACAATAATAATATTTTTTTTCTGCGAACTGAGAGAAAAACGTATTTAATAGAGAAAAATGAATGTATTCTACCCACTATTGATTCCTAAAATTGGCAAATTTTGTGCGTGCTCATAAAGGTTGTTACTGGCAATTTGTACGCCTAAACACGAACAACGGAATATTCATATAGATAACACGCCTATTGCTATATATTTAATGCAAAACGTTTATCATGCTTATTTCTATAACTGGGCATCTTAAACTCCTCTAAATATGGGTGACGCCAAAGATGATTGATGAACCAAGCTTCAGTATGATTAGAGAGCATCAGCTGGAAACTTAGCATTTGAATATAGTGCTAACAGCCAACGCTACGGACAACAATCGAATCAATTGTAGCATGCAGCGAGAACACATTGGACACATTGCGTCATGTGTGTACATGGGTGTTGTTAAGCGTGTTTTGTAAGATCGGAAGCGTCGTTTAGGTTATCAGGTCTTTGTACACTTTGAATTATTACTTTTTGTGCTTCACAAAAAACAGATAATATTCTAAGATGAATCGCTAACTATGTTTGAGTTTTGATTTCTGTGAATGCTAAAAAAGTTTGAATAGTTAGTATTTTAGAACAACCGCCACCCCAAAGAAATCTTTTTTTAATTGTTTCTTGTCCATGCATCGTTGCACGTTGTCTTGAATACATTAGTTTTGAGCTTATAAATCATGTTCATCGTGTTCCGGGGCACTAATATACACCTTGCATTCTATTCCAGGTTACGAACTATGGGCAAAAGATTCTGACAATGTTCCAACCAGTTGTCTAGAAAAGTTCAATGAGTTCGCTGCCGGTCTACCGGTACGCGACGTATTCACAAATGATTGCCTTCCAGACCTAGAATAATAACTTGGGAGTATCGTGCCTTCAACGTCAAACTGCGGTATTGCCAACTCATGTTTCCATGTTTGACGCAGTGCATTTGACGATATCATTTACCTATGTTTCTTGTGTTTGGTACTTTATAGTCTCTGCCGCCACCTAGCAGTACTCCGAAATAAAATATTTTGTAGGTAAAATACAGCGTCAGATTTTCATTTATGAAATGTTTGTACGTCTTAGCAGCAGGCATACCAACATACATTTCTCGAATACATGCTGTAAATGTGAATCTTGTGTTGAATTTTAAATAACAGGAAAACTTCAACCGCGACATATTTTGCTTGAAGTTAGCCACAACGAAACCACGTGTCGATTCAATACATCGCCGTAATTCGAGAAGTGATAAGCCCTATACCGGGAAACGCAGTGCTCGACTTACCCCACATGCAGTCAGCTCATCATCGGCACCCTCATATGTCGACCCGAAAATCAGGCACCTATGAAAAAACTCTTTTCGTGAATCATATACCGTGCATCGACTGCCCCTCTTCTTACATAAGGGCAACAAAGAGTTTTCGTGAAAGGATATAGCATCACGAGAACAACCTCTGTCAATTGAACAGTGAAGTGAGTCCAGTATCAGCTAATGCTTTTACTGCCATCCCCGACCCCACAACCCATAAATTCAGGTAAATGAAAGGAACCCTCACCTGCGAATCCACGTAGAATCTTGGCGCATTCAGCAGACATCGGGAAACATCAAACTGCTCCACGAAGACAATGCCCTCCTTCTACTGCCAGAGCTTCGACAGGTTACGGCGATCCTCTTATGCACGGCTAAAAAAAACGTATAAGTGCCACATAGTTCTGGCGCTCTAAATCTTGAAAAAGCCGCAGGCCCGGTGTTCAAAATGTTGAGATTTTTTATGAAATACACTTTTCTTGCGGCTTTCTTGCTCCTTCAGTTTGTATTCAAACCGGCCAGACTTGTGGGAATTGTTCAGCTTTTAATTCCTGCATTTGTACCTGCTGTTTGCCTAGTGGTTCATCTGTTTTTTTTAATAACCGTAGTTGAGGCAGTAAAGGTAAACTGTTATTTACTGATTAGAAAGGCGTCAAGTCAATAGCTTCACAACGCTGCCGCACCCAAATCTGGGCCAAATACTACTTCATACATGTAATATGGTGAGCAGTATCGACTAGAACACAGTGCTAGTGTCTATTCACTGAGTATACTTACGAAACTGATACGCTTGATTAACGCTTAAGTTTCAGTCTGTTGAGCACTTTTGCTCTGCTGGCTCAGGGGTGCTAGGAAATATGTTTGTCAGCAACGTAGCTTTCTGGCGAGTTGGTTGATAGAAATAGGAAGAAAAAAGCACTGAAGTTCTAGCCTTATGAAAACTAACCACAGTCTGTTGGTCTGAGGGAATTCATAATACATGCTAGTTTTGTTGTGTTGGTAACGGTGTACTGGTGCCTGCCTGCTGGTGTCCGCATCCTGTTACTGGTCTGCTGGCAGCAGCCCACCGTTGCTGGTCTGCCGGTAGCGGCCTACTCCTGCTGGTCTGTTGGCATTGCATTGGGTGTATTGACCAGTGTATTCCGCCTTCTGGTCAACCATCCCACTCGTGCCGTGAGAAATAAATAAAGCTGCAATGAACCCAACTGTTGCGCTATTGGGCGTGCTGTTATGAGGTGGTTGCTACTGCAACAAATACGCCAAAAATTAGACACGAACACGTTCCCGAAAGCGTAAAAAAACATTACCAGAATATCTTGCGCAACAAAGGCTTATTGATTGATTTGTTTTTCTTTGCATGTATCGAAGATTTTGGCCCTTATGCTTCGTGAAGTGCTAGAATCGGTGGCAGCTTCTTCAGCAACTGTCTCACTTCTTTACGCGTAAAATAACGCTGCGAAAATCATAGCGAATCAATAATGCCTTCAATTTTTTTTCTATCACACTCCTATTTCAAAACCCAGCACCATCAGTTACCAGCATCCAGTGCCATTCCAGATTATGGGCGCAATATCGCGCCGGATACTCGGATGTTGGAGCAGCATATCTCAGGGAGGTGCTGAGTACACAGGGCGAAACACCTTTACAGCGCTAGAAATGGGTGCGTAGTCACCATAAATAATTCATTTTTTGAAGAAGTGGTTTAGGGCGCACTAACGCAATGATTGACCAAGAACATAATTACAACCGCCTAGAAGATCCGAACTCGCTACCTCATTATTCTGAACCTCGCCAACTCCTGATTACTACATCGCACCCAAACCCGTTCAGCTGCTAGTAAAATTATTATTTAACCAAGAGACTTGCTGCTCAACTTCATGTTTACAAATAGAAGTGTTAACAAAGACTAAAAAAAACTGCGTCTTTATTTGAAACTCATGACCACCTGCTCGGCACCGAAAAGCTCATATTCGCTAAAAATGGATAGTTTGTTGAAAAATTCACACCATACCTACAAAAAATATCAAATGGACTGTAGGACTGCAGTCAAATGGACTGCAGCCACATATTGCGGCTGTTAGTGCATACATTTTAGGCCTTTTGTCACTCTTGCAAATTGTCAAAATATACAGCGCTTTCATGATGACTTGTCTGACATATATGCACGAAAACGATTGAGTATTAAGTAGTGTTCTCGCGAAAAGACGATAAGACAGAATACAGCAGGCGTTCCAGTGTACCTCTTTGCAGTTGTATCGACACCTACAACTATCCTGCAGGGACGTCTGTGCAAGCAGGCATTTGATATGTAGCGACACCATTGACGTGAGCTAACGAAAGGTTTCGACATGTCCCACACCTAGCCGTGCGTGGCTTCACCATGTCCGGGGAAAAGGGGATATGGGGGGTTGAGCCGACGCTGGATGATTGAACCTCTAAGGTACCCCGGCAGAGGGAACACACCACTTTGGTCCCGGCTTCACGTAAACGGCACTCTTGGGCTGACCTACCAAAAAAAAAATTCTGCCGTCAACTTTTTCTATCTCTCTCTTCCTACATCTTCGACTGTTCTCTCTTTCAGTCTTTCCTGCCATCTCCCTATTTCTGTTTACTTCATCTTCCAGGCGGCAAGGGTTAACCTTGTGTAAGTGCGCTCTCTTGGTCACATGTTATTGGGATGTCCTATCTTTATACTGCAGGCGCTGGCATGCCTTTTTATAATTGTGGTGCTGCGTCCGCATGCTGGGCTCCGTGCTGAGTGGCTGGCATGGCTGCTGAATTTTTATGTATTTCTGGCCTCTTTTCTTTTCTCCAAACTGTCTAATCGCCCTCACTCTAGGAGGAGCGCACCGAAGGAATGCTGAATGGCTTCCTAAAACCCCAACAATCTTCCCGCACTTACATGTGATTCGCTGTGAAACACAAAAAAAAAACGCGAGCACAATCTCTCTATTTGTCGTATCAAAATGCCTCACCAATACCGTTAATACAGGTTATCAGGCTACACGCATGGCCAGTGGGGACATTCATCTTGAAGTACAAAGCAAGGCCTAGTACGAAAATTTCTCAAAACTCACCTCTTTCGAAACCACACCTGTATCTGTCACACCGCTCCGTTCCCTGAACATTTCCCGAGGCCTAGTGCTTCATCAAGACCTAATCGACCTGAAAGAGAGGGATCTCCGTGAGACTGGACCGAACAGTACTTAACGCATGTTCAGAGAATTAGGATCAGCCGTGAAAACAAAGAAACTCCGACAAAGCGTCTTATTCATACATTCTCCTCAAGCACACTTCCAGAATACATCAAAACAGGCTACTTGAAATAAGGGTCCGACACTACATTGCCAGCACCCGACGCTGTTTTAAGAGCCAGCGTTTCGGCCATGGCTCTCAGAGCTCCCACGGCCATCAAGCCTGTGCAAAGCGTAGTTAGCACGAACAAGCTACAGACAACTGTGAAGAAAAACTCTCGCGGCGCAAACTGCAGTGGTAGACACCCCCTTTCCTCTTGCTCATGCCCTACAAAGTAAATATCGCACATATGCTCAAAGTAAATCAAAACAACTCATTTATTCAGGCACGGAAGTGTCTACTTTGCAAGATTTTTCGTGCACGAAAGGGGACAGTGCCACCGAAATCCGCTGCGCTCGCACGTGCCACACAAAGTGGACGGGAAGCAGTGCCTTTCACCCCCTCAGCAAAAGTAGCACAGGCTCTTCCTGCAACAAAAGGCTTGCAAGCCTCAGGACCTGAAGTCTCAGGGCCTTCTGTCTCGACAGATTTCCCTACAATTTCCGTACCCGCACGCATGAACCGCGAGCGGACATCGAGCACTTCGTCCGAGGTGATGGGCACAAAAGCAAGTCCTATGGGGTCTTCGGTGCCGAAGCAAAGGCGTGGCTCTTTGGAGCGAGCCAAAAAGTGAAAGATCATCATCACGGGGCCTGATATTGACTTCTGACTTAACGCAATCCTTCTTTAGTACAAACAGCACTTATGTACACTCAATTTGAATGCACAAACAATACAATTGAACGTCAGAGGACTGCTTCGAAACCTCGACGATATCTAGAAACTCTTGCACAAACATTACATTCAGAAATCGGTATTCAACTGCACGGCAACGTCTTTCCGATTATACCGAATACAAAGTCTTAGGCCTGATCTTGGACACCAACCTAACCTTCATACCAGACGTCAAGTATCTAAAAAACTAGTGCATAAGAGCCATGAATATTTTAAAGGTGTTGTCAGCCCTACGGGGAAAAGTGACAAAACATGTCCGATCGATTTGTATGCAAGCCTCATACATACTCGTCTAGATTATGGAGCAATTGCATATTAGTCTGTGACACCTACTGTCCTTGAAATGTTTGACCCTGTTCATCATCTAGGCATCCGCCTCTCAACGGGTGCTGTTCGCACTAGCCCCGCAGAGAGCCTGTACGTCGAACTGAACGAACGGTCGCTCCACCTGCAGAGATGTTAGATGTCTTTCAATAAGTATCTTAAAGCGAACGCAAACAAGAAACATCCTTCACATTTTACAATTAATGACATGTGAAGCCTTGCTGTGTTTGAGAAACGACCCTCTATGAGACAGCCGTCCTCACTCCGTGTGAGAACCCCAGCGAAGGAAACTGATGTGCCACTTGAACACCGTGTCATGTCTCCAGCAGTATGCCTGCCACCGGGGTAGTAGCAGGCGATAGATTGCGACGTGTATTTCTTGGAGGTCACGAAGCACGCAACCACTGCACATATTCAGACCTTCTTATAACTACCACAGAAATTGACATGTCCTGAGTTCATCATGGATGCCTCAAAGACCAACATTTCTGTTTTCGCAAGCCGGCGTTCTGCACCCTCATACATGCATTTTCACCGGAGAAGCTTATTTAATACTTGCGGCTGGTAAACACTGCATACAAATAAAACTACAGTAGGCAATATTATAAGGCAAAAAAAGCAATAACAAGGCAATAAGAAAGTCTCCGATTGGGAAGAGGAAAACAGGTGACTACTGGAGGCACAGAAAAGCAAGTATCTTTTGTTCTTCTGGAAGAAAGGCATCTATTTCGAACCCGATATCGAACTGTATGAGCAAATGCATAGGCATTTTCACCGGCAAAGCCTATGCGATACTTGCGGCTGGTAAATACATTAAACAAATAATACTACAGATTGCATTATTCTACACAGATTTTCTAAGCGTAGTAAAAGCTCTGAAAATGTTAAAAGCACAAAAAACACTGTTTTTGCCTAGCTTCATTGGCAATTATCCACAGTTCACTCATCCGAGACATGTTGTAGTCTGCGGGGTGCCAGGACACCGCGAAATACAAGGCAACGTTTTAACTAAATCCGCCCAAAAAACCGCTACCAATTCAACGATACCGATTCCTGCACTCGACTTGAAACCTTCTACAGCTCAGGGGTTATTGGCAGAGCAGATGGGACACACGCCCAGGTAATAAATTGCATTTCATCAAGCCGCGAGTTGGTCTTTGGCCGCCAGATCAAACTCACGCCACACAGAAATAATACCTACAAGGTTAAGAACAGGACATTTATACACTACAGATTCATTTCTTTTGTCAGGGGCCAATCCGCCTTTGTTTGCCGATGTGGAGAAGCACTCATCGTCCCCGCATGGGCATCTGCTTGCGCAGGCATTTGGTGTGTAGCGGCATCATAGACCCGAGCTAACGGGGAGGGGGTTTAGACCCCTTCCCACGCCTAGCTGTGCGTGGCTGAGCCGTGTCCGGGAAAAGGGCATCCTCGGGGTGGAGCCTACGCAGGGTAATTGGACCTTTAAAGCCCCCCCCAACCACCACCCCCCGGTGGTAGCAACACACCTCTTTGGCCCTGGCTTCACGTAAACGGCACCTCTGGCTTGACCCACCCAGGGGAATCGGCAGTCGCTTTTTCCCATTTCTCTCTCTCTCTAAATCTTCGTGTTTATTTTTCACTTTTTATCAGTAATGTCTTCTACTCTCTTCTGTTTACTTGCAAAGTTCTTGGCGGCTAGGGTTAACCCTGTGCAATTAGCCTACCTTGGTCTAGGTGCATTGCGTTATAGTAGCGTTGCAAGGCTGGCGTCTGCAGGTTTTGGCGTCCGCAAGCTTGTAGCGCCTTTTGTTGGGCTGCATGTTGGGTGGATGCCTAAGCTTCCAAAAGAAAATAAACATGCATGGATAGAGCTTTTCCCTTGTTAATTTATCTTACCGCCTGAAAGTGCGTACGGAATGAAGACTGCATTTTTCAACCGATCAAATGAAAACTTCTCCCATTATCATCTTATACATAGTAAGAAAAGTGGCAGGCAAGCCAGAACTGTATCCCTCTTTGACGTATACAGGCGTTTTACCGAAGCTATTTGGGCCGGGTACGAAGTGACCAAAATGGCCAGCGGACACCTCCTTCTTCAAGTTCGAGAAACAGAACAGTTTGCGAAGCTATACAATCTTTCAACATTTGGCGACACTCCGTTCACTGTGACAACACAGATACCAATGAACACAACTCGCAGAGTGGTATCTGACACTGTTTTGCATTTTGGAAACGAAAAAGAGACAATCGCAATGAAGAATCAAGAAAACGTCATCCTCTAAGAACAAAGAATAAGAGTGTCGCCATTGTATGGCCCAACATATGCTGATGCGGCGCGTCAGGGGGCAACGCCACACCAGCCCTCGCCACTGCTTCTGCCAGCGCAGAGCGAGCCGTCGGATGTGGCGCCTACCCCCTAGGAGGCAGTAGTTCAGTCTACTCCTCCTTTTAGCTAATCTAGACCGGAGACTTCAGGGTCCTCTGGTCTCAAGGCTAAAATCAAAACCACCAGCTCACACGTGCGGCCATTCAGTGCCTCCGCAGAGGCAATGGATACAACGGTACCTTCAGTGCAAAAAGAGCGGCATGGACCCTTGGAGCGCGACAAAAAAAAAGCCAATAACGGGGCTGGAATACCGTCTTACCACCTGAATTAACAAGTTCACTTTTGCACAGAATACTCTCTGTACACGCAGAAGCATTTCTTTTTAATATGCAGACAGAATTATTACAGTGAAACATGTGAAGCCTTCTTTGAAACCTTGATGACTTACAAGAACTCCTTCATAAACACAAAGCTATACGCTGTGTGTACAAGAAACGCGCTTAAAATGAAAGCATACAAGTTATTTTACGTAACTACGTAATCTTCTGAAAGGATAGAAATGATGCGCGCGCCGTCATCCGGTGGTGTAGCTGATATAGTTATTCAAGAGATAAGATGTACACTATTACCCCTTCAAACTTCCCTAGAGACGGTGGCTGTCCGAGCAGCTGTTCTAAAGAAACTTGTCTTCGTATGCTCTTTGTGATACCTCAGCATCACCGTCTTAAATAATGTGAATTCCAGTCTATAATAGACGAACTACCTGAACCTTATAACTGGTCCTCGGGGACCTGAGCTCACATAGAGTCCTGTGGGGTGATTCTCGCTGTGATGCACGATGTTGCCTCATTCAACAGTTTCTCTTCTCTTCAGATGCCTGTCAGGTAAATAGGAAGGAACCAACTTACTATAACATGGCCAACAAAACATACTCTTCTAGAGACCTCTGTATTGTATCTCCTTCACTTCTACGTTTACCGAAATAGAAAGTCAACAGTTATTCATATTGTAGTGACCATTAGAGTGCACCAACAATATATGAATGGCTGGTAAACAAAGATGACTGGGAACAATGTCATAACACAACTTACTTATTTGAAGCTGTGCAGTACTTCATGGCTTTTAATACTGACGCAGACACTAAATGCATCCCGCAAACACCTGGATATTCCGGCAAGTAACGCGTGCCATGGAAGAACATTGAATGCAGAATTGCGCGAAAGGAGCAGAACAGGGCATGAAAGTTGCTGCGGAACTCAGCGAAAACAAAAAAACCTTGAAAGCTTTAGGAAAATAAAATCTCAAGGTAAGAGATTGCCTCGGCAGACCAGAAAGAACAGTTTGCACACGTTTGTAACAGTGATCAACTCGCACACACAGGTGGCGAAAGCCTCTATCATGGCTAGTAGGGTAGCATGAAAACAAGTAAACTCACTCCCGCTCTTAAACACACATGGCGACAGCTTGGAAGATCAAGCGAACTTCTTCGGCGCACACTTCGAATGGGGGTTTAGCTTGTCAAACTTTACTGACGCTTTCCCAAAACATAAAACAAAAATTAAAAAGGAGAAACTAGAACACAAATGTACCGAACACGAAGTATACAACCAGGCTTTCGTCTTGGCTTAGGTCCAGACATCACTAAACTCCTGCAGCGTTTGCGCCCCAGGTTCTGATCGAGTGGTGTACAATATGTTGAAAAACCTGCCCATTGAATCGCAAAAAACCCACTTGGTTTTTACAATGCTACCTGGTTTTGTGGCGCTATCCCTATTTCGTTTAAAGTAGCTATAATCATTCCAATTTTAAAATAGAGCCCCCGCAGGGGCGCCTGCGCAAGTAGGCGTTTGGTCTGTAGCGACACCATGGATCCGAGCTAACAGGGGAGTTTCGACTCTCTCCCACGCCAAGCCGTGCGTGGCTTTGCCATGCTCAGATAAAGGGGATCCTGGGGGTTGAGCTAACACTAGTTGATATGACCTTTAAAGCCCCCCGGCAGAGGCAACACACCTCTTAGTCCCCGGCTTCACGTAGACGGCAGCCCTGGGCTGATCCACCCAGGGGAAATCGGCCGTCGCCTTTTCCTATCTCTCTCTATGTACATCTTCGTCTTTATCTATCACTTTTTATCGGTCCTGTCATCTTATCTTTTCCGTTTACTTCCATTTTTTCTGGCGGTGAGGGTTAACCTTGTGTAGTTACCCAACCTTGGGTAGTTATATTTGGTTATAGCGGTGATGCATGGCTGACGTCTCAAAGTGTTCACTATTAAACATTGTAGCGTCCGTTTGTTGGGCTCGGTGGTGGGTGGCCACCATCGCAGCAGAACTGTACACAATCTGTATGGCCTACGTTTTCCCCCTCTCCCTGATCGGCACCCCAAAAGGTGGCGCACCGAAGAATCGTTTCTTTTTTCCAAACCGAAGCAGTCCTTTCCCAAGTTTCATGTCGTCCATAGCCAAAAAGAGAACAAAACAGTTCGAGCAATTTCACTTTTTCTTGTTTTGAAAACACTCACCGAAGCAATCGGCCCAGGATACCGTGTAACAAAGTTGGGAAGCGGCGATCTCCTTTTGGAGGTTCGCGACAAGCTCTAATACGACAACTTACATAAACTGGTAGCGTTTCGGGATGTCTCAGTCTCAGTGGGCCCACACAGGTCAATGAATACAGTGCGCTGCGTAGTCTCTGATGACGACCTGCTTGGACTGTTCAAAAGTGAATCATTAGAAGCTGGCAAGACCAGAATGTAGTCAAAGTCCAAAGAATAATTATACGACCAGACAAAAAGGAAACACCCATGAAAAACATAATCATCACCTTTGGTACCAGTGACTTACCTGATTCAATTGAAACTGGCCACTGCAAGTTCCGTGTCAGGCCCTATGTGCTAAACCCTCACCGATGTTTCAAGTACCAGCGCTTTGGACATGGGTCACAAAGTTGCAGAGGGCGTAATACTTGTGCAAACTACGCATCTAACGAGCACGCATCAGGCATGTGTAATGCAAACACATCATGTTGTGCGAACTGTGAAGGAGACCATGCTGCCTACTCGAGATCGTGCCCAATCTTGAAGAAAGAAAAACAAATAGTTGAGATTAAAGAGAAGTTCAATCTGGCCTTTCAAAATGCACGTATACGGTTCTCCATCCATCAGTCCAGTCCCTCTTTCGCCGATATGACAGGCCTGGGTGCCTCGCCGCATCTTTCCGTGCCCGCAAAAGTCACACGGAGTGAGACTGCGGGCGCGCCACAAGCACCCCCGGCTGGAGCAGCCAGTACTGCTCCGCCAGTTAACAAACAGGGCCAGCAGGCTCCCCAGTCTGCCGGACGTCTGCCCACTGCAAGCGCAGTTAGGTCTGAAAGTTCTGTGAACGTGCCTGCCGAGCAGACACCATCTACCACCTCACAAAAGGCGATGGATACAAGTACGACTCCTCCGGCGCCCGAGACGCCGAAGGAGAAGCGCAGCTCTTTGGAGCGCACTAAAATGCAAGACTACAAATTACCGGGCCTCCTAAGGACCCTGTAACGTAAGGCGACACCTTTGTGCACACAGCTTCACACAGATTATTATGACACAAATACTACAGTGGAACGTCAGAGGTCTGCTGATAAACCTCGACGATATTCAAGAACTTTTACTCAAATATACACCAAATGTGTTGTGTGTACAAGAGACACACTTGAAATTGAAATACACAAACTTTCTACGTGGTTACACTATGTTTAGAAAGGATTGGATTGATGTAGTTGCGTCATCCGGTGGTGTTGCCATTTTGTTGATCTAGGAACTGCCTGTACACATTTACCACTTGAGACGTCTGTTGAGGCAGTAGCCGTACGAGCCATTATCTTGAATAAACTGGTCACAGTTTGCTCTATTTACATACCTCCTGAGCACCAACTTCGTAAACATAAATTCCAGACGTTAATTGATGAAGTTCCAGAACCATACCTTATCCTTGGAGATTTTAACGCACATAGCAATTTGTGGGGTGACTCGCGCTGCGATGTACGAGGTCGTCTGATTGAACAGTTTTTTTCTCCTCTGGTGCTTGTCTTCTCAATAGAAAAGAGGCAACATATTATAGCCTCGCTAACCATACCTACTCGTTCATCGACCTAAGCATTGTATCTCCATCGCTTCTTTCACTACTCCACTGGAAAGTCATTATTATACCTTTTGGAAGTGACCACTATCCTGTAGATCTGAGCTCAGCAATACGAAATAAAACTCCTCCATAGGTTCTCAAATGGATTGTAGAAGCCGACTGAGACCAGTTTTACGAAGCTGCTAGCTTAAGTTGGACTGACATATGCGGTTCTAGCTTAGGTGCAGCTGTGCAATGCTTTACTGCTTTTGTTATTGAAGCTGCACTTAAGTGCATTCCGAAAACATCTAGACTGGGCCGAAAACAACGAGCCCCCTGGTGGAACAGTGAGTGCCAAAATGCTTGCAAACAACAAAACAAAGTATGGAGACTGCTCCGAGACTCACCGACCGCTCAAAATCTTGTCAATTTTAAAAACATTAAGCCCCAAGCCAGGAGAACGCGTCGACAGGCCAGAAGGGAGAGCTGGCAGAGGTTTTTATCAGAAATCGGTACATATACACATGAAGCAAGAGCCTGGAGAATGGTCAGTAGGGTAGTAGGACGAAAACCGCATCCACTTTCTCTAGTAAGCACACAAGGATATTGTTTCAAAGACCAAGCGAAATCTCTCGGTACACACTTTGAACAGGTCTCCCGTTCGTCCCATTACAGTCAAGCAGTCTAGCATTTCAACCTTATAAAGCAAGAATAGAAAAAAAGTAAATAGAACGCAAATCCACAAAAAATGCGGCATACATTGAACCTTTCGTCTTAGCTGAGTTACAAGCATCATTAAACTGCTGTATCCCCAGGCACTGACCGTAAATTGTACGCAATGCTGAAACGTCTGCCTCCTGAAACCCAGAAAACTATCCTTTCTTTGTATAATGCCGCTTGGTTTTTCGGTGAGATCCCTTCCACCTAAAAAGAAGCAATCATTATTCCCATTCTTAAGCAGGGCAAGGACCCATCTTTAGCATCAAGCTACAGGACCATAGCATTGACAAGTTGCCTCTGCAAGGTTTTTGAAAAAAAAATGCTGAACAGACGATTGATGCATTTCCTTGAAACAAATAGCTTGCTTGACCAATACCAGTGCGGGTTTCGGGAGGCTAAGTCCACTACTGACCACCTTGTTCGTATCGAGGCACAAGTTCGTGATACTTTGATTCATAAACACTTCTTTTTGTCAGCGTTTCTCAATATAGAGAAAGCCTATGACACTAGGTTGCACTTTGGCATACTACGAGACCTGTCACACCTAGGTGTGCGGGGCAGAATGTTCAAAATATTCGAAAGCTACCTGTCTAATCGGACATTCCATGTTCGAGTAGGAAGTGTGTTGTCCCATTCATTTGTTCAAGAAACAGGAGTGCCACAAGGAGGGGTATTGAGTTGTACACTTTTAATAGTGAAAATGAACTCTTTGCGCCTCGTAATTCCGGGAAATATGTTTAACTGTACATATGTCGATGACGTGCAGAGCGGCCTTAGGTCCTGTAACCTCTCAGTGTATGAACGTCAGGTTCAACTAGGTTTAAACAAGGTCTCTCAATGGGCCGATGAGAATGGTTTTAAGCTGAACGCGCAAAAGAGTACCTGCTTCTTCTTCTGCCGAAAGAGGGGCGTTCATCCCAATCCCGAGATTGACCTCCATGGTTAGAGTCTGTCTATGAAAGCACAGCGTAACATTCTGGGCCTAATATTAGACACTAAGCTAACATTCATCCCATACATCAAGTATTTAAAAGACAGGTGTTTAAAAACCATGAATATTTTGAAAGTGCTATCACGAGCTACGTGGGGCAGTGAGAGGAAATGTCTGATGAATTTATATAAAAGCCTTGTACGCACACACCTAGATTACGGTGCTATAATCTATCAGTCTGCGACACCATCAGCCTTAAAGATTCTCGACCCTGTCCACCATCTAGGCATACGCCTCTCTACGGGTGCTTTTCGAACTAGCCCCGTAGAGAGTCTGTACGTAGAATCAAATGAATGGTCCCTCCACCTGCAGAGATGTTACCTGTCTTTTTTACAAACTACTTCAAGGTTAACGCTGATGAGGAACATCCCGCTCACTCCATAATTAACGATCTGTGTAACTGTACCTTGTTCAATAACCGTCCTTTGCTGAGACCACCCTACTCACTTCGCGTTAGGAGGGTCGCTGAGGAAATAGCTGTGCCACTTTTAGAACAACGTTTGTTGGCACCAGCAGTATATCTGCCACGGTGGAAGTGGTAAGTCATACACTGCGATCTATCTTTCATGGAAGTCACTAATTGCGCACCATCTGTACATATCTGCATGCACTTCCTCGAACGCTTACACAAGTACGCTTGCCGGGAATTTTTCACAGATGCTTCGAAATCTCACACTGGTGTGTCCTATGCACCTGTTGACCCATCTTTCTCCAACTCCGGTATCTTGCACTCCGAAACAAGCATCTTCACAGCAGCGGCTCATGCGGTATTTGTGGCTGTCAAGCATACTAGGAAACTTGCAACTACAACGCGTGGTAATATACACAAATCGCTGAACATTGTGGTGGCTCTGAAAACTTTGCAAAAACATAAAAGTCTGTTCTTGTGTCCTTGTACTTTCTGTTATGTGCGATATACGCTCCTAAACGGCATGTTGTAGTCTGCTGGGTGCCGGGGCACCGGGAAATCGCTGGAAACGTGTTGGCGGATCAGCTAGCCGCATCTTCTCGAGACAACGCTCGCGCCAATACATTTGTAGCTGTCCCGGCACTTGATATGAAACCATTTTTATGACGGGAGCTCAGGGCGTGCCGGCAGAGCCTATGGGATCGGCAGACAAAAAACGAACTGCATATTTTCAAGCCGAGACTTGAATATTGGCCAACAACATACAGATCACGCTACACACAAGTCACACTTACAAGACTACGGATAGGACACACATACTCGACACATTCATACCTTTTGTCTGGTAGCGATGCACCACGGTTCTCCACATCCTTGTCCAGCGCAGTGATTTAGATTCTCTCAGAAAAAAGCACTATTTACATCCCTAACGACAACAGATACCCTTGCACTCATCAATGCTCATCGGTAGAGAACCTTTTTTTCCTCATAAATCATTGCTGGCATTTTTAACAGATGTACGTACTTTTAATGTCAAATACCTAGGTGCTCCGTAGCACGATGTCTGAAGAGAGGTCGCTGCCGCGGTGGCTACATCTCCGTCACTGTCCTACTATCGCGGCGTCTCGTCATTTAGTATTATTGCACATATTTCACGTCAATGCCATTGTTGTAATGCTTCTATGTTTTTACCCGCGTTAGCAAGAGGAATTTTAAGGCCCTTTTACAGCCACGCCTCATATCATTGTTCATATATCTAGGCTTTTGAAATGGTGCTCTTTGGCCATCAATTGGCCCTTGGGCCATTGAAAACCACTCATCATCATCATAATTTTTTAAATAGGGCAAAGATTCTTCCTCAGTTTCTAGTGAGAGGCATATTGCATTCACAAGCTGCTTGTGAAAACTTCTCTAAAATTGATAAACTGCCGACTCGTAAATTTTCTTGGAACATTTTGCTTGACCCATTTCAGTGCGCATTTAGAGAAGATAGATTCACCACCGTACATCTTGTTCGTATGGAACTAAAGATCAGAGACGCTTTCGTCCACAAAGTATAATTTCTATTTGTGTTCCTCAATATTGAAAAGGCTTATGATACAACTTGGTGCTTTGGATAATTAAGATACCTGTCTGACTTTGGCCTGTGTGCCAGATTGTTTACCATAATCGAAAGTTACCTATCAAGTTGGACATTCCGTGTCTCAGGGAGAAGTGTTTTCTCACAAGCCTTTGCCCAGGAAACACGAGTGCCGCAAGATGGTGTACTTAGCTGCACTCTTTTGAATATCAATATAAATTTTTTGTGCGTGTCCATTCCTCGCAATATGTTTTATGGTACATATGTCGACAACGCCAAGCTTGGTTTCAAATTTTGTAATCTGGTCATGTGTGAGCGGCCGGTTCAGCTTCGTTTGAACAATGTATACAATTGAGCAGATGAAAACAGGTTTCGACTGAATGCACAGAAAAGCAGGTGTGTCTTATTCTCCAGGAAGAGAGGGATTCATTCAGAACCTGAAATTCAACAGCATGGGCATCGTCTTTCTGTTATTACTAAACCCAAATTCTTAGGCCTAATCTTGGATGCCACGCTAATTTTCATACCACACCAAAAGTCTCTAAAAACAAGTGCATAAATAATATGAATGTTTGACAGGTGTCGCAACGCACAAGTGGGGAAATAACAAGAGGTGTCTCATCAATTTGTGTACAAGTATCATAAATACATGCCATAATTACGGTGAGGACGCCAAAACCGAGGTTCATAAAGACGAGATCGGCTTAGGGCTTTGAGCTGTATTGGTCTGAACAAAGGACGAGCAGGAATAGGTCTTCGCGTACGCCAGCAGGTCTCTTTCGAATGCTGAATGGAACTACTCGACAACCGGAAAGGAGTGTCTGGCTCTCATCTGGGCAGTCACAATGTTTCGACCGTACTTGTACGCCAGGCCATTCGAAATAGTCAGTGACCACCATGCCTTGTGCTGGCTCGTTATCTTGAAGGACCCGTCCGGTCGCTCAGCTCGTTGGTGCTTACGGTTTCAGGAGTTTGACGTAACAGTGGTTACAAGTCGGGAAGAAAACATTCAGACGCAGACTGCCTGTCAAGAGCACCCGTTGAACCAGCTCCACCTAATGACGATGACGACGACGGTTTTCTCGGGGTAATTAGTGCTAGTGACTTCGCAGACCAAGGACGCGCAGATCCCGACCTACGCAGCGTCATTATTTTCTTGAATAGCCAGACCGAATCACCCCCCAGGATGTACGGGCTTGTCGTCTCGTCACTGTGCCTCCGCAATGGCGTGCTCTGGAAGAAGAACTTTGCACCAAATAGGTCGACATACCATTTAGTCGTACCATACAGCCTGCGGCAAGAGATTTTGCAGGCGTCTCACGACCAGCCAATCGCCGGACTTTTTGGATTCGCTCGTACTTCATCAAAAATCCAGGACAAATACTACTGGCCAAGTCTCAACGCCGACGTTGCGCACTATGTAGGAACCTGCCGCGGCTGTCAACAGCGCAAGACCCCACCTGTTAGGCCGCCTGGACTCTTGCAGCCAATTGACCCCCCAATGAGGCCCTTTCAGGAAATCGGTATGGACCTGCTTGGTCCGTTTCCGACGACATTCAACGCGAACAAATGGGTAGTGGTGGCTACGGACTACCTGACGCGCTACGTCGAAACGAGAGCGTTGCCGCCAGGGAGTGCACTAGAGGTCGCAAGGTTCTTTGCGAGGAACGTCGTTCTCCGTCATGGCGCACCTGATGTCCTTATTACCGACAGTGGAACGGCGTTCACGGCAGAGCTCACACAACAGATATTGCTTTCAGCCACACCTGTCATCGCCGTACGACCGCCTACCACCCCCACACAAACGGCCTCATCGAACGTTTCAACGAGACACTTGCCGATACGCTCGCTATGTACGTGGACATCAAGCACAAGACGTAGGAAGGAGTTCTACCCTACTTTACGTTCGCGTATAATACGGCGCACCAGGAGACAACCCATGTGACGCTGTTCAAACTTGTTTATGGCCGAGACACTACAACTACGCTGGATGCCATGCTACCACACGTCAATAATGAGAACATCGACGAAGATGTTGCCAGATTTCTACAACGTGCAGAGGAAGCCCGCCGGCCTGCCCGAACACTCATAAAGAAGGAGCAGCTTCGACACTTCAACTTCGACGCCGTGAGCAAGATTTCGCACCTGGTGATTGTGTAATGGTATGGACGCCGATTCGCCGTCGCGGTCTGATAGAGAAGCTCCCCTGTTGCTAGTTTGGACCTTACAAGATCACACGGCGTCTGGGGCCATTCACGTATGAAGTTGTTCCTGATCGGGTAACGCAATCTCAACGACGCCGGGCGCGCCCTGAAGTCGTGCATGTCATGCACATGAAAAAGTTTTTCCAGCGTTAGCGGACTCATGGACAATCTTTTGTGATGTGTATGTTTCTTCCTACAAGAATTGTTAAAAAAGCTCCCAGTTTTATTTGTATTCATTACGTTGTAGCATCGGGACGATGCTCTTTCTTGGAGGAGCACTGCCACGTGCATTTATGCTGGTGCCCGCTTCATCACGCAGCATTGTCTTCAGCTTCTCTGCAGTACGAAGTCGGTAACGCGTCGTTCTGTCGCTTGCGCGCTGGGCATGTCTTTGATAAGCAGTGGGACCACGTGATAATCTGATGCGTACCGGTGGAGAGAGCACGGGTATTCCTTCCATCGACGCTGAACCGGGCAGGCCGTTTTGAGGCCACCGACAGTTTTTTTTCACGAAATTGTTTTATGTGCACAAGTTCGCTCAAACAAAGTTTTTTACTTTTCAAGTCGCCTCGTCTCTGTGCTTACAGGCCGAAACCACCACTTAAGTGTGACATTAGGGGAATAGCATATCAGTCTGAGACAGCTACTGGGCCTAAAATGCTTGACCTTGTACACCATCCTTCTTGCATCCTTCTTTATAAAAGTTTGTCGATTTCGTTAGGGAGCACTATGGTGTTAACAGGATATCTCTATATTTCTTCCACGATGTTTATATATGTTTGATTGACGCCCTGATTCCTCCGTGTTCTCTGACTCCTGATATCTCCAAGAAATACAATGCCTTCTCGTAATCTATGAATGAAGTGTTTAGTGGTTAGCTGTATTTTCAGCATTTCTCCTGTAAAGTATATACAATGTGCTATTGCTGCTTGACGTGACCTGAAGTCTAGGGTGGGGGGCAGTGTATACTACGTTGCTGTTTTACTACTGCTTCTTGAGCTCTCGCCTCCGGGCTTGGTAGCTCTCTAAAGCATACATTTACAGCCCAAAGTCGTGATCTGCTTTCGAGGTAGCAAGTTGTTGCTGGCGTTGCCGCTTCACCTTAGAGAAGTAAAAGCTCTTTCAAGATCGTTTTCATTCATTACAAAAAGAGTGTGCGGTCTGTAGAGCACTTATTGGCAATCGCTATCGCCTTGCTCTGTTGTGGCACCTTGCGTGAGTGGCGTCAGCTATAGAACAATGCACGGCGGATCTGCCTAGACCCTGAGGGGCTCCAAACCAAAATTGGCGAGCGTTAGAAATAAATATATCAAAATGGCAAATGCAGAAAGCATTCTTGTATCTTCGTCATCCTCAACTACCCCCAATGAAGCTCCCCGAAAGGTGATGTGTTGCACCTGCTATTTGCTTCGTGGGCAATATTGGAAGAGGACTTCGTGAAGTCAACTCTACATGGTGGCTCTTTGTTGTCGCTGTCATATTAAGAAAATAAAAATATATTCAAGCCTAACTTGTCACATTCACTCGTTACGCGTATTCTGCTAGATGTGTGTTAAACTTGGTATGAAGCTTTACAGCATGTGATTTGCACAAAGCTGATTGGGTGAATTCGTCATTCAGTAGAAGCGTGCCGATATTTAACATTCGTTTGGCACTTTAAATCACTTGAAAACACAGCCATTGTGTTCCTGTTCGTCTTACTTCCTTCAACTTTGGAGTCAACAAAGGTTTATTATTGCGTATAATAAAAAATACTGGTAGAATCCTCGGCCAATTAAACATACAATACTTATGTTAGAGGTATAGTGCAAATGTTGTAAATCAGAACACCACATTAAACAAATCTCAAGCAGTATATGCGGGACAAGTAATTGTTTTACGTTGGACTGAAATATAATTGACGAGGGTATTTAATATGACGTTCTTTTTAGCCTGAATTATCTACTGAAGTAGTACATCTCTGGGCGCATGCCCTGCACATAAACGATGCATGCGGGCACTTCAAGCATAATTAATAGACAATGACGCATGTCAGTAGAATTGTAATGCGCCTTTATTTTTGGGCCTATCATTACTTTCTATTCAACTATTCCGGCGGATGGGCAGACATATTGAGAGAGTGACTTTCACCGATTCATTTTTGTGTCCTTTATTCACTCCAAGGAGAAATACTTCAAGTGGTTTTAGAAGTATTATGTCTCTTTTGTTCTGCGATAGGTCTCAGAATGAAGTGAGATCACTCTTGAAGAAGTACATAATCTGTCACGGCATAGATGACTAGAGATAACATTTTAGCTAAGTGATTTATTTTCATTATTTAAGGGGGGTATTAGTGCAACAAGAAGGGAAATTGAGCAGCCAGCAGCATTATAGAGTATGGGTAATCATTTCGTTTCATGAACACTCAACTAAAGGTTGAGTCACTTCAAACTAAGAACTCAAACCAGAGCTATTCTTGAACGACCATGTTCTTTATATTAAAAGTCGATATACATTTTTCCCATGCATCGCTAGTTTGAGAAACACATGTTCAACGCCGGCCTGTTCATTGCTCAAAACCCTAAGCTACCTCTAGCTGGCTACTTCCATAAAGAAAGAAACCAAGCATATGAGCACATCAAAAAAGAAAATTTAAGTTCATTATTGCTTAAATTCATTAGGAAAAACTTCCAAATATAATATTTACCTATGTTAATAAATTGACCAAACATAGAAATTCGGAGGTAAATTCATTTGGAAAAACTGCCAAATATAATATGTAACTATGTTAATCAATTGACCAAACGTAGGATGTCGGAGGTTCAAGTTTCTCTTTCAGCAAAACTGACAGGCTACTCGCGTAAACAGTAGTGTAATAAAGCCACGAATTCAAACATCCCAGTGTGATAGGTTCACAGCGGGCCGATATTTTTCCGCCGATGACATTGCAGAATATGACCTCAATTGATAACTGCTTTTTGGCGTGGCTAAGTAAAAGGTGCAGGGTTAAATGAAAAAAATCGCAAACACCAGCCATTCTTCAGCTTAATTAATCAAGACGGGTGCCATGTTAAAAAATACATAGAACTGACTGTACGCAGTTAAACATGCCCACTGCTTTTTTTGAATGCACCATCTTGCTTCCTTTATGAATGTGGTTTAGAACGCACAACGACAGCATTTGCGTTCACGATGCTGTGTTTTTCTTGCTAGCTCTTTAAAACACTCTTCCACTCATGTATAAAAGGAAGCGAAAAAAACATGTGTTTTCAAGAAGCAGGGAACAACAACGCTTATGCTGCATCGTTATTGAGAGTGGAAGGTATGAAATCTAGCTACGGTGAAGACCCGCCGTATGGACGAGACATTCGTGCATATAGAGAGCGCACAACTTCCATCAGATAAACAAAGAGTCATTCCCATGGTATAAACAAAAGACGGAGTGATTACCGCACGCACATCTGCTAGAGCTGCTGGTCATAGCTCAATCACTCTGGCGCCCACACCTGTTGAAGGCTGTGTACAAGTGTTAGTGGCGACGTACCGCGGCTGGCTATTTGCTTGTTGTCAGTATTTTGTCATCTGATAGTCTAATATTATATGGTTGCTTCGTTACTGATGATGCAGAGAAAGCTGCATGCCTAGGCAACTTTTTCCCCTCGGTATTTTCACCTAAACACAGTTGCAACTAGCGTGCAGCTATTAGGAGCGTTTCGCGTATGTTCCATCCGAGCTTAGTGGTAATAGAAGTGAAAAAATTTGAAGGATGTTGAATGAAGCAAATCTAGTGGTCCAGAGGAACTTTTTCTGAGTATACTTAGCCGTTGTGCGGGGCTAATATTTGTGTACCTGTATGCAATTTAGAAGATTTGTAGTGACAGGTATCTTACCATATGACTGGATGATTGCGCACGTGGTGCCAACACATCAATATGGTTCAAAAAAGAACATTGATAGGTATAGACCAATATCGCTTACGTCTATTACTTGTAAATACTTGAGCTCATTTTATATGAAGAAATGATAAATCGTGTAAACATGCACAAGGTACTCATCAAAAAAGAAAGTGAACTTCAAAGAGGACTGTCTTGCACGACACAATTATTAGAATTTTATCACGATGTGATATCGGGCGTGGGTAGTGTAGGATAAGTTAACGGTGTGTTCCTGGATTTTTGTAAAGCCTTTCACATGGTGTCACGTTCACGCTTGCTGTTTAACTTACCACCTTAATTATTATTAATACTGTTTCTTTTTGTGTGGAATTCTACATTTCTCAAAGAAGACAAACCGTAGTAATGGAGAGGAAGTGCTCCGAATACGCAGATTTTACTTCAAGGGTACCACAGGGCACTGTTCTTGGTCTGCTATATGTTTAATTATGTTAATGCTATATCAGCAAAAATTTCATCTTCTATACGGTTGTTTTCTGGATAATTTGTTGTGTACAAAACGGTTCTAATCTCAGTGAAGCATTAGAAGTTCAGCAATAGTTATCACTTATATGTAACTGGTGTGTGGAATGGAAAAGGTTTTGAACATAAGAAAGTGTCTATATATTTCATTTACAAAAAAGGATCAAGCCATTTCCGTCATAGTACCACCTGAAAAATTCACAGACAAAACGAGATAGTACATACAAGTACCTAAGTGTGCTACTATAATCTAGATGTTCATAAAGACCACGAGTGGACCCTCCACACAGCGAAAGCTGGTAGCGTATATATCTCACTCAAAGAAACTTGTGAAATTGGCATGCCAATTCAAAACTTGTGGCGTACACACTTGCATCAGGCCTATCTTGTAATACGGTGTTTGCGTGTGGAGCCCAATTGAGGTAACCTTAGTTGCTTCTCTTGAGCAAGTACAAATAGTGTAGCTGTGTTTTTCTTGCGACTGTACGGAAGGAGGGAGAGCTGCACTGCAATTACAGGTGAGCTAGAATGGAGTGTCTTTCTGACCGCAATAATAAAAAGAGATGAAAATTTATCTATACGATTTACTATATCAGACTAGAAATAACATAAAGATTTATCCACACATAAATCACACTATTTCAAAAAGGTTTGATCATTGTTGTGAACTCCTGGAAAACTCAGCTAAAAGAAACGCGTATGCCAATTCATTTTTACCAAAATGTAAAACTTAAATGCGCTAACTGAAAAAGAAGTTGATATTAGGCGTGAAGATGTCGTTTATTAAATGCTGTAAACATGTACTCAAACCTTAACGATGGTGAACTTGTTTGGGAGCAGAATGGAATTATTTGTGCGAACAAAGGTGTATTTAAGTTATTCATGTATGAATGAAGTTGTATATGTGTGCGCCCAAATATGTAATTCACTTATTAATGTAGAACGCCTGCTATACTGCCTTCGGGCGCTGTGGGGTGTCTGATGAATAAAAAGTAAAAAATAAATAAACAGAAGACACATTTGAGGAAGCTTCAGTGGAAGTAGGTGAGAATGGCGAAGGTACAAGTATGGCGGCCACGTGATATTTAGGGTTCGCTATTTTCATTTACAGAGCACCTTACGATCTAGGCTGCTTCACTGTGTGGTCTTCATTATCCGGCGAAGCTCACGCAAAGAGCCCACTGCAGCAAATGACGATGGCGCTGATGAATAAGAGCTTTACAGACCATGCACTTTTTTGTCAGGAACGAAAGCGATCTTAAAAGAGCTCTCACTCCTGAAAGGTGAAACGGCAACGCCAACAACAACCTGCTACTTCGAAGGCAGAGCGTGGCATACGGTAGTCAATGTACATGTATACAGCAAGCAAGCCCTGAGGCGAGAGCTCAGGAAGCAGAGGTAAAACAGCAACGCGAGACGAGCTGCCCCCCCGCACCAAACTTCAGGTCGCACGAAGCAGCAAGGGCACATTGTGTATACTGTATGGGAGAAATGCTGAGAATACACCCCACCACTGTATGAATCATTCATAAATTATGAGAAAGCTTTTTATTCAGTATAGATATCAGCTGTCATGCAGACACTGAGGCATCGCGGTGTCGAAGAAACATATAAAAACATAAAAAAATCTACTGGCAATCACTTGCCATTATAGCGCTCCGTATTGAAAGCGACACACTAGAAGTAAAGAAGGATGTAAGATTCGAAGACTCGGTCTCCTCAATGCTATTTACCGAGTGTTTAAAGAAGGTTTTTATTGATATTATAAAGACAATGGTTAGGGAATTGAGGTAATGGAGAGTATCCAAGTAACCTGCGCTTCGCCGATGACATTGGATTGCTGAGTAACTCAGAGAACGAATAAAGATTCATGATCACTGAACTAAACAAGGAGAGCATAAAGGCCGGTTCAAAAATTACTTGGAAGAAAGCAAAACTATTATATATAACCATCGAAAGAGAATAGTGCTTTTAGATAGGTAGCAGTGCACTTTAAGCAGTAAAAGAGTACGTCAACAAAGAACAGATAGTGACCTTGCAGCCAAACAGCGAGATAGAAGTCGTTAGAAGAATGAGAATGGGTTGCAGCACATTCGTCAAGCATTCAATAGTCATGACTGGTATATTGCCAGTATTCCTCAAGATGGAAGTGCATAACAGCTGCATCTTGCTGACACTTGACTACAAAGCAAAAACTTGCAGTTGTATAAGCAGGGTTCAGTTCACGTTGAGGGCGACACAGTGGGCGTCGAACAGGAACATATGTGTAACCTTAAGAGACAAGAAAAAAGTAGAGTGGGTGAGGGAACTGGGGTTGAGGATATCGTAGGTGAAATCTAAAAGAAATGTACATGACCCAGGCACGTAGCACATGGGCCAGAAAACCACTGGTCATAATTTGGCTGGATTCTTGGAGAACGTGAAAGGAGACAGAACGTTAGCTGTACAGAAGATACTATGACGTGTGCGGGTATAATGTGTTGCGTGCCCAGGATCGAGTTGACTGGCGGGACCTGGGAGAGACATTTGTCCTGCAATGGGCGTAGTGAGGGTGATGAGTAAGCTGATGTATTGCACACTCGTTGCCACCTTCACACATGTCATGGGTGCTGCTGAGTGGTTCGCTCAATTCTTAAGAATAACTTCATAGATATGCGCAATTTTTTCAGCTGAATAGCTTCTGCATGGCGTGTATCTATATGGCATTATTAGAGACCAATTGCGTTTTGCTCTCCGCAAACTTTTTATTGAAGCAATGATGCTGGAGCAAAATGTTAAGCTCCTTTACTTGAAAACCCCTTTTTTCAATGTGCCCTCGATGTCCCTTATAAGTGTGATACACAAAAATATGAAAATAGGATGCTCTATATTACTTCAGTGTAAAGCTCTCATTATACAACATTAGTTTCACTGAATTTGGCCTTCCGCTTGTGTTTATGCTGCTAATAACATTTAGAACTTGTTGAAAATAAAGAACCGCTTGATCAAAGTCCAATACACACAGGCTCAGTTTTGATGTTTAGTGATATGTCTGCCAAATAGACACGTATCACATGACGTGTCCTTCAAGAAATATTTTCATAAGCAAGAGCATAAAAATCATGACTTGTCAGTGTGGATCTTGCAAAAAAGAATAACAAATAATAACTACAGCATGCTTGTCATGTCCTTTGTAATTATAAACGAAACATTGAACCATCGAACAAGGCTAGGAATAGTGACTTGTCGGTAATCGATTGCCGCGATAATGTCTTCATGTTTTCTCATTGTTATATTCTATGGCGCCGTATATAAATACAGAGGAGTCTAGTGCTCAAGGACTCCATCCACCGACTGAACCTTGAGGAAAGTAAACATGAAGCTTCTTGTACTCTCTCTTGCCTTCGTTTCAGCTCTAAGCCATGTTAAGGGCGATAAGCCAGTTTGGGCGGATGAAGCAGCAAATGGAGCACACCAAGATGCAGTGAAGGTAAAGTGATTTGCTTTGGTTGTGATATTTTTGCATGAAGAAACTTATGACAAGGATATAGTTTTTTCATGTCAGCGTAAAAGGCAGTGATTGGAGTTTTCATTGTAATGACACATAATAACTCATCAAAGCATCAAAAATCAACACACCGTTTATTATGTGCTCTCAAATAGTTTTCAAACGATCTTCAGTAGACTTAGTACTTGAGTTAGTTGAGGGGTAGGCAAGGCTGGTCTATTTCCGACAACTTCCACAATGATTAAACTTTTTTTGTTGGTTATCGCTTGTTTTTTCAGCAACTTCCACATTGTGATTTGAGTTGAATATTTAGTACAAAGTGTTTACATGCGTAATACCTGCACAGAAATGTACTTTATGCCTTGATGGTGTAATAAGACGCTTGTTTTATTGTTTTTATATGCATACCATCGGGTGAAATGCTGGAATGAAGTATCCTGTTATACCCGTAACGATTACTACTTCTACTTGCATACATTTTATTTTTATTTTTAGTTTTTAGGTGTTTTACACTAACACAAAAATATAATCATGCCTTAACAACACATCTGATTGGCCACAAGGATGTTACACTGTAATCTACGCTTCCTTAGATATATACGCGGACCAATAGCATCAGTACGCCTTCGCCTGAAGTGTCGTCTTACGCTAAGGCGTCTGCTTCCAAAGTTGTTTTTCTGAACAATTGCGTCTGAGTAGTGCTTGCAAGGCCATTTCGAGAAATCCTTGCTCTAGACAGCAGATGAATCATGACTGGAGGCGTAGACAATGACGTCGGCCTGTGTATCCGGGAAGACAACAAAACAGAAGTATTTGACACTTATGATATTCGTAACATCGTTGTGCTCGAAAACTTGAAAAAGTCACACTCTTGCATTTGTCTACTAGAACCTTTTCAATTATGTCATCTTCTCTTTTTATTACGTCACTGCACTAGCTTCAAATGCCAAACTATACTTTATACCACGTCCGAGAACTGATTTTTTGAAATAGAATATAATAGATTCTATAGTCATGTGAAGCCACAGCATGTAATAACATAGGGAGGCCATAAGGCATGGGACTATTGCTGTATGCCAATTAGCGCTCGACTGTTTTTCTGCCCCCTTCGAGAGCAGTGGCCACTACACAAATTGTAACAGTCATTTATGCATTTCGCCTGTTGAATTTCAATGTAAATTCACGTCTATTCTCTTATCTTGTGATACCAATCGAGGGAATGTAGGCAGACCCTTCAAAACTAAACGTTGATGCGACAGCATAACTAATTACAAGTAACGTGCTCGACATTAGATTTTCTCAGTCGAAGCTCCAAATTAATTACCTATATTTCCTTTCAGCATCTCAAAAATAGTCTTGACGATGCTTACGACATGGTAAAAGCGACCTATAAGAATGACCCAGTGTGGGGAAATAACTTCAGATGCTTGTATGCTGAATTTGACAGCTTTAATGAGGACGAGAAGAGCGTTGACGCATGGTTTATGTTTATTAATGATGCTGATGCACTTTAGTAAGTAGAACTTTGTTTCTTATTTGATATGCGAAAAAGTCAACACAATGTTGTCATGAGGTTATGACGTGGACAAATCTAGCAGTCTCGATGTTCTGACTAAACTGTTTATTCGGCCATACTTTTGGCCGGTAAATGGGAAGTTAGATGACAGCCACACACCGGCACTAATAGCCGCGAGCAGAGCGTTAGCCGTCGATGAACTGACAAGCAGCTCAGCGGGCTGCTGTTTTTACATTTGCCGGTGAAATCTCCAGCCGTACCACTGGCATTAGCATAAGTGCTAAAATTATCTCGAGTGTTTGTGCACAAACTCAATCTTAACAGATCAATATATACTGACCGCGAAACTTCTTGGAGAATATAGTGCAGTATAGGCTGAGCATTCGTAAGGCTTTGTGGTGGAAAAGCCGAAAAAACGAAAGGTAAAAAAGAAACGTGCGTACCATTATAAAGATTAGTTGGTGATTAAGGTCCCATAACCACCATATTGACGCAAGGTAGGCTGGCAACTATAGTAGAACGCCTCAAGAGGACAACGAAGTAGTTGTGTGGGCGCGTGCTCTGCTTTTCACGCTTTTAGCCTTTGGTTACGAAAGTAAACGCCCTGTTTAGTGCCTGCGTACTTGTGTCTTTGTGGCAATTTCTGGTGGAAATCTGGGGTATGGTAGATGATACGATCCCCTGAGAGAACCCCTGACGCCAGTCCATCGAGTAGCTCAGCCGAGCTTACCCCTCCTTACGTACGTTCTAGCCATCGTCTCAAGGGACTGGAGCCATAGCACGGTTTGCTGCCTGAACGTCAGAGGACTATGAATCAAACACCGCCTAACCACCGCACCAGCACCAGCGCACCTGGTTGTCAACCAGCCCAAGACGCCAAAGACATTTTACGGAGCTGTTTTTGAAGATGCCGACGACTGGCTTGAGCATTTCGACCGGGTCACCATCAACAACGATTGGACTGCAGATCGTAAGCTATGCTATGTGTACTGCCTTCTGGAAGACTTAGCGAAAACGTGGTTTGAGAAGTCTGAAGCAACGCTTCAGTCATGAGATGAGTTTCACCGGCGGTTCCTCAAGGCATTTGCTCGAGAGGACAGGAAAGATATAGCCTAGCACACTATAGAGGCAGGTGTTCAAGGCCCTAACGAAAGGGCAGCGACTTACATAAAGGACATTGATCAGTTTTGTAGGCGTACGGAGACCTCTATGGCCGAATCCAAGAAACTTCGCCACCTAATGCGTCGTGTTTAAGAAGAGATTTCAGTCGGCCTAATTTAAAACCCGCCTGCGACACTTGTGGAGTTCTGTGAGGAAGCCACTGCCATGCAGAGGGCCCTTCAACAGCGTGCCAGGCAGTATAACCAGGGTGTACATCTAAGTGAGGTCACTTGTGTCACTCTCAGCAATGACATCAGCGCGTTGCGAGTGCTCATTAGAGCTCTCATTAAGGAGGAGCTACAAAAGATGCAGGTGACTGCTTCACCTGTAAAGCCACTCTCCGTTGCGGAGATCGTACGCGCCGAGCTACGGCAAGCCGTTCACCCTTCCCACAGTCCGAGGCGCCACAACAGAGGCACTGCATCGAGATGAGCTACGCGGAAGCAGTGCGACGTCCTCCATGGTGCAGTTCATCAGGCGTGTTTTACCCCAATTAGCGACACGCTCAGCAAATAGAGGTAGGCTTCCGTCCTCACAGCCCACCGTTGATCACCGAAGCAAGATCGAGAAAGAGTGACATGTGGGGTACAGCCGACCACAGGCCCTTTTGTTTCCACTACAGGGAAGCCGGACACGTCTACCGAACATGTGCACACTGTCGTGTGGGCCTCCATGGTTTTTCGCCTGATGCCTCTCATCCACGACCTGGCGAGCGACCGCTGGAAATAGAGAGTTGCATCTCGAATCGCTGCAGTATCGAACATCGTTCGCAAGAGCCCCGCTCGTCTTCGCCTGCTCACTACAGGTCATCGAGCCCAGCCTATTTACGCGGCGATTCGAGACGCCGTTCACCCAGTCATGTAAGACGGGAAAATTGAGTTCAGCGACATGAAGGTGCGGCTGCTCACGCTTACTCTCCGGAAGATCTTTCACTAAGACGACAGCGACGGCAGCGAAAAGATGTACATAGGCAGTCAAACGTGATACGAAGAGTGGGGACATCAAACATTGCCGTAACTGTGGATGACGAAGAAGTAATGGCACTAATCAACACTGGAGCAGACTCTTCGGTAATGAGCATGGGTCTTGCCTGCAGGCTGAAGAAGGTTTCTACCCTGTGGGCTTGGTCGCAGATACGTACGGTAGGAGGCCATTTTCACACTCCGGTGGGATGGTGCACAGCGCGAGTCACTATATACAGATTTACGTATCTCGTAGTTTTAGTGATAATGCCGAGTTGCTCGAGGGACCTATTTCTCGGACAGGACTTTCTGCGTGATAATGGGGCCGTAATTGACTTGCAAGAGTCGCAGGTGATGTTTTCTACGGCACGCGCTTTAGCACTCAACCCTCACAGCCGTTGCGTGGATGCTTTGAGAATTGTTGAGGATGACGTCACGCTACCACCGAAGAGTAGCGGGTCGACCTTTGTAGCCTGCGACGTTTTTGATGAATTCAAAGACTATGAAGGTATTGCAGAGGAAAATATCTCTCTGCTGCTCAAACGAAACATCAGCATAGCCCGATGCCTGGTTAGGTTAGAGAATAAACGCTCGCGAGTTCTGCTGACCAACTTCAGCAATGAGTTTCAGCACGTCCCCAAAGACACTACTGTCGCTTTCCTTAGGTAAATCGCCAACGTTTTCTATATCATCACATTGGCTACGACTTCACCACATGCAAAACCTTGTGCTGACCTCGGAAGCCGCATTCACGTTCATCCAGACTTGCCAGCTTCACGGATACAGCGGCTGCTAAACCTTGTGAGGGAGTTCTCGGACTGTTTCTCCACAGCATCAAAAGTTGAACTTACCGCCGTTACAAATCACCGCATTGTACCCGAAGAGTCGCCGCGGCCTCTTCGCCAACATCTATACCGTGTGTCTCCGAAGGAAAGAGATGTGATTAGGCATCCATTCAAAATATGCTGAAGGATGACATCGTTCAGCCCTCGATTAGTCCGTGGGCGCTACATGTTGTCTTAGTAAAGAAAAAAGACAACACACTATGTTTCTGCGTCGACTATTGACGGCTTATCGAAGTCACAAAATGTGACGTTCACCTCCTGCCACGGATTGATGACGCCTTAGACCGTCTACGCTGCGACAAGTTTTTTACATCAATAGATCTCAAGTCAGGGAACTAACAATTTAAAGTTGACGAGGGCGACCATAAGAAAACCGCGTTCGTGACTTACGACGAGCTCTACTAATTTAAAGTGTTGTCTTTCCGTTCCTGTTTCCCTCCCACCGCTCTTCTACGCATGATGGACACTGTACTAGCTGGACTAAAGTGGCAGACGTGTCTTGTATACTTCTATGACGTCGTTGTGATTTCAAGCACATTTGACGAGCATCTTTCCATGCTAAGAAGTGTCCTCACTGCAACAAGGAGAGCGAACCTCACTATCAAGCCCAAAAAGTGCTACTTTGGCTATGAAAAATTCACGTTTCTCGGCCATGTCTTGAGCCAGGGGAGTTGTACGATCAGATCCGGAGAAGTTGGCTGCCGTTGCTGTTTTCCTCGTCCGGGAGACAAGAAGGCTGCTCAGCGACTCCTCGGACTATGTGCGTACTACCGCCGTTCTATCGAAGGATTTTTGAAAATTTCGGAACCTCTTACAAGACTGGCACGGCCAGATGTGCCATTCTATGGACGGAAGAACAACAACAAGCCTTCGTAGAGGTACGCAATTGACTGCAGACAGCCGCAGTGGTGGCACATTTCGACAACACTGCCGACACCGACATTCACACAGGCGCCAGCAACGTAGGAAATGGAGCCATGCTAGTTCAATGGCAGAACGGAGCAGAGCGTGTGATAGATTACACGAGCCGCAGTCACACAAAAGCAGAGGCTAACTACGAGTGCCTAGCAGTCGTTTGGGCCATTAACAAGTTTCAACCATACCTATATGTCCGGTCGTTTTGAGCTGTCAGTTACTCCCATTCGCTCTGCTGGCTTGCCAATCTACGGGATCCATCAGGCCACCTCGCCCGCAAAAGCCACCGCCTTCAAGAGTACGACATAACGGTGGTGTTCCGATAAGGACATAAACATACAGATACTGACTGCCTCTCTCGTGCTCCTAGTTCCCCGACCTCACATGACACTGAACAAGGTTTACCGTTTGTTGGCAACATCATTGTGGTGCGGGTGGCTGAGCTTCAACGTGAGGACAAAGAGCTACTTCATGGCATCCAGCATCTTCAAGAAGAAGACTTTATCGTCCCATGCTGGCTCTTACGTGGAATAACATGGTATTGCCCGCGGAACAATGTTCTCTACAAGAGAAGTCTTGAGAGCCGCCAGGAAACTTTTCTCCTCGCCGTTTCAACGGAAATGCGTGAGGAAGCTTTGCAGGCATGCCACGACGATCCTTCTGGCGGTCTCTTAGGCTTCGCTAGGACATTAGCGCACATCAGAAAAAGTACTACTGGCCACAGCTGTAATCGTTTGTTCAGCCCTATGTCCGCACCTGCCGTGACTGTCAGAGGTGCAAAGTTCCACCCGGAAAGCCCGCCACCTTCCTCCAACCTTTAGATCCACCTTGACCTTCATTTCGGCAAGTGGGAATGGATCTTCTTGGCCCATTTCCTAAGTCATGCTCTGAAAATTAGTGAATACTCGTCACAACCGACTTTCTGACTCGCTATGCAGAAACCAAAGCTGTGCCTAGGGGAACTGCAGTTTAAGTCGCCAGATTCTTTGTCCACGGCATTGTTTTGCGTCATGGTGTAGCTGCTGCTCTCATAACCGATTGCGGAGCAGCATTTACGGCACAGTTATCGCAACAAGTCACGAAGCTTATGCACACCAACCACCGGAAACAACAGCTTATCATCCCCAAACGAACGGCTTGGCAGAGCGGTTAAAATAACGCTGTACGTCATGATGTCTATGTATGTTGATGTAGACCACGAAACCTGGGATGAAATTTTGCTTTACGTCACGTTTGCTTATAATACTGCTGTGCAAGAGACCACAGACCTAACACCATTTGAGCTTGTTTATGGCCGTCGTGTCGCAACACCGTTAGACACTATGCTTCCCGTAGACCAGGACACCAGCGGAAATGGCAGCACTGACGACTTCGTTGAGAATCCGACGAAGCCCGCCAGCTTGCACAGAACTGCATTCACACGCAGCAAGGTATCGACGCTTGCCGTTTCAACCAAGGCCGAAGGAAGGTCCACTATCAACCAGGTGACTATCTATGGATGTGGACACCAGTTCGACATCGTGGGCTTTCAGAGAAGCTATTGCGACGCTATTTTGGCCCTTACAAAGTTGTGCGCTGCCTCATTGACCTGAATTACCAGGTAGTTCTCCAAAGTTCCGATACCAGTTTAAACTGTAGACGTCCATGTTCAGAAGTTGTCCATGTAGTACGGATGAAGCCGTACCACGCCCGCGAGTTATGAACACTTTGAACTTTTCGTATTACCTACCAGAGCGCGGCATTATTTTTTTTCATTGACGTGATCAATTTCATCGACATCTCTAGGATCTCAGTCAATCGACCGGGACGGTCGTTCTTCAAAGAGCGAATTCGATGCAAAGTATTCTGGCAGCTATAGTACCCAACATCTGAGGAGGACAACGAAGTAGTTGTGTGGGCACGTGCTCTGGTGTTCACGCTTTTGGCTTTGGTTACAAAACTAAACGCGCTGTTTATTGCCTCCGTACCTGTGTCTTTGTGACAATATGATTATAAAAGACCCCGTAGTGAAGAACTCCGGAAATATCAACCATGTGGTTTTCTCCCCTCTGGGAAAACCAGCAAGTAAGGCAAAGTGAACTTATTATGAGCGGGCAGCTGATTAATTGTCCCTCTTATACAACCTAAACACACCAAGTCTGCCAGTACGAGACCCTCATTCAATGATATAGGGGAGAGAAGTGTATACCTAAGGGCTCGTATTTCCGTGGTTTAACACAATATTAATGAGATATAACAGACAGTAATGCCAAGGAATGTACAGGGGAAGTTATTAGAACCAATGGAATGTAAATAAGAAGAAAGACGAAAGAAAAGTGGATGAAAAAATTACCAGCTGTGAGCAGGAATCGAACCAACGACCTTCGAATAACGCGTTCGATGCTCTAACCACTGAGCTATCACAGCGGCCGTCCCTCCATCCACTTTTTTTGGGGTCTATATGTGAATTTAGAAGTAGGAGTGACAGTCAGCGCCATCTATAAGCCAAACAACGAGTGTGAAAACACTCTTATTCGCATGTTTTGGCGTCACGTAGCACGTGAACTTATTATGAGCGGGCAGCTGATTAATTGTCCCTCTTATACAACCTAAACACACCAAGTCTGCCAGTACGAGACCCTCGTTCAATGAAATAAGGGAGAGAAGTGTATACCTAAGGGCTCGTCTTTCCGTGGTTTAACACAATATTACTGAGATATAACAGACAGTAATGCCAAGGAATGTACAGGGTAAGTTATTAGAACCAATGGAATGTAAATAAGAAGAAAGAAGAAAGAAAAGTGGATGAAAAAATTACCAGCTGTGAGCAGGAATCGAACCTACGACCTTCGAATAACGCGTTCGATGCTCTAACCACTGTGCTATCACAGCGGCCGTCCCTCCATCCACTTTTTTTGGGGTTTATATGTGAATTTAGAAGTAGGAGTGACAGTCAGCGCCATCTATAAGCCAAACAACGAGTGTGAAAACACTCTTATTCGCATGTTTTGGCGTCACGTAGCACGTGAACTTATTATGAGCGGGCAGCTGATTAATTGTCCCTCTTATACAACCTAAACACACCAAGTCTGCAAGTACGAGACCCTTGTTAAATGAAATAAGGGAGAGAAGTGTATACCTAAGGGCTCGTATTTCCGTGGTTTAACACAATATTAATGAGATATAACAGACAGTAATGCCAAGGAATGTACAGGGGAAGTTATTAGAACCAATGGAATGTAAATAAGAAGAAAGAAGAAAGAAAAGTGGATGAAAAAATTACCAGCTGTGAGCAGAAATCGAACCTACGACCTTCGAATAACGCGTTCGATGCTCTAACCACTGAGCTATCACAGCGGCCGTCCCTCCATCCACTTTTTTTGGGGTTTATATGTGAATTTAGAAGTAGGAGTGAAAGTCAGCGCCATCTATAAGCCAAATAACGAGTGTGAAAACACTCTTATTCGCATGTTTTGGCGTCACGTAGCACGTGAATTTATTATGAGCAGGCAGCTGAATAATTGTCCCTCTTACACAACCTAAACACACCAAGTCTGCCAGTACGAGACCCTCGTTCAATGAAAAAAGGGAGAGAAGTGTATACCTAAGGGCTCGTATTTCCGTGGTTTAACACAATATTAATGAGATATAACAGACAGTAATGCCAAGGAATGTACAGGGGAAGTTATTAGAACCAATGGAATGTAAATAAGAAGAAAGAAGAAAGAAAAGTGGATGAAAAAATTACCATCTGTGAGCAGAAATCGAACCTACGACCTTCGAATAACGCGTTCGATGCTCTAACCACTGAGCTATCACAGCGGCCGTCCCTCCATCCACTTTTTTGGGGGTTTATATGTGAATTTAGAAGTAGGAGTAACAGTCAGCGCCATCTATAAGCCAAATAACGAGTGTGAAAACACTCTTATTCGCATGTTTTGGCGTCACGTAGCACGTGAATTTATTATGAGCAGGCAGCTGATTAATTGTCCCTCTTACACAACCTAAACACACCAAGTCTGCGAGTACGAGACCCTCGTTCAATGAAAAAAGGGAGAGAAGTGTATACCTAAGGGCTCGTATTTCCGTGGTTTAACACAATATTAATGAGATATAACAGACAGTAATGCCAAGGAATGTACAGGGGAAGTTATTAGAACCAATGGAATGTAAATAAGAAGACAGAAGAAAGAAAAGTGGATGAAAAAATTACCAGCTGTGAGCAGGAATCGAACCTACGACCTTCGAATAACGCGTTCGATGCTCTAACCACAGAGCTATCACAGCGGCCGTCCCTCCATCCACTTTTTTGGGGTTTATATGTGAATTTAGAAGTAGGAGTGACAGTCAGCGCCATCTATAAGCCAAACAACGAGTGTGAAAACACTCTTATTCGCATGTTTTGGCGTCACGTAGCACGTGAACTTATTATGAGCGGGCAGCTGATTATTTGTCCCTCTTATACAACCTAAACACACCAAGTCTGCCAGTACGAGACCCTCCTTCAATGAAATAAGAAGAGAAGTGTATACCTAAGGGCTCGTATTTCCGTGCTTTAACACAATATTAATGAGATTTAACAGAAAGTAATGCCAAGGAATGTACAGGGGAAGTTATTAGAACCAAAGGAGTGTAAATAAGGAGAAAGAAGAAAGAAAAGTGGATGAAAAAATTACCAGCTGTGAGCAGGAATCGAACCTACGACCTTCGATTAACGCGTTCGATGCTCTAACCACTGAGCTAACACAGCGGCCGTCCCTCCATCCACCTTTTTTGGGGGTCTATATGTGAATTTAGAAGTAGGAGTGACAGTCAGCGCCATCTATAGGCCAAACAACGAGTGTGAAAACACTCTTATTCGCATGTTTTGGCGTCACGTAGCACGTGAACTTATTATGAGCGGGCAGCTGGTTAATTGTTCCTCTTAGACAACCTAAACACACCAAGTCTGCCAGTACGAGACCCTCGTTCAATGAAATAAGGGAGAGAAGTGTATACCTAAGGGCTCGTATTTCCGTGGTTCAACACAATATTAATCAGATATAACAGACAGTAATGCCAAGGAATGTACAGGGGAAGTTATTAGAACCAATGGAATGTAAATAAGAAGAAGAAAGAAAAGTGGATAAAAAAATTACCAGCTTTGAGCAGGAATCGAACCTACGACCTTCGAATAACGCGTTCGATGCTCTAACCACTAAGCTATCACAGCGGCCGTCCCTCCATCCACTTGTTTTTTGAGGTTTATATGTGAATTTACAAGTAGGATTGACAGTCAGCGCCATCTATAAGCCAAACAACGAGTGTGAAAACACTCTTATTCGCATGTTTTGGCGTCACATAGCACGTGAACTTATTATGAGCGGGCAGCTGATTAATTGTCCCTCTTATACAACCTAAACACACCAAGTCTGCCAGTACGAGACCCTCGTTCAATGAAATAAGGGAGAGAAGTGTATACCTAAGGGCTCGTATTTCCGTGGTTTAACACAATAATAATGAGATATAACAGACAGTAATGCCAAGGAATGTACAGGGGAAGTTATTAGAACCAATGGAATGTAAATAAGAAGAAAGAAGAAAGAAAAGTGGATGAAAAAATTACCAGCTGTGAGCGGGAATCGAACCTACGACCTTCGAGAAACGCGTTCGATGCTCTAACCACTGAGCTATCACAGCGGCCGTACCTCCATTCACTTTTTTGGGGGGTTTATATGTGAATTTAGAAGTAGGAGTGACAGTCAGCGCCATCTATAAGCCAAACAACGAGTGTGAAAACACTCTTATTCGCATGTTTTGGCGTCACGTAGCACGTGAACTTATTATGAGCGGGCAGCTGATTAATTGTCCCTCTTATACAACCTAAACACACCAAGTCTGCCAGTACGAGACCCTCATTCAATGAAATAGGGGAGAGAAGTGTATACCTAAGGGCTCGTATTTCCGTGGTTTAACACAATATTAATGAGATATAACAGACAGTAATGCCAAGGAATGTACAGGGGAAGTTACTAGAACCAATGGAATGTAAATAAGAAGAAAGAAGAAAGAAAAGTGGATGAAAAAATTACCAGCTGTGAGCAGGAATCGAACCTACGACCTTCGAATAATGCGTTCGATGCTCTAACCACTGAGCTATCACAGCGGCCGTCCCTCCATCCACTTTTTTGGGGGGTTTATATGTGAATTTAGAAGTAGGAGTGACAGTCAGCGCCATCTATAAGCCAAACAACGAGTGTGAAAACACTCTTATTCGCATGTTTTGGCGTCACGTAGCACGTGAACTTATTATAAGCGGGCAGCTGAATAATTGTCCCTCTTATACAACCTAAACACACCAAATCTGCCAGTACGAGACCTTCGTTCAATAAAATAAGGGAGAGAAGTGTATACCTAAGGGCTCGTATTTCCGTGGTTTAACACAATATTAATGAGATATAACAGACAGTAATGCCAAGGAATGTACAGGGGAAGTTATTAGAACCAATCGATTGTAAATAAGAAGAAAGAAGAAAGAAAAGTGGATGAAAAAATTACCAGCTGTGAGCAGGAATTGAACCTACGACCTTCGAATAACGCGTTCGATGCTCTAACCACTGAGCTATCACAGCGGCCGTCCCTCCATCCACTTTTTTTGGGGTTTTTATGTGAATTTAGAAGTAGGAGTGACAGTCATCGCCATCTATAAGCCAAACAACGAGTGTGAAAACACTCTTATTCGCATGTTTTGGCGTCCCGTAGCACGTGAACCTATTATGAGCGGGCAGCTGATTAATTGTCCCTCCTATACAACCTAAACACACCAAGTCTGCCAGTACGAGACCCTCCTTCAATGAAATAAGGGAGAGAAGTGTATACCTAAGGGCGCGTATTTTAGGTGGTTTAACACAATATTAATGAGCTATAACAGACAGTAATGCCAAGGAATATACAGGGGAAGTTATTAGAACCAATGGAATGTAAATAAGAAGAAAGAAGAAAGAAAAGTGGATGAAAAAATTACCAGCTGTGAGCAGGAACCGAACCTACGACCTTCGAATAACGCGTTCGATGCTCTAACCACTGAGCTATCCAGCGGCTGTCCCTCCATCTACTTTTTTTGGGTTTATATGTGAATTTAGAAGTAGGAGTGACAGTCAGCGCCATCTATAAGCCAAACAACGAGTGTGAAAACACTCTTATTCGCATGTTTGGGCGTCACGTAGCACGTGAACTTATTATGAGCGGGCAGCTGATTAATTGTCCCTCTTATACAACCTAAACACACCAAGCCTGCCAGTACGAGACCCTCGTTCAATGAAATAAGGTAGAGAAGTGTATACCTAAGGGCTCGTATTTCCGTGGTTTAACACAATATTAATGTGATATAACAGAAAGTAATGCCAAGGAATGTACAGGGGAAGTTATTAGAACCAATGGAATGTAAATAAGAAGAAAGAAGAAAGAAAAGTGGATGAAAAATTTACCAGCTGTGAGCAGGAATTGAACCTACGACCTTCGAATAACGCGTTCGATGCTCTAACCACTGAGCTATCACAGCGGCCGTCCCTCCATCCACTTTTTTTTGGGGGGTTTATATGTGAATTTAGAAGTAGGAGTGACAGTCAGCGCCATCTATAAGCCAAACAACGAGTGTGAAAACACTCTTATTCGCATGTTTTGGCGTCACGTAGCACGTTAACTTATTATGAGCGGGCAGCTGATTAATTGTCCCTCTTATACAACCTAAACACACCAAACCTGCCAGTACGAGACCCTCGTTCAATGAAATAAGGGAGAGAAGTGTATACCTAAGGGCTCGTATTTCCGTGGTTTAACACAATATTAATGAGATTTAACAGAAAGTAATGCCAAGGAATGTACAGGGGAAGTTATTAGAACCAAAAGAGTGTAATTAAGGAGAAAGAAGAAAGAAAAGTGGATGAAAAAATTACCAGCTGTGAGCAGGAATCGAACCTACGACCTTCGATTAACGCGTTCGATGCTCTAACCACTGAGCTAACACAGCGGCCGTCCCTCCATCCACCTTTTTTGGGGGTCTATATGTGAATTTAGAAGTAGGAGTGACAGTCAGCGCCATCTATAGGCCAAACAACGAGTGTGAAAACACTCTTATTCGCATGTTTTGGCGTCACGTAGCACGTGAACTTATTATGAGCGGGCAGCTGGTTAATTGTCCCTCTTAGACAACCTAAACACACCAAGTCTGCCAGTACGAGACCCTCGTTCAATGAAATAAGGGAGAGAAGTGTATACCTAAGGGCTCGTATTTCCGTGGTTCAACACAATATTAATCAGATATAACAGACAGTAATGCCAAGGAATGTACAGGGGAAGTTATTAGAACCAATGGAATGTAAATAAGAAGAAAGAAGAAAGAAAAGTGGATAAAAAAATTACCAGCTTTGAGCAGGAATCGAACCTACGACCTTCGAATAACGCGTTCGATGCTCTAACCACTAAGCTATCACAGCGGCCGTCCCTCCATTCACTTGTTTTTTGAGGTTTATATGTGAATTTACAAGTAGGATTGACAGTCAGCGCCATCTATAAGCCAAACAACGAGTGTGAAAACACTCTTATTCGCATGTTTTGGCGTCACATAGCACGTGAACTTATTATGAGCGGGCAGCTGATTAATTGTCCCTCTTATACAACCTAAACACACCAAGTCTGCCAGTACGAGACCCTCGTTCAATGAAATAAGGGAGAGAAGTGTATACCTAAGGGCTCGTATTTCCGTGGTTTAACACAATAATAATGAGATATAACAGACAGTAATGCCAAGGAATGTACAGGGGAAGTTATTAGAACCAATGGAATGTAAATAAGAAGAAAGAAGAAAGAAAAGTGGATGAAAAAATTACCAGCTGTGAGCGGGAATCGAACCTACGACCTTCGAGAAACGCGTTCGATGCTCTAACCACTGAGCTATCACAGCGGCCGTACCTCCATTCACTTTTTTGGGGGGTTTATATGTGAATTTAGAAGTAGGAGTGACAGTCAGCGCCATCTATAAGCCAAACAACGAGTGTGAAAACACTCTTATTCGCATGTTTTGGCGTCACGTAGCACGTGAACTTATTATGAGCGGGCAGCTGATTAATTGTCCCTCTTATACAACCTAAACACACCAAGCCTGCCAGTACGAGACCCTCATTCAATGAAATAGGGGAGAGAAGTGTATACCTAAGGGCTCGTATTTCCGTGGTTTAACACAATATTAATGAGATATAACAGACAGTAATGCCAAGGAATGTACAGGGGAAGTTACTAGAACCAATGGAATGTAAATAAGAAGAAAGAAGAAAGAAAAGTGGATGAAAAAATTACCAGCTGTGAGCAGGAACCGAACCTACGACCTTCGAATAACGCGTTCGATGCTCTAACCACTGAGCTATCCAGCGGCTGTCCCTCCATCTACTTTTTTTGGGTTTATATGTGAATTTAGAAGTAGGAGTGACAGTCAGCGCCATCTATAAGCCAAACAACGAGTGTGAAAATACTCTTATTCGCATGTTTGGGCGTCACGTAGCACGTGAACTTATTATGAGCGGGCAGCTGATTAATTGTCCCTCTTATACAACCTAAACACACCAAGCCTGCCAGTACGAGACCCTCCTTCAATGAAATAAGGGAGAGAAGTGTATACCTAAGGGCGCGTATTTTAGGTGGTTTAACACAATATTAATGAGCTATAACAGACAGTAATGCCAAGGAATATACAGGGGAAGTTATTAGAACCAATGGAATGTAAATAAGAAGAAAGAAGAAAGAAAAGTGGATGAAAAAATTACCAGCTGTGAGCAGGAATCGAACCTACGACCTTCGAATAATGCGTTCGATGCTCTAACCACTGAGCTATCCAGCGGCTGTCCCTCCATCTACTTTTTTTGGGTTTATATGTGAATTTAGAAGTAGGAGTGACAGTCAGCGCCATCTATAAGCCAAACAACGAGTGTGAAAACACTCTTATTCGCATGTTTGGGCGTCACGTAGCACGTGAACTTATTATGAGCGGGCAGCTGATTAATTGTCCCTCTTATACAACCTAAACACACCAAGCCTGCCAGTACGAGACCCTCGTTCAATGAAATAAGGTAGAGAAGTGTATACCTAAGGGCTCGTATTTCCGTGGTTTAACACAATATTAATGTGATATAACAGAAAGTAATGCCAAGGAATGTACAGGGGAAGTTATTAGAACCAATGGAATGTAAATAAGAAGAAAGAAGAAAGAAAAGTGGATGAAAAATTTACCAGCTGTGAGCAGGAATTGAACCTACGACCTTCGAATAACGCGTTCGATGCTCTAACCACTGAGCTATCACAGCGGCCGTCCCTCCATCCACTTTTTTTTGGGGGGTTTATATGTGAATTTAGAAGTAGGAGTGACAGTCAGCGCCATCTATAAGCCAAACAACGAGTGTGAAAACACTCTTATTCGCATGTTTTGGCGTCACGTAGCACGTTAACTTATTATGAGCGGGCAGCTGATTAATTGTCCCTCTTATACAACCTAAACACACCAAACCTGCCAGTACGAGACCCTCGTTCAATGAAATAAGGGAGAGAAGTGTATACCTAAGGGCTCGTATTTCCGTGGTTTAACACAATATTAATGAGATTTAACAGAAAGTAATGCCAAGGAATGTACAGGGGAAGTTATTAGAACCAAAGGAGTGTAATTAAGGAGAAAGAAGAAAGAAAAGTGGATGAAAAAATTACCAGCTGTGAGCAGGAATCGAACCTACGACCTTCGATTAACGCGTTCGATGCTCTAACCACTGAGCTAACACAGCGGCCGTCCCTCCATCCACCTTTTTTGGGGGTCTATATGTGAATTTAGAAGTAGGAGTGACAGTCAGCGCCATCTATAGGCCAAACAACGAGTGTGAAAACACTCTTATTCGCATGTTTTGGCGTCACGTAGCACGTGAACTTATTATGAGCGGGCAGCTGGTTAATTGTCCCTCTTAGACAACCTAAACACACCAAGTCTGCCAGTACGAGACCCTCGTTCAATGAAATAAGGGAGAGAAGTGTATACCTAAGGGCTCGTATTTCCGTGGTTCAACACAATATTAATCAGATATAACAGACAGTAATGCCAAGGAATGTACAGGGGAAGTTATTAGAACCAATGGAATGTAAATAAGAAGAAAGAAGAAAGAAAAGTGGATAAAAAAATTACCAGCTTTGAGCAGGAATCGAACCTACGACCTTCGAATAACGCGTTCGATGCTCTAACCACTAAGCTATCACAGCGGCCGTCCCTCCATCCACTTGTTTTTTGAGGTTTATATGTGAATTTACAAGTAGGATTGACAGTCAGCGCCATCTATAAGCCAAACAACGAGTGTGAAAACACTCTTATTCGCATGTTTTGGCGTCACATAGCACGTGAACTTATTATGAGCGGGCAGCTGATTAATTGTCCCTCTTATACAACCTAAACACACCAAGTCTGCCAGTACGAGACCCTCGTTCAATGAAATAAGGGAGAGAAGTGTATACCTAAGGGCTCGTATTTCCGTGGTTTAACACAATAATAATGAGATATAACAGACAGTAATGCCAAGGAATGTACAGGGGAAGTTATTAGAACCAATGGAATGTAAATAAGAAGAAAGAAGAAAGAAAAGTGGATGAAAAAATTACCAGCTGTGAGCGGGAATCGAACCTACGACCTTCGAGAAACGCGTTCGATGCTCTAACCACTGAGCTATCACAGCGGCCGTACCTCCATTCACTTTTTTGGGGGGTTTATATGTGAATTTAGAAGTAGGAGTGACAGTCAGCGCCATCTATAAGCCAAACAACGAGTGTGAAAACACTCTTATTCGCATGTTTTGGCGTCACGTAGCACGTGAACTTATTATGAGCGGGCAGCTGATTAATTGTCCCTCTTATACAACCTAAACACACCAAGTCTGCCAGTACGAGACCCTCATTCAATGAAATAGGGGAGAGAAGTGTATACCTAAGGGCTCGTATTTCCGTGGTTTAACACAATATTAATGAGATATAACAGACAGTAATGCCAAGGAATGTACAGGGGAAGTTACTAGAACCAATGGAATGTAAATAAGAAGAAAGAAGAAAGAAAAGTGGATGAAAAAATTACCAGCTGTGAGCAGGAATCGAACCTACGACCTTCGAATAATGCGTTCGATGCTCTAACCACTGAGCTATCACAGCGGCCGTCCCTCCATCCACTTTTTTGGGGGGTTTATATGTGAATTTAGAAGTAGGAGTGACAGTCAGCGCCATCTATAAGCCAAACAACGAGTGTGAAAACACTCTTATTCGCATGTTTTGGCGTCACGTAGCACGTGAACTTATTATGAGCGGGCAGCTGAATAATTGTCCCTCTTATACAACCTAAACACACCAAATCTGCCAGTACGAGACCTTCGTTCAATAAAATAAGGGAGAGAAGTGTATACCTAAGGGCTCGTATTTCCGTGGTTTAACACAATATTAATGAGATATAACAGACAGTAATGGCAAGGAATGTACAGGGGAAGTTATTAGAACCAATCGATTGTAAATAAGAAGAAAGAAGAAAGAAAAGTGGATGAAAAAATTACCAGCTGTGAGCAGGAATTGAACCTACGACCTTCGAATAACGCGTTCGATGCTCTAACCACTGAGCTATCACAGCGGCCGTCCCTCCATCCACTTTTTTTGGGGTTTTTATGTGAATTTAGAAGTAGGAGTGACAGTCATCGCCATCTATAAGCCAAACAACGAGTGTGAAAACACTCTTATTCGCATGTTTTGGCGTCCCGTAGCACGTGAACCTATTATGAGCGGGCAGCTGATTAATTGTCCCTCCTATACAACCTAAACACACCAAGTCTGCCAGTACGAGACCCTCCTTCAATGAAATAAGGGAGAGAAGTGTATACCTAAGGGCGCGTATTTTAGGTGGTTTAACACAATATTAATGAGCTATAACAGACAGTAATGCCAAGGAATATACAGGGGAAGTTATTAGAACCAATGGAATGTAAATAAGAAGAAAGAAGAAAGAAAAGTGGATGAAAAAATTACCAGCTGTGAGCGGAAATCGAACCTACGACCTTCGAATAACGCGTTCGATGCTGTAACCACTGAGCTATCACAGCGGCCGTCCCTCCATCCACTTTTTTTGGGGTTTATATGTAAATTTAGAAGTAGGAGTGACAGTCAGCGCCATCTATAAGCCAAATAACGAGTGTGAAAACACTCTTATTCGCATGTTTTGGCGTCACGTAGCACGTGAATTTATTATGAGCAGGCAGCTGAATAATTGTCCCTCTTACACAACCTAAACACACCAAGTCTGCCAGTACGAGACCCTCGTTCAATGAAAAAAGGGAGAGAAGTGTATACCTAAGGGCTCGTATTTCCGTGGTTTAACACAATATTAATGAGATATAACAGACAGTAATGCCAAGGAATGTACAGGGGAAGTTATTAGAACCAATCGAATGTAAATAAGAAGACAGAAGAAAGAAAAGTGGATGAAAAAATTACCAGCTGTGAGCAGGAATCGAACCTACGACCTTCGAATAACGCGTTCGATGCTCTAACCACAGAGCTATCACAGCGGCCGTAACTCCATCCACTTTTTTGGGGGTTTATATGTGAATTTAGAAGTAGGAGTGACAGTCACCGCCATCTATAAGCCAAACAACGAGTGTGAAAACACTCTTATTCGCATGTTTTGGCGTCACGTAGCACGTGAACTTATTATGAGCGGGCAGCTGATTAATTGTCCCTCTTATACAACCTAAACACACCAAGTCTGCCAGTACGAGACCCTCATTCAATGAAATAAGGAGAGAAGTGTATACCTAAGGGCTCGTATTTCCGTGCTTTAACACAATATTAATGAGATTTAACAGACAGTAATGCCAAGGAAAGTACAGGGGAAGTTATTAGAACCAAAGGAATGTAAATAAGGAGAAAGAAGAAAGAGAAGTGGATGAAAAAATTACCAGCTGTGAGCAGGAATCGAACCTACGACCTTCGAATAATGCGTTCGATGCTCTAACCACTGAGCTAACACAGCGGCCGTCCCTCCATCCACTTTTTTTGGGGGTCTATATGTGAATTTAGAAGTAGGAGTGACAGTCAGCGCCATCTATAGGCCAAACAACGAGTGTGAAAACACTCTTATTCGCATGTTTTGGCGTCACGTAGCACGTGAACATATTATGAGCGGGCAGCTGGTTAATTGTCCCTCTTAGACAACCTAAACACACCAAGTCTGCCAGTACGAGACCCTCGTTCAATGAAATAAGGGAGAGAAGTGTATACCTAAGGGCTCGTATTTCCGTGGTTCAACACAATATTAATGAGATATAACAGACAGTAATGCCAAGGAATGTACAGGGGAAGTTATTAGAACCAATGGAATGTAAATAAGAAGAAAGAAGAAAGAAAAGTGGATGAAAAAATTACCATCTGTGAGCAGAAATCGAACCTACGACCTTCGAATAACGCGTTCGATGCTCTAACCACTGAGCTATCACAGCGGCCGTCCCTCCATCCACTTTTTTTGGGGTTTATATGTGAATTTAGAAGTAGGAGTAACAGTCAGCGCCATCTATAAGCCAAATAACGAGTGTGAAAACACTCTTATTCGCATGTTTTGGCGTCACGTAGCACGTGAATTTATTATGAGCAGGCAGCTGATTAATTGTCCCTCTTACACAACCTAAACACACCAAGTCTGCGAGTACGAGACCCTCGTTCAATGAAAAAAGGGAGGGAAGTGTATACCTAAGGGCTCGTATTTCCGTGGTTTAACACAATATTAATGAGATATAACAGACAGTAATGCCAAGGAATGTACAGGGGAAGTTATTAGAACCAATAAAATGTAAATAAGAAGACAGAAGAAAGAAAAGTGGATGAAAAAATTACCAGCTGTGAGCAGGAATCGAACCTACGACCTTCGAATAACGCGTTCGATGCTCTAACCACAGAGCTATCACAGCGGCCGTCCCTCCATCCACTTTTTTGAGGTTTATATGTGAATTTAGAAGTAGGAGTGACAGTCAGCGCCATCTATAAGCCAAACAACGAGTGTGAAAACACTCTTATTCGCATGTTTTGGCGTCACGTAGCACGTGAACTTATTATGAGCGGGCAGCTGATTAATTGTCCCTCTTATACAACCTAAACACACCAAGTCTGCCAGTACGAGACCCTCATTCAATGAAATAAGGAGAGAAGTGTATACCTAAGGGCTCGTATTTCCGTGCTTTAACACAATATTAATGAGATTTAACAGAAAGTAATGCCAAGGAATGTACAGGGGAAGTTATTAGAACCAAAGGAATGTAAATAAGCAGAAAGAAGAAAGAAAAGTGGATGAAAAAATTACCAGCTGTGAGCAGGAATCGAACCTACGACCTTCGAATAACGCGTTCGATGCTCTAACCACTGAGCTAACACAGCGGCCGTCCCTCCATCCACCTTTTTTGGGGGTCTATATGTGAATTTAGAAGTAGGAGTGACAGTCAGCGCCATCTATAGGCCAAACAACGAGTGTGAAAACACTCTTATTCGCATGTTTTGGCGTCACGTAGCACGTGAATTTATTATGAGCGGGCAGCTGGTTAATTGTCCCTCTTAGACAACCTAAACACACCAAGTCTGCCAGTACGAGACCCTCGTTCAATGAAATAAGGGAGAGAAGTGTATACCTAAGGGCTCGTATTTCCGTGGTTCAACACAATATTAATCAGATATAACAGACAGTAATGCCAAGGAATGTACAGGAGGAAGTTATTAGAACCAATGGAATGTAAATAAGAAGAAAGAAGAAAGAAAATTGGATGAAAAAATTACCAGCTTTGAGCAGGAATCGAACCTACGACCTTCGAATAACGCGTTCGATGCTCTAACCACTAAGCTATCACAGCGGCCGTCCCTCCATTCACTTTTTTTTGAGGTTTATATGTGAATTTAAAAGTAGGATTGACAGTCAGCGCCATCTATAAGCCAAACAACGAGTGTGAAAACACTCTTATTCGCATGTTTTGGCGTCACATAGCACGTGAACTTATTATGAGCGGGCAGCTGATTAATTGTCCCTCTTATACAACCTAAACACACCAAGTCTGCCAGTACGAGACCCTCGTTCAATGAAATAAGGGAGAGAAGTGTATACCTAAGGGCTCGTATTTCCGTGGTTTAACACAATAATAATGAGATATAACAGACAGTAATGCCAAGGAATGTACAGGGGAAGTTATTAGAACCAATGGAATGTAAATAAGAAGAAAGAAGAAAGAAAAGTGGATGAAAAAATTACCAGCTGTGAGCGGGAATCGAACCTACGACCTTCGAGAAACGCGTTCGATGCTCTAACCACTGAGCTATCACAGCGGCCGTACCTCCATTCACTTTTTTGGGGGGTTTATATGTGAATTTAGAAGTAGGAGTGACAGTCAGCGCCATCTATAAGCCAAACAACGAGTGTGAAAACACTCTTATTCGCATGTTTTGGCGTCACGTAGCACGTGAACTTATTATGAGCGGGCAGCTGATTAATTGTCCCTCTTATACAACTTAAACACACCAAGTCTGCCAGTACGAGACCCTCGTTCAATGAAATAAGGGAGAGAAGTGTATACCTAAGGGCTCGTATTTCCGTGGTTTAACACAATATTAATGAGATATAACAGACAGTAATGCCAAGGAATGTACACGGGAAGTTATTAGAACCAATGGAATGTAAATAAGAATAAAGAAGAAAGAAAAGTGGATGAAAAAATTACCAGCTGTGAGCAGGAATCGAACGTACGACCTTCGAATAATGCGTTCGATGCTCTAACCACTGAGCTATCACAGCGGCCGTCCCTCCATCCACTTTTTTGGGGGGTTTATATGTGAATTTAGAAGTAGGTGTGACAGTCAGCGCCATCTATAAGCCAAACAACGAGTGTGAAAACACTCTAATTCGCATGTTTTGGCGTCACGTAGCACGTGAACTTATTATGAGCGGGCAGCTGAATAATTGTCCCTCTTATACAACCTAAACACACCAAATCTGCCAGTACGAGACCTTCGTTCAATAAAATAAGGGAGAGAAGTGTATACCTAAGGGCTCGTATTTCCGTGGTTTAACACAATATTGTTACGTGAGTAACGAGACAAAGTATTGCGAATATATTCGAAAAATATATTTGCAAGAGCGGTTGCAGCACTGGCCAGTCTGGCTCCGAGCTCGAGCAGCCAGCGAGCCTCATCTTCTTCGTCGGGCGCACACGCGCATTCGCACTATGGTTTGTGGCAGCCTACAGGTAGCATATAACCCCCGTCGGCAAAGGCGCCGTCTCGGCGCATCTAGATGTCAAGATCATTGGGCGAGTGGTACTGCTTCAGGCGTGCGACGTGTACGATGTCGCTGGCCCTAGGGGTGGATGAAGACGGCGAGGCAGCAGGAGTGATTTCATAAGTGACGGGAGTCACCTCACGAAGCACTCTGTAGGGCCCTGTGTACCGAGAGAGCAGCTTGTCAGACAGGCCAACGTGCCTGGTCGGAGACCACAGCAGAACCAACGAACCGGGCGAAAAGTGCACATCGCGGTGTCGTTGGTCGTACCGACGCCGTTGGTTTGCTTGGGAGGTCAGAAGGCGAGCACGAGCGGTTTCGCGTGCGTGGGCGGCCCGGCTGATGGCGTCCAGAGCATATTGTGAAGTTGGAGCTGCTGGTAACGGAATCGTCGTATCGAGGGGTAATGTGGGTTCGCGGCCGAACAGCAAGAAAAAAGGGGAGTAACCAGCCGTGTCGTGGCGCGAAGAATTGTAGGCAAATGTCACGTATGGTAAAGCGATGTCCCAGTCAGAGTGATCTGAGGAAACGTACTTTGCAAGCATGTCAGTTAGGGTTCGGTTCAGGCGTTCTGTGAGGCCATTTGTTTGCGGATGGTACGACGTAGTGAGCTTGTGGCGTGTTGCACAAGAGCGTAGAATGTCCGCTATGACTTTCGATAGAAATGTGCGGCCTCGGTCCGTGAGCAGCTGGCGTGGAGCACCATGTTGCAAGATCACGTCGTGTAGAAGAAAATCGGCGACGTCAGTGGCGCAACTTGTTGGAAGGGCGCGTGTGATTGCGTAGCGTGTGGCGTAGTCTGTGGCCACAGCTATCCACCTGTTGCCAGCAGAAGACAGAGGAAAAGGGCCGAGTAAGTCCAAGCCGACGCGAAAGAAAGGTTCAGTAGAAATATCGAGTGGTTGAAGGCGCCCAGCCGGAAGCGTCGATGGTGTTTTGCGGCGCTGACATTCCTCACACGCCGCGACGTATCTTCTGACGGACCGTGCCAGACCTGGCCAATAGAAGCGACGGCGAATCCGGTCGTATGTGCGGGACACACCCAGGTGACCGGCAGTAGGAACGTCATGAAGTTCGTGGAGTACAGCCAAGCGGAGGTGTTTGGGTATGGCAAGCAGCAGGGATGGGCCGTCTGGATGGAAGTTATGCCGGTATAATGTGCCATTCTGGAGTACGAACGAGCGATAGGATCGGTTCGATGGGGAGGAGTCGAGGCGCTCAATGATAGCTCGTAGGGCTGCATCACGGCGTTGCTCGTCGGCTATGTGGTTCAGTTGAGAAACGGAGCACACGCAGGCGTCGTTGTCAGGTATGGTGGCCGATGGGTCAACTGGATAGCGAGAAAGGCAATCGGCGTCCTGGTGCAGGCGTCCAGACTTGTATATCACAGAAAAGGTGTATTCTTGCAGTCGCAGAGCCCAGCGACCAAGTCGACCTGTAGGATCTCTTAAGGATGAAAGCCAGCAGAGCGCGTGGTGGTCGGTGACGACGGAAAAGTGAGTGCCATATAAATATGGACGGAATTTTGAGACCGCCCAGACAAGAGCAAGGCATTCTCGCTCTGTGATCGAATAGTTACGCTCTGCAGGTGTAAGGAGGCGGCTAGCATACGCGATAACGCGGTCGTGTCCCTGTTGGCATTGGGCGAGAACGGCTCCGATACCGTGACCACTGGCATCAGTTCGGACCTCAGTTCGGGCAGATGGGTCAAAGTGGGCGAGGATAGGGGGCGTCGTCAAAAGTGTTATGAGGTGAGAGAAGGCGGCAGCTTGAGTGGACCCCCACGAAAATGGAACGCCTTTCTTCAAAAGATCGGTAAGTGGTTGGGCGATTGCCGCAAAATCTTTCACGAACCGCCTAAAGTAGGAGCAAAGTCCCACAAAGCTCCGGACATCTTTGGCGGATTGGGGTACTGGGAAATTCGTGACGGCCCGAATTTTCTCAGGGTCCGGTCTCACACCAGAAGCATCGACAAGGTGGCCCAGCACGGTAATCTGTCGGCGGCCGAAGTGACACTTCGAGGAGTTCAACTGGAGGCCAGCTTTGCGGAAGACGTCGAGAATGGCCGACAGACGCTCAAGGTGGGTCTCGAACGTAGGTGCAAATACGAGGACGTCGTCTAGGTAACACAGGCATGTTGACCATTTGAACCCGTGTAGCAGAGAGTCCATCATACGTTCGAACGTGGCGGGGCATTGCATAGGCCGAAGGGCATAACCTTGAATTGGTATAGGCCATCTGGAGTGATGAAGGCGGTCTTTTCTTGGTCTTTCTCGTCTACGGCAATCTGCCAATAACCAGAACGAAGGTCGATGGATGAAAAGTAGCGTGCGCCGTGGAGACAATCGAGGGCGTCATCAATACGTGGTAAAGGATACACGTCCTTTTTGGTGATTCGATTTAGATGCCGGTAATCGATGCAAAAACGCCATGTGTTGTCCTTCTTTTTAACCAGGACGACGGGTGACGCCCATGGGCTTGATGAGGGCTCAATAATGCCTTTAGTTAAGATCTTATTCACTTCAGCTTGAATAATCTGGCGCTCCGACGCGGACACGCGATACGGTCGACGGTGAATGGGAGCAGCATCACCGGTGTTGATGCGGTGCTTTACAAGAGAAGTTTGGCCGAGTGGGCGGTCGTCAAGGTCGAAGATGTCACGGTAGGAAGCTAGAAGGCGTGCGAGAGCGGCTGATTGCGCTGGGGGAAGGTCAGGGTCGATCATGGGACGTATTGACATGTCGAGGCATGTGGCATCGAGTGGGCGACAAGGAAAATTGGGGCATGCGTCGGCTGCGAAAGTGGTGACGTGATCATCGGCTAAGGACCGCAACGTGGCAATTAGGATGCCTTCAGGGAGGACTTGCTTTGTGAAGCCGAAATTTATGACGGGTAGACGGGTCCGGTTGGAGGCTACAGTTACGATGCAGTGAGGGACGGTGACGTCACGTGCCAGTAGGACATCAGGAATCGGCGTGACGATGTAATTCCCATCCAATACGGGTGAGGTCGTGGCGAATTCGGTGAATGTGAGGGCTTTAGGCGGTAAGCGGAGGAAGTCTGTGGCAGAAAGGCCGTGTTGAGGTTCAGGGTGAATATCCGGCTGAAGAGGAAGGTCTAAGCAAAGAGTACCAGCGGAACAGTCGATCAGAGCAGAATGGGTCGACAGGAAGTCCATCCCTAAGATGAGGTCATGAGGACAGTTCTGGAGCACCGTGAATAGAACAGGGATGTAACGGTCGGCGATGCGTATGCGAGCCGTACACATGCCAATGACAGGAACAGTGCCGCCATCGGCCACACGTACAGCTTCGGTAGCAGGGGGCGTGAGTACTTTTCTTAAGCGGCGACAAAGATGAACGCTGATTATGGACACATGAGCGCCAGTATCGACTAGTGCCGACAGAGAAATACCGTCCACGTGTACATCGACAAGATTTTTGTTCGTATGAAGCGTCAATGGAGGGTTTGGTTCAGACAGGGATGATGCAGCACTACCTCCAGGGGCTGCACTGTCTAGTTTTCCGTCGGGTACGATGAAAAGTTAGGCGGCGAGTGATGGCGGCGTGGCTGGGGCGACGGGGAACGACGGCGTTGAGGGGACGGAGAACGAGCAGGAAGGCGGCTGTTAGACGTGTCGAAAGCAGGGGCGGTACGGCTGGACGAATACCGGCGAAGATCTTCATATGGGCTATAAGGTGCGAAAAACTGGCTCCTATGTGGCGGCGTCCAGGAGGCACGGCAGTAGCGGGAGACATGTCCAACGCGGTGGCACCGGAAGCAGATCGGTTTGTCGTCAGGAGTTCGCCATTCCGCCGGGTTGCGAGATCGTGGAGCAACAAATGGGTCACGTCGAGGTGCATTAATGGGAATTGGTCTGGAGGAGGGGCAAGAGATGGGGCAAGCATCAGGGAACCCGCGGTTGGCAAATTCTTGTCGTACGACCGCCTGAATAACGGAGATCGCGGGGGTTGTCGGTATCGTATGTTCGAAAGAAGTGGGCTGAAGCGGCGCTGGACTTGCTGCTTCAAGTTCCCGTCGAACGATACGCGTTACACTCTGCTCAAAGGGCGGTGTGACGGTAGAATCGGAGCAGGTGGACGTAGCCGCCGTGTTTGGCAACCGAGAAAAAGGAGGGCGCACCCGACGGCTTTTTGCTGTTTCGAAACGGCGGCATTCTTGAATTACACGGTCGATGGTCGAGACGTTAGTGTACACCAGCAAATTGAAGGCGTCGTCCGCGATCCCCTTCAAAACGTGTCCAACCTTTTCAGCCTCAGACATCGCCTCGTCCACTTTTCGGCAAAGAGCGAGAACTTCTTGGATGTATGACACATACGATTCAGTTGGCGACTGGACACGGGTAGCCAGCTCCTGTCGTGCAGCTGCGTGGCGACCGGTCGGGTCCCCAAAGATGTCACGTAGCTTCTCCTTGAACGTGTCCCAGCTGGTGAGTTCGGACTCATTTGTCTCGTACCAGACACGCGGGGTTCCGTCCAAGTAGAAGAGAACATTAGCGAGCATCATGGTAGGGTCCCAACGGTGAGTTTGACTGACCCGTTCATAAAGGCGAAGCCATTTGTCGACGTCGAGGCCAGGTTGCGCAGAAAATGTCCCGGGATCACGTGGTGTTTGGACGGCGACAAAGGTTGTCGGAGAAGCCGCAGATGATGAAGCGGACGCGTTGTCACTGGAAGCCATGGCGGGAAGCTGGAGGATGCGGCCACTGCGGAGCTGCGTGGTGAGGACGGGGATCGTTCCACCTCCACCAAATATGTTACGTGAGTAACGAGACAAAGTATTGCGAATATATTCGAAAAATATATTTGCAAGAGCGGTTGCAGCACTGGCCAGTCTGGCTCCGAGCTCGAGCAGCCAGCGAGCCTCATCTTCTTCGTCGGGCGCACACGCGCATTCGCACTATGGTTTGTGGCAGCCTACAGGTAGCAATATTAATGAGATATAACAGACAGTAATGCCAAGGAATGTACAGGGGAAGTTATTAGAACCAATCGATTGTAAATAAGAAGAAAGAAGAAAGAAAAGTGGATGAAAAAATTACCAGCTGTGAGCAGGAATTGAACCTACGACCTTCGAATAACGCGTTCGATGCTCTAACCACTGAGCTATCACAGCGGCCGTCCCTCCATCCACTTTTTTTGGGGTTTTATGTGAATTTAGAAGTAGGAGTGACAGTCAGCGCCATCTATAAGCCAAACAACGAGTGTGAAAACACTCTTATTCGCATGTTTTGGCGTCCCGTAGCACGTGAACTTATTATGAGCGGGCAGCTGATTAATTGTCCCTCCTATACAACCTAAACACACCAAGTCTGCCAGTACGAGGCCCTCCTTCAATGAAATAAGGGAGAGAAGTGTATACCTAAGGGCGCGTATTTCCGTGGTTTAACACAATATTAATGAGCTATAACAGACAGTAATGCCAAGGAATATACAGGGGAAGTTATTAGAACCAATGGAATGTAAATAAGAAGAAAGAAGAAAAGTGGATGAAAAAATTACCAGCTGTGAGCAGGAATCGAACCTACGACCTTCGAATAACGCGTTCGATGCTCTAACCACTGAGCTATCCAGCGGCTGTCCCTCCATCTACTTTTTTTGGGTTTATATGTGAATTTAGAAGTAGGAGTGACAGTCAGCGCCATCTATAAGCCAAACAACGAGTGTGAAAACACTCTTATTCGCATGTTTTGGCGTCACGTAGCACGTTAACTTATTATGAGCGGGCAGCTGATTAATTGTCCCTCTTATACAACCTAAACACACCAAGTCTGCCAGTACAAGACACTCGTTCAATGAAATAAGGGAGAGAAGTGTATACCTAAGGGCTCGTATTTCCGTGGTTTAACACAATATTAATGAGATATAACAGACAGTAATGCCAAGGAATGTACAGGGGAAGTTATTAGAACCAATGGAATGTAAATAAGAAGAAAGAAGAAAGAAAAGTGGATGAAAAAATTACCAGCTGTGAGCGGAAATCGAACCTACGACCTTCGAATAACGCGTTCGATGCTGTAACCACTGAGCTATCACAGCAGCCGTCCCTCCATCCACTTTTTTGGGGGGTTGTTATGTGAATTTAGAAGTAAGAGTGACAGTCAGCGCCATCTATAAGCCAAACAACGAGTGTGAAAACACTCTTATTCGCATGTTTTGGCGTCACGCAGCACGTGAACTTATTATGAGCGGGCAGCTGAATAATTGTCCCTCTTATACAACCTAAACACACCAAGTCTGCCAGTACGAGACCTTCGTTCAATAAAATAAGGGAGAGAAGTGTATACCTAAGGGCTCGTATTTCCGTGGTTTAACACAATATTAATGAGATATAACAGACAGTAATGCCAAGGAATGTACAGGGGAAGTTATTAGAACCAATGGAATGTAAATAAGAAGAAAGAAGAAAGAAAAGTTGATGAAAAAATTACAAGCTGTGAGCAGGAATCGAATCTTCGACCTTCGAATAACGCGTTCGATGCTCTAACCACTGAGCTATCGCAGCGGCCGTCCCTCCATCCACTTTTTTGGAGGGGGTTTATATGTGAATTTAGAAGTAGGAGTGACAGTCAGCGCCATCTATAAGCCAAAGAACGAGTGTGAAAACACTCTTATTCGCATGTTTTGGCGTCACGTAGCACGTTAACTTATTAAGAGCGGGCAGCTGATTAATTGTCCCTCCTATACAACCTAAACACACCAAGTCTGCCAGTACGAGACCCTCGTTCAATGAAATAAGGGAGAGAAGTGTATACCTAAGGGCTCGTATTTCCGTGGTTTAACACAATATTAATGAGATATAACAGACAGTAATGCCAAGGAATGTACAGGGGAAGTTATTAGAACCAATGGAATGTAAATAAGAAGAAAGAAGAAAGAAAAGTGGATGAAAAAATTACCAGCTGTGAGCAGGAATCGAACCTACGACCTTCGAATAACGCGTTCGATGCTCTAACCACTGAGCTATCACAGCGGCCGTCCCTCCATCCACTTTTTTTGGGGGTTTATATGTGAATTTAGAAGTAGGAGTGACAGTCAGCGCCATCTATAAGCCAAACTACGAGTGTGAAAACACTCTTATTCGCATGTTTTGGCGTCACGTAGCACGTGAACTTATTATGAGCGGGCAGCTGATTGATTGTCCCTCTTATACAACCTAAACACACCAAGTCTGCCAGAACGAGACCCTCGTTCAATGAAATAAGGGAGAGAAGTGTATACCTATGGGCTCGTATTTCCGTGGTTTAACACAATATTAATCAGATATAACAGACAGTAATGCCAAGGAATGTACAGGGGAAGTTATTAGAACCAATGGAATGTAAATAGGAAGAAAGAAGAAAGAAAAGTGGATAAAAAAATTACCAGCTGTGAGCAGGAATCGAACCTACGACCTTCGAATAACGCGTTCGATGCTCTAACCACTGAGCTATCACAGCGGCCGTCCCTCCATCCGCTTTTTTTGGGTGTCTATATGAGAATTTAGAAGTAGGAGTGACAGTCAGCGCCATCTATAAGCGAAACAACGAGTGTGAAAACAGTCTTATTCGCATGTTTTGGCGTCACGTAGCACGTGAACTTATTATGAGCGGGCAGCTGATTAATTGTCCCTCTTATACAACCTAAACACACCAAGTCTGCCAGTACGAGACCCTCATTCAATGAAATAAGGAGAGAAGTGTATACCTAAGGGCTCGTATTTCCGTGCTTTAACACAATATTAATGAGATTTAACAGAAAGTAATGCCAAGAAATGTACAGGGGAAGTTATTAGAACCAAAGGAATGTAAATAAGGAGAAAGAAGAAAGAAAAGTGGATGAAAAAATTACCAGCTGTGAGCAGGAATCGAACCTACGACCTTCGAATAACGCGTTCGATGCTCTAACCACTGAGCTAACACAGCGGCCGTCCCTCCATCCACCTTTTTTGGGGGTCTATATGTGAATTTAGAAGTAGGAGTGACAGTCAGCGCCATCTATAGGCCAAACAACGAGTGTGAAAACACTCTTATTCGCATGTTTTGGCGTCACGTAGCACGTGAATTTATTATGAGCGGGCAGCTGGTTAATTGTCCCTCTTAGACAACCTAAACACACCAAGTCTGCCAGTACGAGACCCTCGTTCAATGAAATAAGGGAGAGAAGTGTATACCTAAGGGCTCGTATTTCCGTGGTTCAACACAATATTAATCAGATATAACAGACAGTAATGCCAAGGAATGTACAGGGGAAGTTATTAGAACCAATGGAATGTAAATAAGAAGAAAGAAGAAAGAAAATTGGATGAAAAAATTACCAGCTTTGAGCAGGAATCGAACCTACGACCTTCGAATAACGCGTTCGATGCTCTAACCACTAAGCTATCACAGCGGCCGTCCCTCCATTCACTTTTTTTTTTGAGGTTTATATGTGAATTTAAAAGTAGGAGTGACAGTCAGCGCCATCTATAAGCCAAACAACGAGTGTGAAAACACTCTTATTCGCATGTTTTGGCGTCACGTAGCACGTGAACTTATTATGAGCGGGCAGCTGATTAATTGTCCCTCTTATACAACCTAAACACACCAAGTCTGCCAGTACGAGACCCTCATTCAATGAAATAGGGGAGAGAAGTGTATACCTAAGGGCTCGTATTTCCGTGGTTTAACACAATATTAATGAGATATAACAGACAGTAATGCCAAGGAATGTACAGGGGAAGTTACTAGAACCAATGGAATGTAAATAAGAAGAAAGAAGAAAGAAAAGTGGATGAAAAAATTACCAGCTGTGAGCAGGAATCGAACCTACGACCTTCGAATAATGCGTTCGATGCTCTAACCACTGAGCTATCACAGCGGCCGTCCCTCCATCCACTTTTTTGGGGGGTTTATATGTGAATTTAGAAGTAGGAGTGACAGTCAGCGCCATCTATAAGCCAAACAACGAGTGTGAAAACACTCTTATTCGCATGTTTTGGCGTCACGTAGCACGTGAACTTATTATGAGCGGGCAGCTGAATAATTGTCCCTCTTATACAACCTAAACACACCAAATCTGCCAGTACGAGACCTTCGTTCAATAAAATAAGGGAGAGAAGTGTATACCTAAGGGCTCGTATTTCCGTGGTTTAACACAATATTAATGAGATATAACAGACAGTAATGGCAAGGAATGTACAGGGGAAGTTATTAGAACCAATCGATTGTAAATAAGAAGAAAGAAGAAAGAAAAGTGGATGAAAAAATTACCAGCTGTGAGCAGGAATTGAACCTACGACCTTCGAATAACGCGTTCGATGCTCTAACCACTGAGCTATCACAGCGGCCGTCCCTCCATCCACTTTTTTTGGGGTTTTTATGTGAATTTAGAAGTAGGAGTGACAGTCATCGCCATCTATAAGCCAAACAACGAGTGTGAAAACACTCTTATTCGCATGTTTTGGCGTCCCGTAGCACGTGAACCTATTATGAGCGGGCAGCTGATTAATTGTCCCTCCTATACAACCTAAACACACCAAGTCTGCCAGTACGAGACCCTCCTTCAATGAAATAAGGGAGAGAAGTGTATACCTAAGGGCGCGTATTTTAGGTGGTTTAACACAATATTAATGAGCTATAACAGACACTAATGCCAAGGAATATACAGGGGAAGTTATTAGAACCAATGGAATGTAAATAAGAAGAAAGAAGAAAGAAAAGTGGATGAAAAAATTACCAGCTGTGAGCAGGAACCGAACCTACGACCTTCGAATAACGCGTTCGATGCTCTAACCACTGAGCTATCCAGCGGCTGTCCCTCCATCTACTTTTTTTGGGTTTATATGTGAATTTAGAAGTAGGAGTGACAGTCAGCGCCATCTATAAGCCAAACAACGAGTGTGAAAACACTCTTATTCGCATGTTTGGGCGTCACGTAGCACGTGAACTTATTATGAGCGGGCAGCTGATTAATTGTCCCTCTTATACAACCTAAACACACCAAGCCTGCCAGTACGAGACCCTCGTTCAATGAAATAAGGTAGAGAAGTGTATACCTAAGGGCTCGTATTTCCGTGGTTTAACACAATATTAATGTGATATAACAGAAAGTAATGCCAAGGAATGTACAGGGGAAGTTATTAGAACCAATGGAATGTAAATAAGAAGAAAGAAGAAAGAAAAGTGGATGAAAAATTTACCAGCTGTGAGCAGGAATTGAACCTACGACCTTCGAATAACGCGTTCGATGCTCTAACCACTGAGCTATCACAGCGGCCGTCCCTCCATCCACTTTTTTTTGGGGGGTTTATATGTGAATTTAGAAGTAGGAGTGACAGTCAGCGCCATCTATAAGCCAAACAACGAGTGTGAAAACACTCTTATTCGCATGTTTTGGCGTCACGTAGCACGTTAACTTATTATGAGCGGGCAGCTGATTAATTGTCCCTCTTATACAACCTAAACACACCAAACCTGCCAGTACGAGACCCTCGTTCAATGAAATAAGGGAGAGAAGTGTATACCTAAGGGCTCGTATTTCCGTGGTTTAACACAATATTAATGTGATATAACAGACAGTAATGCCAAGGAATGTACAGGGGAAGTTATTAGAACCAATGGAATGTAAATAAGAAGAAAGAAGAAAGAAAAGTGGATGAAAAATTTACCAGCTGTGAGCAGGAATTGAACCTACGACCTTCGAATAACGCGTTCGATGCTCTAACCACTGAGCTATCACAGCGGCCGTCCCTCCATCCACTTTTTTTGGGGGTTTATATGTGAATTTAGAAGTAGGAGTGACAGTCAGCGCCATCTATAAGCCAAACAACGAGTGTGAAAACACTCTTATTCGCATGTTTTGGCGTCACGTAGCACGTTAACTTATTATGAGCGGGCAGCCGATTAATTGTCCCTCTTATACAACCTAAACACACCAAGTCTGCCAGTACAAGACACTCGTTCAATGAAATAAGGGAGAGAAGTGTATACCTAAGGGCTCGTATTTCCGTGGTTTAACACAATATTAATGAGATATAACAGACAGTAATGCCAAGGAATGTACAGGGGAAGTTATTAGAACCAATGGAATGTAAATAAGAAGAAAGAAGAAAGAAAAGTGGATGAAAAAATTACCAGCTGTGAGCGGAAATCGAACCTACGACCTTCGAATAACGCGTTCGATGCTGTAACCACTGAGCTATCACAGCGGCCGTCCCTCCATCCACTTTTTTTGGGGTTTATATGTAAATTTAGAAGTAGGAGTGACAGTCAGCGCCATCTATAAGCCAAATAACGAGTGTGAAAACACTCTTATTCGCATGTTTTGGCGTCACGTAGCACGTGAATTTATTATGAGCAGGCAGCTGAATAATTGTCCCTCTTACACAACCTAAACACACCAAGTCTGCCAGTACGAGACCCTCGTTCAATGAAAAAAGGGAGAGAAGTGTATACCTAAGGGCTCGTATTTCCGTGGTTTAACACAATATTAATGAGATATAACAGACAGTAATGCCAAGGAATGTACAGGGGAAGTTATTAGAACCAATCGAATGTAAATAAGAAGACAGAAGAAAGAAAAGTGGATGAAAAAATTACCAGCTGTGAGCAGGAATCGAACCTACGACCTTCGAATAACGCGTTCGATGCTCTAACCACAGAGCTATCACAGCGGCCGTAACTCCATCCACTTTTTTGGGGGTTTATATGTGAATTTAGAAGTAGGAGTGACAGTCACCGCCATCTATAAGCCAAACAACGAGTGTGAAAACACTCTTATTCGCATGTTTTGGCGTCACGTAGCACGTGAACTTATTATGAGCGGGCAGCTGATTAATTGTCCCTCTTATACAACCTAAACACACCAAGTCTGCCAGTACGAGACCCTCATTCAATGAAATAAGGAGAGAAGTGTATACCTAAGGGCTCGTATTTCCGTGCTTTAACACAATATTAATGAGATTTAACAGACAGTAATGCCAAGGAAAGTACAGGGGAAGTTATTAGAACCAAAGGAATGTAAATAAGGAGAAAGAAGAAAGAGAAGTGGATGAAAAAATTACCAGCTGTGAGCAGGAATCGAACCTACGACCTTCGAATAACGCGTTCGATGCTCTAACCACTGAGCTAACACAGCGGCCGTCCCTCCATCCACTTTTTTTGGGGGTCTATATGTGAATTTAGAAGTAGGAGTGACAGTCAGCGCCATCTATAGGCCAAACAACGAGTGTGAAAACACTCTTATTCGCATGTTTTGGCGTCACGTAGCACGTGAACATATTATGAGCGGGCAGCTGGTTAATTGTCCCTCTTAGACAACCTAAACACACCAAGTCTGCCAGTACGAGACCCTCGTTCAATGAAATAAGGGAGAGAAGTGTATACCTAAGGGCTCGTATTTCCGTGGTTCAACACAATATTAATGAGATATAACAGACAGTAATGCCAAGGAATGTACAGGGGAAGTTATTAGAACCAATGGAATGTAAATAAGAAGAAAGAAGAAAGAAAAGTGGATGAAAAAATTACCATCTGTGAGCAGAAATCGAACCTACGACCTTCGAATAACGCGTTCGATGCTCTAACCACTGAGCTATCACAGCGGCCGTCCCTCCATCCACTTTTTTTGGGGTTTATATGTGAATTTAGAAGTAGGAGTAACAGTCAGCGCCATCTATAAGCCAAATAACGAGTGTGAAAACACTCTTATTCGCATGTTTTGGCGTCACGTAGCACGTGAATTTATTATGAGCAGGCAGCTGATTAATTGTCCCTCTTACACAACCTAAACACACCAAGTCTGCGAGTACGAGACCCTCGTTCAATGAAAAAAGGGAGGGAAGTGTATACCTAAGGGCTCGTATTTCCGTGGTTTAACACAATATTAATGAGATATAACAGACAGTAATGCCAAGGAATGTACAGGGGAAGTTATTAGAACCAATAAAATGTAAATAAGAAGACAGAAGAAAGAAAAGTGGATGAAAAAATTACCAGCTGTGAGCAGGAATCGAACCTACGACCTTCGAATAACGCGTTCGATGCTCTAACCACAGAGCTATCACAGCGGCCGTCCCTCCATCCACTTTTTTGAGGTTTATATGTGAATTTAGAAGTAGGAGTGACAGTCAGCGCCATCTATAAGCCAAACAACGAGTGTGAAAACACTCTTATTCGCATGTTTTGGCGTCACGTAGCACGTGAACTTATTATGAGCGGGCAGCTGATTAATTGTCCCTCTTATACAACCTAAACACACCAAGTCTGCCAGTACGAGACCCTCATTCAATGAAATAAGGAGAGAAGTGTATACCTAAGGGCTCGTATTTCCGTGCTTTAACACAATATTAATGAGATTTAACAGAAAGTAATGCCAAGGAATGTACAGGGGAAGTTATTAGAACCAAAGGAATGTAAATAAGCAGAAAGAAGAAAGAAAAGTGGATGAAAAAAATTACCAGCTGTGAGCAGGAATCGAACCTACGACCTTCGAATAACGCGTTCGATGCTCTAACCACTGAGCTAACACAGCGGCCGTCCCTCCATCCACCTTTTTTGGGGGTCTATATGTGAATTTAGAAGTAGGAGTGACAGTCAGCGCCATCTATAGGCCAAACAACGAGTGTGAAAACACTCTTATTCGCATGTTTTGGCGTCACGTAGCACGTGAATTTATTATGAGCGGGCAGCTGGTTAATTGTCCCTCTTAGACAACCTAAACACACCAAGTCTGCCAGTACGAGACCCTCGTTCAATGAAATAAGGGAGAGAAGTGTATACCTAAGGGCTCGTATTTCCGTGGTTCAACACAATATTAATCAGATATAACAGACAGTAATGCCAAGGAATGTACAGGGGAAGTTATTAGAACCAATGGAATGTAAATAAGAAGAAAGAAGAAAGAAAATTGGATGAAAAAATTACCAGCTTTGAGCAGGAATCGAACCTACGACCTTCGAATAACGCGTTCGATGCTCTAACCACTAAGCTATCACAGCGGCCGTCCCTCCATTCACTTTTTTTTGAGGTTTATATGTGAATTTAAAAGTAGGATTGACAGTCAGCGCCATCTATAAGCCAAACAACGAGTGTGAAAACACTCTTATTCGCATGTTTTGGCGTCACATAGCACGTGAACTTATTATGAGCGGGCAGCTGATTAATTGTCCCTCTTATACAACCTAAACACACCAAGTCTGCCAGTACGAGACCCTCGTTCAATGAAATAAGGGAGAGAAGTGTATACCTAAGGGCTCGTATTTCCGTGGTTTAACACAATAATAATGAGATATAACAGACAGTAATGCCAAGGAATGTACAGGGGAAGTTATTAGAACCAATGGAATGTAAATAAGAAGAAAGAAGAAAGAAAAGTGGATGAAAAAATTACCAGCTGTGAGCGGGAATCGAACCTACGACCTTCGAGAAACGCGTTCGATGCTCTAACCACTGAGCTATCACAGCGGCCGTACCTCCATTCACTTTTTTGGGGGGTTTATATGTGAATTTAGAAGTAGGAGTGACAGTCAGCGCCATCTATAAGCCAAACAACGAGTGTGAAAACACTCTTATTCGCATGTTTTGGCGTCACGTAGCACGTGAACTTATTATGAGCGGGCAGCTGATTAATTGTCCCTCTTATACAACTTAAACACACCAAGTCTGCCAGTACGAGACCCTCGTTCAATGAAATAAGGGAGAGAAGTGTATACCTAAGGGCTCGTATTTCCGTGGTTTAACACAATATTAATGAGATATAACAGACAGTAATGCCAAGGAATGTACACGGGAAGTTATTAGAACCAATGGAATGTAAATAAGAATAAAGAAGAAAGAAAAGTGGATGAAAAAATTACCAGCTGTGAGCAGGAATCGAACGTACGACCTTCGAATAATGCGTTCGATGCTCTAACCACTGAGCTATCACAGCGGCCGTCCCTCCATCCACTTTTTTGGGGGGTTTATATGTGAATTTAGAAGTAGGTGTGACAGTCAGCGCCATCTATAAGCCAAACAACGAGTGTGAAAACACTCTTATTCGCATGTTTTGGCGTCACGTAGCACGTGAACTTATTATGAGCGGGCAGCTGAATAATTGTCCCTCTTATACAACCTAAACACACCAAATCTGCCAGTACGAGACCTTCGTTCAATAAAATAAGGGAGAGAAGTGTATACCTAAGGGCTCGTATTTCCGTGGTTTAACACAATATTAATGAGATATAACAGACAGTAATGCCAAGGAATGTACAGGGGAAGTTATTAGAACCAATCGATTGTAAATAAGAAGAAAGAAGAAAGAAAAGTGGATGAAAAAATTACCAGCTGTGAGCAGGAATTGAACCTACGACCTTCGAATAACGCGTTCGATGCTCTAACCACTGAGCTATCACAGCGGCCGTCCCTCCATCCACTTTTTTTGGGGTTTTATGTGAATTTAGAAGTAGGAGTGACAGTCAGCGCCATCTATAAGCCAAACAACGAGTGTGAAAACACTCTTATTCGCATGTTTTGGCGTCCCGTAGCACGTGAACTTATTATGAGCGGGCAGCTGATTAATTGTCCCTCCTATACAACCTAAACACACCAAGTCTGCCAGTACGAGGCCCTCCTTCAATGAAATAAGGGAGAGAAGTGTATACCTAAGGGCGCGTATTTCCGTGGTTTAACACAATATTAATGAGCTATAACAGACAGTAATGCCAAGGAATATACAGGGGAAGTTATTAGAACCAATGGAATGTAAATAAGAAGAAAGAAGAAAAGTGGATGAAAAAATTACCAGCTGTGAGCAGGAATCGAACCTACGACCTTCGAATAACGCGTTCGATGCTCTAACCACTGAGCTATCCAGCGGCTGTCCCTCCATCTACTTTTTTTGGGTTTATATGTGAATTTAGAAGTAGGAGTGACAGTCAGCGCCATCTATAAGCCAAACAACGAGTGTGAAAACACTCTTATTCGCATGTTTTGGCGTCACGTAGCACGTTAACTTATTATGAGCGGGCAGCTGATTAATTGTCCCTCTTATACAACCTAAACACACCAAGTCTGCCAGTACAAGACACTCGTTCAATGAAATAAGGGAGAGAAGTGTATACCTAAGGGCTCGTATTTCCGTGGTTTAACACAATATTAATGAGATATAACAGACAGTAATGCCAAGGAATGTACAGGGGAAGTTATTAGAACCAATGGAATGTAAATAAGAAGAAAGAAGAAAGAAAAGTGGATGAAAAAATTACCAGCTGTGAGCGGAAATCGAACCTACGACCTTCGAATAACGCGTTCGATGCTGTAACCACTGAGCTATCACAGCAGCCGTCCCTCCATCCACTTTTTTGGGGGGTTGTTATGTGAATTTAGAAGTAAGAGTGACAGTCAGCGCCATCTATAAGCCAAACAACGAGTGTGAAAACACTCTTATTCGCATGTTTTGGCGTCACGCAGCACGTGAACTTATTATGAGCGGGCAGCTGAATAATTGTCCCTCTTATACAACCTAAACACACCAAGTCTGCCAGTACGAGACCTTCGTTCAATAAAATAAGGGAGAGAAGTGTATACCTAAGGGCTCGTATTTCCGTGGTTTAACACAATATTAATGAGATATAACAGACAGTAATGCCAAGGAATGTACAGGGGAAGTTATTAGAACCAATGGAATGTAAATAAGAAGAAAGAAGAAAGAAAAGTTGATGAAAAAATTACAAGCTGTGAGCAGGAATCGAATCTTCGACCTTCGAATAACGCGTTCGATGCTCTAACCACTGAGCTATCGCAGCGGCCGTCCCTCCATCCACTTTTTTGGAGGGGGTTTATATGTGAATTTAGAAGTAGGAGTGACAGTCAGCGCCATCTATAAGCCAAAGAACGAGTGTGAAAACACTCTTATTCGCATGTTTTGGCGTCACGTAGCACGTTAACTTATTAAGAGCGGGCAGCTGATTAATTGTCCCTCCTATACAACCTAAACACACCAAGTCTGCCAGTACGAGACCCTCGTTCAATGAAATAAGGGAGAGAAGTGTATACCTAAGGGCTCGTATTTCCGTGGTTTAACACAATATTAATGAGATATAACAGACAGTAATGCCAAGGAATGTACAGGGGAAGTTATTAGAACCAATGGAATGTAAATAAGAAGAAAGAAGAAAGAAAAGTGGATGAAAAAATTACCAGCTGTGAGCAGGAATCGAACCTACGACCTTCGAATAACGCGTTCGATGCTCTAACCACTGAGCTATCACAGCGGCCGTCCCTCCATCCACTTTTTTTGGGGGTTTATATGTGAATTTAGAAGTAGGAGTGACAGTCAGCGCCATCTATAAGCCAAACTACGAGTGTGAAAACACTCTTATTCGCATGTTTTGGCGTCACGTAGCACGTGAACTTATTATGAGCGGGCAGCTGATTGATTGTCCCTCTTATACAACCTAAACACACCAAGTCTGCCAGAACGAGACCCTCGTTCAATGAAATAAGGGAGAGAAGTGTATACCTATGGGCTCGTATTTCCGTGGTTTAACACAATATTAATCAGATATAACAGACAGTAATGCCAAGGAATGTACAGGGGAAGTTATTAGAACCAATGGAATGTAAATAGGAAGAAAGAAGAAAGAAAAGTGGATAAAAAAATTACCAGCTGTGAGCAGGAATCGAACCTACGACCTTCGAATAACGCGTTCGATGCTCTAACCACTGAGCTATCACAGCGGCCGTCCCTCCATCCGCTTTTTTTGGGTGTCTATATGAGAATTTAGAAGTAGGAGTGACAGTCAGCGCCATCTATAAGCGAAACAACGAGTGTGAAAACAGTCTTATTCGCATGTTTTGGCGTCACGTAGCACGTGAACTTATTATGAGCGGGCAGCTGATTAATTGTCCCTCTTATACAACCTAAACACACCAAGTCTGCCAGTACGAGACCCTCATTCAATGAAATAAGGAGAGAAGTGTATACCTAAGGGCTCGTATTTCCGTGCTTTAACACAATATTAATGAGATTTAACAGAAAGTAATGCCAAGGAATGTACAGGGGAAGTTATTAGAACCAAAGGAATGTAAATAAGGAGAAAGAAGAAAGAAAAGTGGATGAAAAAATTACCAGCTGTGAGCAGGAATCGAACCTACGACCTTCGAATAACGCGTTCGATGCTCTAACCACTGAGCTAACACAGCGGCCGTCCCTCCATCCACCTTTTTTGGGGGTCTATATGTGAATTTAGAAGTAGGAGTGACAGTCAGCGCCATCTATAGGCCAAACAACGAGTGTGAAAACACTCTTATTCGCATGTTTTGGCGTCACGTAGCACGTGAATTTATTATGAGCGGGCAGCTGGTTAATTGTCCCTCTTAGACAACCTAAACACACCAAGTCTGCCAGTACGAGACCCTCGTTCAATGAAATAAGGGAGAGAAGTGTATACCTAAGGGCTCGTATTTCCGTGGTTCAACACAATATTAATCAGATATAACAGACAGTAATGCCAAGGAATGTACAGGGGAAGTTATTAGAACCAATGGAATGTAAATAAGAAGAAAGAAGAAAGAAAATTGGATGAAAAAATTACCAGCTTTGAGCAGGAATCGAACCTACGACCTTCGAATAACGCGTTCGATGCTCTAACCACTAAGATATCACAGCGGCCGTCCCTCCATTCACTTTTTTTTTTGAGGTTTATATGTGAATTTAAAAGTAGGATTGACAGTCAGCGCCATCTATAAGCCAAACAACGAGTGTGAAAACACTCTTATTCGCATGTTTTGGCGTCACATAGCACGTGAACTTATTATGAGCGGGCAGCTGATTAATTGTCCCTCTTATACAACCTAAACACACCAAGTCTGCCAGTACGAGACCCTCGTTCAATGAAATAAGGGAGAGAAGTGTATACCTAAGGGCTCGTATTTCCGTGGTTTAACACAATAATAATGAGATATAACAGACAGTAATGCCAAGGAATGTACAGGGGAAGTTATTAGAACCAATGGAATGTAAATAAGAAGAAAGAAGAAAGAAAAGTGGATGAAAAAATTACCAGCTGTGAGCGGGAATCGAACCTACGACCTTCGAGAAACGCGTTCGATGCTCTAACCACTGAGCTATCACAGCGGCCGTACCTCCATTCACTTTTTTGGGGGGTTTATATGTGAATTTAGAAGTAGGAGTGACAGTCAGCGCCATCTATAAGCCAAACAACGAGTGTGAAAACACTCTTATTCGCATGTTTTGGCGTCACGTAGCACGTGAACTTATTATGAGCGGGCAGCTGATTAATTGTCCCTCTTATACAACTTAAACACACCAAGTCTGCCAGTACGAGACCCTCGTTCAATGAAATAAGGGAGAGAAGTGTATACCTAAGGGCTCGTATTTCCGTGGTTTAACACAATATTAATGAGATATAACAGACAGTAATGCCAAGGAATGTACAGGGGAAGTTATTAGAACCAATGGAATGTAAATAAGAAGAAAGAAGAAAGAAAAGTGGATGAAAAAATTACCAGCTGTGAGCAGGAATCGAACCTACGACCTTCGAATAACGCGTTCGATGCTCTAACCACTGAGCTATCACAGCGGCCGTCCCTCCATCCACTTTTTTTGGGGGTTTATATGTGAATTTAGAAGTAGGAGTGACAGTCAGCGCCATCTATAAGCCAAACTACGAGTGTGAAAACACTCTTATTCGCATGTTTTGGCGTCACGTAGCACGTGAACTTATTATGAGCGGGCAGCTGATTGATTGTCCCTCTTATACAACCTAAACACACCAAGTCTGCCAGAACGAGACCCTCGTTCAATGAAATAAGGGAGAGAAGTGTATACCTATGGGCTCGTATTTCCGTGGTTTAACACAATATTAATCAGATATAACAGACAGTAATGCCAAGGAATGTACAGGGGAAGTTATTAGAACCAATGGAATGTAAATAGGAAGAAAGAAGAAAGAAAAGTGGATAAAAAAATTACCAGCTGTGAGCAGGAATCGAACCTACGACCTTCGAATAACGCGTTCGATGCTCTAACCACTGAGCTATCACAGCGGCCGTCCCTCCATCCGCTTTTTTTGGGTGTCTATATGAGAATTTAGAAGTAGGAGTGACAGTCAGCGCCATCTATAAGCGAAACAACGAGTGTGAAAACAGTCTTATTCGCATGTTTTGGCGTCACGTAGCACGTGAACTTATTATGAGCGGGCAGCTGATTAATTGTCCCTCTTATACAACCTAAACACACCAAGTCTGCCAGTACGAGACCCTCATTCAATGAAATAAGGAGAGAAGTGTATACCTAAGGGCTCGTATTTCCGTGCTTTAACACAATATTAATGAGATTTAACAGAAAGTAATGCCAAGGAATGTACAGGGGAAGTTATTAGAACCAAAGGAATGTAAATAAGGAGAAAGAAGAAAGAAAAGTGGATGAAAAAATTACCAGCTGTGAGCAGGAATCGAACCTACGACCTTCGAATAACGCGTTCGATGCTCTAACCACTGAGCTAACACAGCGGCCGTCCCTCCATCCACCTTTTTTGGGGGTCTATATGTGAATTTAGAAGTAGGAGTGACAGTCAGCGCCATCTATAGGCCAAACAACGAGTGTGAAAACACTCTTATTCGCATGTTTTGGCGTCACGTAGCACGTGAATTTATTATGAGCGGGCAGCTGGTTAATTGTCCCTCTTAGACAACCTAAACACACCAAGTCTGCCAGTACGAGACCCTCGTTCAATGAAATAAGGGAGAGAAGTGTATACCTAAGGGCTCGTATTTCCGTGGTTCAACACAATATTAATCAGATATAACAGACAGTAATGCCAAGGAATGTACAGGGGAAGTTATTAGAACCAATGGAATGTAAATAAGAAGAAAGAAGAAAGAAAATTGGATGAAAAAATTACCAGCTTTGAGCAGGAATCGAACCTACGACCTTCGAATAACGCGTTCGATGCTCTAACCACTAAGCTATCACAGCGGCCGTCCCTCCATACACTTTTTTTTTTGAGGTTTATATGTGAATTTAAAAGTAGGATTGACAGTCAGCGCCATCTATAAGCCAAACAACGAGTGTGAAAACACTCTTATTCGCATGTTTTGGCGTCACTTAGCACGTGAACTTATTATGAGTGGGCAGCTGATTAATTGTCCCTCTTATACAACCTAAACACACCAAGTCTGCCAGTACGAGACCCTCGTTCAATGAAATAAGGGAGAGAAGTGTATACCTAAGGGCTCGTATTTCCGTGGTTTAACACAATAATAATGAGATATAACAGACAGTAATGCCAAGGAATGTACAGGGGAAGTTATTAGAACCAATGGAATGTAAATAAGAAGAAAGAAGAAAGAAAAGTGGATGAAAAAATTACCAGCTGTGAGCGGGAATCGAACCTACGACCTTCGAGAAACGCGTTCGATGCTCTAACCACTGAGCTATCACAGCGGCCGTACCTCCATTCACTTTTTTGGGGGGTTTATATGTGAATTTAGAAGTAGGAGTGACAGTCAGCGCCATCTATAAGCCAAACAACGAGTGTGAAAACACTCTTATTCGCATGTTTTGGCGTCACGTAGCACGTGAACTTATTATGAGCGGGCAGCTGATTAATTGTCCCTCTTATACAACTTAAACACACCAAGTCTGCCAGTACGAGACCCTCGTTCAATGAAATAAGGGAGAGAAGTGTATACCTAAGGGCTCGTATTTCCGTGGTTTAACACAATATTAATGAGATATAACAGACAGTAATGCCAAGGAATGTACACGGGAAGTTATTAGAACCAATGGAATGTAAATAAGAATAAAGAAGAAAGAAAAGTGGATGAAAAAATTACCAGCTGTGAGCAGGAATTGAACCTACGACCTTCGAATAACGCGTTCGATGCTCTAACCACTGAGCTATCACAGCGGCCGTCCCTCCATCCACTTTTTTTTGGGGGGTTTATATGTGAATTTAGAAGTAGGAGTGACAGTCAGCGCCATCTATAAGCCAAACAACGAGTGTGAAAACACTCTTATTCGCATGTTTTGGCGTCACGTAGCACGTTAACTTATTATGAGCGGGCAGCTGATTAATTGTCCCTCTTATACAACATAAACACACCAAGTCTGCCAGTACAAGACACTCGTTCAATGAAATAAGGGAGAGAAGTGTATACCTAAGGGCTCGTATTTCCGTGGTTTAACACAATATTAATGAGATATAACAGACAGTAATGCCAAGGAATGTACAGGGGAAGTTATTAGAACCAATGGAATGTAAATAAGAAGAAAGAAGAAAGAAAAGTGGATGAAAAAATTACCAGCTGTGAGCGGAAATCGAACCTACGACCTTCGAATAACGCGTTCGATGCTGTAACCACTGAGCTATCACAGCGGCCGTCCCTCCATCCACTTTTTTTGGGGTTTATATGTGAATTTAGAAGTAGGAGTGACAGTCAGCGCCATCTATAAGCCAAATAACGAGTGTGAAAACACTCTTATTCGCATGTTTTGGCGTCACGTAGCACGTGAATTTATTATGAGCAGGCAGCTGAATAATTGTCCCTCTTACACAACCTAAACACACCAAGTCTGCCAGTACGAGACCCTCGTTCAATGAAAAAAGGGAGAGAAGTGTATACCTAAGGGCTCGTATTTCCGTGGTTTAACACAATATTAATGAGATATAACAGACAGTAATGCCAAGGAATGTACAGGGGAAGTTATTAGAACCAATCGAATGTAAATAAGAAGACAGAAGAAAGAAAAGTGGATGAAAAAATTACCAGCTGTGAGCAGGAATCGAACCTACGACCTTCGAATAACGCGTTCGATGCTCTAACCACAGAGCTATCACAGCGGCCGTAACTCCATCCACTTTTTTGGGGGTTTATATGTGAATTTAGAAGTAGGAGTGACAGTCACCGCCATCTATAAGCCAAACAACGAGTGTGAAAACACTCTTATTCGCATGTTTTGGCGTCACGTAGCACGTGAACTTATTATGAGCGGGCAGCTGATTAATTGTCCCTCTTATACAACCTAAACACACCAAGTCTGCCAGTACGAGACCCTCATTCAATGAAATAAGGAGAGAAGTGTATACCTAAGGGCTCGTATTTCCGTGCTTTAACACAATATTAATGAGATTTAACAGACAGTAATGCCAAGGAAAGTACAGGGGAAGTTATTAGAACCAAAGGAATGTAAATAAGGAGAAAGAAGAAAGAGAAGTGGATGAAAAAATTACCAGCTGTGAGCAGGAATCGAACCTACGACCTTCGAATAACGCGTTCGATGCTCTAACCACTGAGCTAACACAGCGGCCGTCCCTCCATCCACTTTTTTTGGGGGTCTATATGTGAATTTAGAAGTAGGAGTGACAGTCAGCGCCATCTATAGGCCAAACAACGAGTGTGAAAACACTCTTATTCGCATGTTTTGGCGTCACGTAGCACGTGAACATATTATGAGCGGGCAGCTGGTTAATTGTCCCTCTTAGACAACCTAAACACACCAAGTCTGCCAGTACGAGACCCTCGTTCAATGAAATAAGGGAGAGAAGTGTATACCTAAGGGCTCGTATTTCCGTGGTTCAACACAATATTAATGAGATATAACAGACAGTAATGCCAAGGAATGTACAGGGGAAGTTATTAGAACCAATGGAATGTAAATAAGAAGAAAGAAGAAAGAAAAGTGGATGAAAAAATTACCATCTGTGAGCAGAAATCGAACCTACGACCTTCGAATAACGCGTTCGATGCTCTAACCACTGAGCTAACACAGCGGCCGTCCCTCCATCCACTTTTTTTGGGGGTCTATATGTGAATTTAGAAGTAGGAGTGACAGTCAGCGCCATCTATAGGCCAAACAACGAGTGTGAAAACACTCTTATTCGCATGTTTTGGCGTCACGTAGCACGTGAACATATTATGAGCGGGCAGCTGGTTAATTGTCCCTCTTAGACAACCTAAACACACCAAGTCTGCCAGTACGAGACCCTCGTTCAATGAAATAAGGGAGAGAAGTGTATACCTAAGGGCTCGTATTTCCGTGGTTCAACACAATATTAATGAGATATAACAGACAGTAATGCCAAGGAATGTACAGGGGAAGTTATTAGAACCAATGGAATGTAAATAAGAAGAAAGAAGAAAGAAAAGTGGATGAAAAAATTACCATCTGTGAGCAGAAATCGAACCTACGACCTTCGAATAACGCGTTCGATGCTCTAACCACTGAGCTATCACAGCGGCCGTCCCTCCATCCACTTTTTTTGGGGTTTATATGTGAATTTAGAAGTAGGAGTAACAGTCAGCGCCATCTATAAGCCAAATAACGAGTGTGAAAACACTCTTATTCGCATGTTTTGGCGTCACGTAGCACGTGAATTTATTATGAGCAGGCAGCTGATTAATTGTCCCTCTTATACAACCTAAACACACCAAGTCTGCCAGTACGAGACCCTCATTCAATGAAATAAGGAGAGAAGTGTATACCTAAGGGCTCGTATTTCCGTGCTTTAACACAATATTAATGAGATTTAACAGAAAGTAATGCCAAGGAATGTACAGGGGAAGTTATTAGAACCAAAGGAATGTGAATAAGCAGAAAGAAGAAAGAAAAGTGGATGAAAAAATTACCAGCTGTGAGCAGGAATCGAACCTACGACCTTCGAATAACGCGTTCGATGCTCTAACCACTGAGCTAACACAGCGGCCGTCCCTCCATCCACCTTTTTTGGGGGTCTATATGTGAATTTAGAAGTAGGAGTGACAGTCAGCGCCATCTATAGGCCAAACAACGAGTGTGAAAACACTCTTATTCGCATGTTTTGGCGTCACGTAGCACGTGAATTTATTATGAGCGGGCAGCTGGTTAATTGTCCCTCTTAGACAACCTAAACACACCAAGTCTGCCAGTACGAGACCCTCGTTCAATGAAATAAGGGAGAGAAGTGTATACCTAAGGGCTCGTATTTCCGTGGTTCAACACAATATTAATCAGATATAACAGACAGTAATGCCAAGGAATGTACAGGGGAAGTTATTAGGACCAATGGAATGTAAATAAGAAGAAAGAAGAAAGAAAATTGGATGAAAAAATTACCAGCTTTGAGCAGGAATCGAACCTACGACCTTCGAATAACGCGTTCGATGCTCTAACCACTAAGCTATCACAGCGGCCGTCCCTCCATTCACTTTTTTTTGAGGTTTATATGTGAATTTAAAAGTAGGATTGACAGTCAGCGCCATCTATAAGCCAAACAACGAGTGTGAAAACACTCTTATTCGCATGTTTTGGCGTCACATAGCACGTGAACTTATTATGAGCGGGCAGCTGATTAATTGTCCCTCTTATACAACCTAAACACACCAAGTCTGCCAGTACGAGACCCTCGTTCAATGAAATAAGGGAGAGAAGTGTATACCTAAGGGCTCGTATTTCCGTGGTTTAACACAATAATAATGAGATATAACAGACAGTAATGCCAAGGAATGTACAGGGGAAGTTATTAGAACCAATGGAATGTAAATAAGAAGAAAGAAGAAAGAAAAGTGGATGAAAAAATTACCAGCTGTGAGCGGGAATCGAACCTACGACCTTCGAGAAACGCGTTCGATGCTCTAACCACTGAGCTATCACAGCGGCCGTACCTCCATTCACTTTTTTGGGGGGTTTATATGTGAATTTAGAAGTAGGAGTGACAGTCAGCGCCATCTATAAGCCAAACAACGAGTGTGAAAACACTCTTATTCGCATGTTTTGGCGTCACGTAGCACGTGAACTTATTATGAGCGGGCAGCTGATTAATTGTCCCTCTTATACAACTTAAACACACCAAGTCTGCCAGTACGAGACCCTCGTTCAATGAAATAAGGGAGAGAAGTGTATACCTAAGGGCTCGTATTTCCGTGGTTTAACACAATATTAATGAGATATAACAGACAGTAATGCCAAGGAATGTACACGGGAAGTTATTAGAACCAATGGAATGTAAATAAGAATAAAGAAGAAAGAAAAGTGGATGAAAAAATTACCAGCTGTGAGCAGGAATCGAACGTACGACCTTCGAATAATGCGTTCGATGCTCTAACCACTGAGCTATCACAGCGGCCGTCCCTCCATCCACTTTTTTGGGGGGTTTATATGTGAATTTAGAAGTAGGTGTGACAGTCAGCGCCATCTATAAGCCAAACAACGAGTGTGAAAACACTCTTATTCGCATGTTTTGGCGTCACGTAGCACGTGAACTTATTATGAGCGGGCAGCTGAATAATTGTCCCTCTTATACAACCTAAACACACCAAATCTGCCAGTACGAGACCTTCGTTCAATAAAATAAGGGAGAGAAGTGTATACCTAAGGGCTCGTATTTCCGTGGTTTAACACAATATTAATGAGATATAACAGACAGTAATGCCAAGGAATGTACAGGGGAAGTTATTAGAACCAATCGATTGTAAATAAGAAGAAAGAAGAAAGAAAAGTGGATGAAAAAATTACCAGCTGTGAGCAGGAATTGAACCTACGACCTTCGAATAACGCGTTCGATGCTCTAACCACTGAGCTATCACAGCGGCCGTCCCTCCATCCACTTTTTTTGGGGTTTTATGTGAATTTAGAAGTAGGAGTGACAGTCAGCGCCATCTATAAGCCAAACAACGAGTGTGAAAACACTCTTATTCGCATGTTTTGGCGTCCCGTAGCACGTGAACTTATTATGAGCGGGCAGCTGATTAATTGTCCCTCCTATACAACCTAAACACACCAAGTCTGCCAGTACGAGGCCCTCCTTCAATGAAATAAGGGAGAGAAGTGTATACCTAAGGGCGCGTATTTCCGTGGTTTAACACAATATTAATGAGCTATAACAGACAGTAATGCCAAGGAATATACAGGGGAAGTTATTAGAACCAATGGAATGTAAATAAGAAGAAAGAAGAAAGAAAAGTTGATGAAAAAATTACAAGCTGTGAGCAGGAATCGAATCTTCGACCTTCGAATAACGCGTTCGATGCTCTAACCACTGAGCTATCGCAGCGGCCGTCCCTCCATCCACTTTTTTGGAGGGGGTTTATATGTGAATTTAGAAGTAGGAGTGACAGTCAGCGCCATCTATAAGCCAAAGAACGAGTGTGAAAACACTCTTATTCGCATGTTTTGGCGTCACGTAGCAGGTTAACTTATTAAGAGCGGGCAGCTGATTAATTGTCCCTCCTATACAACCTAAACACACCAAGTCTGCCAGTACGAGACCCTCGTTCAATGAAATAAGGGAGAGAAGTGTATACCTAAGGGCTCGTATTTCCGTGGTTTAACACAATATTAATGAGATATAACAGACAGTAATGCCAAGGAATGTACAGGGGAAGTTATTAGAACCAATGGAATGTAAATAAGAAGAAAGAAGAAAGAAAAGTGGATGAAAAAATTACCAGCTGTGAGCAGGAATCGAACCTACGACCTTCGAATAACGCGTTCGATGCTCTAACCACTGAGCTATCACAGCGGCCGTCCCTCCATCCACTTTTTTTGGGGGTTTATATGTGAATTTAGAAGTAGGAGTGACAGTCAGCGCCATCTATAAGCCAAACTACGAGTGTGAAAACACTCTTATTCGCATGTTTTGGCGTCACGTAGCACGTGAACTTATTATGAGCGGGCAGCTGATTGATTGTCCCTCTTATACAACCTAAACACACCAAGTCTGCCAGAACGAGACCCTCGTGCAATGAAATAAGGGAGAGAAGTGTATACCTATGGGCTCGTATTTCCGTGGTTTAACACAATATTAATCAGATATAACAGACAGTAATGCCAAGGAATGTACAGGGGAAGTTATTAGAACCAATGGAATGTAAATAGGAAGAAAGAAGAAAGAAAAGTGGATAAAAAAATTACCAGCTGTGAGCAGGAATCGAACCTACGACCTTCGAATAACGCGTTCGATGCTCTAACCACTGAGCTATCACAGCGGCCGTCCCTCCATCCGCTTTTTTTGGGTGTCTATATGAGAATTTAGAAGTAGGAGTGACAGTCAGCGCCATCTATAAGCGAAACAACGAGTGTGAAAACAGTCTTATTCGCATGTTTTGGCGTCACGTAGCACGTGAACTTATTATGAGCGGGCAGCTGATTAATTGTCCCTCTTATACAACCTAAACACACCAAGTCTGCCAGTACGAGACCCTCATTCAATGAAATAAGGAGAGAAGTGTATACCTAAGGGCTCGTATTTCCGTGCTTTAACACAATATTAATGAGATTTAACAGAAAGTAATGCCAAGGAATGTACAGGGGAAGTTATTAGAACCAAAGGAATGTAAATAAGGAGAAAGAAGAAAGAAAAGTGGATGAAAAAATTACCAGCTGTGAGCAGGAATCGAACCTACGACCTTCGAATAACGCGTTCGATGCTCTAACCACTGAGCTAACACAGCGGCCGTCCCTCCATCCACCTTTTTTGGGGGTCTATATGTGAATTTAGAAGTAGGAGTGACAGTCAGCGCCATCTATAGGCCAAACAACGAGTGTGAAAACACTCTTATTCGCATGTTTTGGCGTCACGTAGCACGTGAATTTATTATGAGCGGGCAGCTGGTTAATTGTCCCTCTTAGACAACCTAAACACACCAAGTCTGCCAGTACGAGACCCTCGTTCAATGAAATAAGGGAGAGAAGTGTATACCTAAGGGCTCGTATTTCCGTGGTTCAACACAATATTAATCAGATATAACAGACAGTAATGCCAAGGAATGTACAGGGGAAGTTATTAGAACCAATGGAATGTAAATAAGAAGAAAGAAGAAAGAAAATTGGATGAAAAAATTACCAGCTTTGAGCAGGAATCGAACCTACGACCTTCGAATAACGCGTTCGATGCTCTAACCACTAAGCTATCACAGCGGCCGTCCCTCCATTCACTTTTTTTTTGAGGTTTATATGTGAATTTAAAAGTAGGATTGACAGTCAGCGCCATCTATAAGCCAAACAACGAGTGTGAAAACACTCTTATTCGCATGTTTTGGCGTCACATAGCACGTGAACTTATTATGAGCGGGCAGCTGATTAATTGTCCCTCTTATACAACCTAAACACACCAAGTCTGCCAGTACGAGACCCTCGTTCAATGAAATAAGGGAGAGAAGTGTATACCTAAGGGCTCGTATTTCCGTGGTTTAACACAATAATAATGAGATATAACAGACAGTAATGCCAAGGAATGTACAGGGGAAGTTATTAGAACCAATGGAATGTAAATAAGAAGAAAGAAGAAAGAAAAGTGGATGAAAAAATTACCAGCTGTGAGCGGGAATCGAACCTACGACCTTCGAGAAACGCGTTCGATGCTCTAACCACTGAGCTATCACAGCGGCCGTACCTCCATTCACTTTTTTGGGGGGTTTATATGTGAATTTAGAAGTAGGAGTGACAGTCAGCGCCATCTATAAGCCAAACAACGAGTGTGAAAACACTCTTATTCGCATGTTTTGGCGTCACGTAGCACGTGAACTTATTATGAGCGGGCAGCTTATTAATTGTCCCTCTTATACAACTTAAACACACCAAGTCTGCCAGTACGAGACCCTCGTTCAATGAAATAAGGGAGAGAAGTGTATACCTAAGGGCTCGTATTTCCGTGGTTTAACACAATATTAATGAGATATAACAGACAGTAATGCCAAGGAATGTACACGGGAAGTTATTAGAACCAATGGAATGTAAATAAGAATAAAGAAGAAAGAAAAGTGGATGAAAAAATTACCAGCTGTGAGCAGGAATCGAACGTACGACCTTCGAATAATGCGTTCGATGCTCTAACCACTGAGCTATCACAGCGGCCGTCCCTCCATCCACTTTTTTGGGGGGTTTATATGTGAATTTAGAAGTAGGTGTGACAGTCAGCGCCATCTATAAGCCAAACAACGAGTGTGAAAACACTCTTATTCGCATGTTTTGGCGTCACGTAGCACGTGAACTTATTATGAGCGGGCAGCTGAATAATTGTCCCTCTTATACAACCTAAACACACCAAATCTGCCAGTACGAGACCTTCGTTCAATAAAATAAGGGAGAGAAGTGTATACCTAAGGGCTCGTATTTCCGTGGTTTAACACAATATTAATGAGATATAACAGACAGTAATGCCAAGGAATGTACAGGGGAAGTTATTAGAACCAATCGATTGTAAATAAGAAGAAAGAAGAAAGAAAAGTGGATGAAAAAATTACCAGCTGTGAGCAGGAATTGAACCTACGACCTTCGAATAACGCGTTCGATGCTCTAACCACTGAGCTATCACAGCGGCCGTCCCTCCATCCACTTTTTTTGGGGTTTTTATGTGAATTTAGAAGTAGGAGTGACAGTCAGCGCCATCTATAAGCCAAACAACGAGTGTGAAAACACTCTTATTCGCATGTTTTGGCGTCCCGTAGCACGTGAACTTATTATGAGCGGGCAGCTGATTAATTGTCCCTCCTATACAACCTAAACACACCAAGTCTGCCAGTACGAGGCCCTCCTTCAATGAAATAAGGGAGAGAAGTGTATACCTAAGGGCGCGTATTTCCGTGGTTTAACACAATATTAATGAGCTATAACAGACAGTAATGCCAAGGAATATACAGGGGAAGTTATTAGAACCAATGGAATGTAAATAAGAAGAAAGAAGAAAAGTGGATGAAAAAATTACCAGCTGTGAGCAGGAATCGAACCTACGACCTTCGAATAACGCGTTCGATGCTCTAACCACTGAGCTATCCAGCGGCTGTCCCTCCATCTACTTTTTTTGGGTTTATATGTGAATTTAGAAGTAGGAGTGACAGTCAGCGCCATCTATAAGCCAAACAACGAGTGTGAAAACACTCTTATTCGCATGTTTGGGCGTCACGTAGCACGTGAACTTATTATGAGCGGGCAGCTGATTAATTGTCCCTCTTATACAACCTAAACACACCAAGCCTGCCAGTACGAGACCCTCGTTCAATGAAATGAGGTAGAGAAGTGTATACCTAAGGGCTCGTATTTCCGTGGTTTAACACAATATTAATGTGATATAACAGAAAGTAATGCCAAGGAATGTACAGGGGAAGTTATTAGAACCAATGGAATGTAAATAAGAAGAAAGAAGAAAGAAAAGTGGATGAAAAATTTACCAGCTGTGAGCAGGAATTGAACCTACGACCTTCGAATAACGCGTTCGATGCTCTAACCACTGAGCTATCACAGCGGCCGTCCCTCCATCCACTTTTTTTTGGGGAATTTATATGTGAATTTAGAAGTAGGAGTGACAGTCAGCGCCATCTATAGGCCAAACAACGAGTGTGAAAACACTCTTATTCGCATGTTTTGGCGTCACGTAGCACGTTAACTTATTATGAGCGGGCAGCTGATTAATTGTCCCTCTTGTACAACCTAAACACACCAAACCTGCCAGTACGAGACCCTCGTTCAATGAAATAAGGGAGAGAAGTGTACACCTAAGGGCTCGTATTTCCGTGGTTTAACACAATATTAATGTGATATAACAGACAGTAATGCCAAGGAATGTACAGGGGAAGTTATTAGAACCAATGGAATGTAAATAAGAAGAAAGAAGAAAGAAAAGTGGATGAAAAATTTACCAGCTGTGAGCAGGAATTGAACCTACGACCTTCGAATAACGCGTTCGATGCTCTAACCACTGAGCTATCACAGCGGCCGTCCCTCCATCCACTTTTTTTTGGGGTTTATATGTGAATTTAGAAGTAGGAGTGACAGTCAGCGCCATCTATAAGCCAAACAACGAGTGTGAAAACACTCTTATTCGCATGTTTTGGCGTCACGTAGCACGTTAACTTATTATGAGCGGGCAGCTGATTAATTGTCCCTCTTATACAACCTAAACACACCAAGTCTGCCAGTACAAGACACTCGTTCAATGAAATAAGGGAGAGAAGTGTATACCTAAGGGCTCGTATTTCCGTGGTTTAACACAATATTAATGAGATATAACAGACAGTAATGCCAAGGAATGTACAGGGGAAGTTATTAGAACCAATGGAATGTAAATAAGAAGAAAGAAGAAAGAAAAGTGGATGAAAAAATTACCAGCTGTGAGCGGAAATCGAACCTACGACCTTCGAATAACGCGTTCGATGCTGTAACCACTGAGCTATCACAGCAGCCGTCCCTCCATCCACTTTTTTGGGGGGTTGTTATGTGAATTTAGAAGTAAGAGTGACAGTCAGCGCCATCTATAAGCCAAACAACGAGTGTGAAAACACTCTTATTCGCATGTTTTGGCGTCACGTAGCACGTGAACTTATTATGAGCGGGCAGCTGAATAATTGTCCCTCTTATACAACCTAAACACACCAAGTCTGCCAGTACGAGACCTTCGTTCAATAAAATAAGGGAGAGAAGTGTATACCTAAGGGCTCGTATTTCCGTGGTTTAACACAATATTAATGAGATATAACAGACAGTAATGCCAAGGAATGTACAGGGGAAGTTATTAGAACCAATGGAATGTAAATAAGAAGAAAGAAGAAAGAAAAGTTGATGAAAAAATTACAAGCTGTGAGCAGGAATCGAATCTTCGACCTTCGAATAACGCGTTCGATGCTCTAACCACTGAGCTATCGCAGCGGCCGTCCCTCCATCCACTTTTTTGGAGGGGGTTTATATGTGAATTTAGAAGTAGGAGTGACAGTCAGCGCCATCTATAAGCCAAAGAACGAGTGTGAAAACACTCTTATTCGCATGTTTTGGCGTCACGTAGCACGTTAACTTATTAAGAGCGGGCAGCTGATTAATTGTCCCTCCTATACAACCTAAACACACCAAGTCTGCCAGTACGAGACCCTCGTTCAATGAAATAAGGGAGAGAAGTGTATACCTAAGGGCTCGTATTTCCGTGGTTTAACACAATATTAATGAGATATAACAGACAGTAATGCCAAGGAATGTACAGGGGAAGTTATTAGAACCAATGGAATGTAAATAAGAAGAAAGAAGAAAGAAAAGTGGATGAAAAAATTACCAGCTGTGAGCAGGAATCGAACCTACGACCTTCGAATAACGCGTTCGATGCTCTAACCACTGAGCTATCACAGCGGCCGTCCCTCCATCCACTTTTTTTGGGGGATAATATGTGAATTTAGAAGTAGGAGTGACAGTCAGCGCCATCTATAAGCCAAACTACGAGTGTGAAAACACTCTTATTCGCATGTTTTGGCGTCACGTAGCACGTGAACTTATTATGAGCGGGCAGCTGATTGATTGTCCCTCTTATACAACCTAAACACACCAAGTCTGCCAGAACGAGACCCTCGTTCAATGAAATAAGGGAGAGAAGTGTATACCTATGGGCTCGTATTTCCGTGGTTTAACACAATATTAATCAGATATAACAGACAGTAATGCCAAGGAATGTACAGGGGAAGTTATTAGAACCAATGGAATGTAAATAGGAAGAAAGAAGAAAGAAAAGTGGATAAAAAAATTACCAGCTGTGAGCAGGAATCGAACCTACGACCTTCGAATAACGCGTTCGATGCTCTAACCACTGAGCTATCACAGCAGCCGTCCCTCCATCCACTTTTTTGGGGGGGTTTATATGTGAATTTAGAAGTAGGAGTGACAGTCAGCGCCATCTATAAGCCAAACAACGAGTGTGAAAACACTCTTATTCGCATGTTTTGGCGTCACGTAGCACGTGAACTTATTATGAGCGGGCAGCTGATTAATTGTCCCTCTTATACAACCTAAACACACCAAGTCTGCCAGTACGAGACCCTCGTTCAATGAAATAAGGGAGAGAAGTGTATACCTAAGGGCTCGTATTTCCGTGGTTTAACACAATATTAATGAGATATAACAGACAGGAATACCAAGGAATGTACAGGGGAAGTTATTAGAACCAATGGAATGTAAATAAGAAGAAAGAAGAAAGAAAAGTGGATGAAAAATTTACCAGCTGTGAGCAGGAATTGAACCTACGACCTTCGAATAACGCGTTCGATGCTCTAACCACTCAGCTATCACAGCGGCCGTCCCTCCATCCACTTTTTTTGGGGGGGTTTATATGTGAATTTAGAAGTAGGAGTGACAGTCAGCGCCATCTATAAGCCAAACAACGAGTGTGAAAACACTGTTATTCGCATGTTTTGGCGTCACGTAGCACGTTAACTTATTATGAGCGGGCAGCTGATTAATTGTCCCTCTTATACAACCTAAACACACCAAACCTGCCAGTACGAGACCCTCGTTCAATGAAATAAGGGAGAGAAGTGTATACCTAAGGGCTCGTATTTCCGTGGTTTAACACAATATTAATGTGATATAACAGACAGTAATGCCAAGGAATGTACAGGGGAAGTTATTAGAACCAATGGAATGTAAATAAGAAGAAAGAAGAAAGAAAAGTGGATGAAAAATTTACCAGCTGTGAGCAGGAATTGAACCTACGACCTTCGAATAACGCGTTCGATGCTCTAACCACTGAGCTATCACAGCGGCCGTCCCTCCATCCACTTTTTTTTGGGGTTTATATGTGAATTTAGAAGTAGGAGCGACAGTCAGCGCCATCTATAAGCCAAACAACGAGTGTGAAAACACTCTTATTCGCATGTTTTTGCGTCACGTAGCACGTTAACTTATTATGAGCGGGCAGCTGATTAATTGTCCCTCTTATACAACCTAAACACACCAAGTCTGCCAGTACAAGACACTCGTTCAATGAAATAAGGGAGAGAAGTGTATACCTAAGGGCTCGTATTTCCGTGGTTTAACACAATATTAATGACATATAACAGACAGTAATGCCAAGGAATGTACAGGGGAAGTTATTAGAACCAATGGAATGTAAATAAGAAGAAAGAAGAAAGAAAAGTGGATGAAAAAATTACCAGCTGTGAGCGGGAATCGAACCTACGACCTTCGAGAAACGCGTTCGATGCTCTAACCACTGAGCTATCACAGCGGCCGTACCTCCATTCACTTTTTTGGGGGGTTTATATGTGAATTTAGAAGTAGGAGTGACAGTCAGCGCCATCTATAAGCCAAACAACGAGTGTGAAAACACTCTTATTCGCATGTTTTGGCGTCACGTAGCACGTGAACCTATTATGAGCGGGCAGCTGATTAATTGTCCCTCTTATACAACCTAAACACACCAAGTCTGCCAGTACGAGACCCTCATTCAATGAAATAGGGGAGAGAAGTGTATACCTAAGGGCTCGTATTTCCGTGGTTTAACACAATATTAATGAGATATAACAGACAGTAATGCCAAGGAATGTACAGGGGAAGTTACTAGAACCAATGGAATGTAAATAAGAAGAAAGAAAAGTGGATGAAAAAATTACTAGCTGTGAGCAGGAATCGAACCTACGACCTTCGAATAATGCGTTCGATGCTCTAACCACTGAGCTATCACAGCGGCCGTCCCTCCATCCACTTTTTTGGGGGGTTTATATGTGAATTTAGAAGTAGGAGTGACAGTCAGCGCCATCTATAAGCCAAACAACGAGTGTGAAAACACTCTTATTCGCATGTTTTGGCGTCACGTAGCACGTGAACTTATTATGAGCGGGCAGCTGAATAATTGTCCCTCTTATACAACCTAAACACACCAAATCTGCCAGTACGAGACCTTCGTTCAATAAAATAAGGAAGAGAAGTGTATACCTAAGGGCTCGTATTTCCGTGGTTTAACACAATATTAATGAGATATAACAGACAGTAATGCCAAGGAATGTACAGGGGAAGTTATTAGAACCAATCGATTGTAAATAAGAAGAAAGAAGAAAGAAAAGTGGATGAAAAAATTACCAGCTGTGAGCAGGAATTGAACCTACGACCTTCGAATAACGCGTTCGATGCTCTAACCACAGAGCTATCACAGCGGCCGTCCCTCCATCCACTTTTTTTGGGGTTTTTATGTGAATTTAGAAGTAGGAGTGACAGTCAGCGCCATCTATAAGCCAAACAACGAGTGTGAAAACACTCTTATTCGCATGTTTTGGCGTCCCGTAGCACGTGAACTTATTATGAGCGGGCAGCTGATTAATTGTCCCTCCTATACAACCTAAACACACCAAGTCTGCCAGTACGAGACCCTCCTTCAATGAAATAAGGGAGAGAAGTGTATACCTAAGGGCGCGTATTTCCGTGGTTTAACACAATATTAATGAGCTATAACAGACAGTAATGCCAAGGAATATACAGGGGAAGTTATTAGAACCAATGGAATGTAAATAAGAAGAAAGAAGAAAGAAAAGTGGATGAAAAAATTACCAGCTGTGAGCAGGAATCGAACCTACGACCTTCGAATAACGCGTTCGATGCTCTAACCACTGAGCTATCCAGCGGCTGTCCCTCCATCTACTTTTTTTGGGTTTATATGTGAATTTAGAAGTAGGAGTGACAGTCAGCGCCATCTATAAGCCAAACAACGAGTGTGAAAACACTCTTATTCGCATGTTTGGGCGTCACGTAGCACGTGAACTTATTATGAGCGGGCAGCTGATTAATTGTCCCTCTTATACAACCTAAACACACCAAGCCTGCCAGTACGAGACCCTCGTTCAATGAAATAAGGTAGAGAAGTGTATACCTAAGGGCTCGTATTTCCGTGGTTTAACACAATATTAATGTGATATAACAGAAAGTAATGCCAAGGAATGTACAGGGGAAGTTATTAGAACCAATGGAATGTAAATAAGAAGAAAGAAGAAAGAAAAGTGGATGAAAAATTTACCAGCTGTGAGCAGGAATTGAACCTACGACCTTCGAATAACGCGTTCGATGCTCTAACCACTGAGCTATCACAGCGGCCGTCTCTCCATCCACTTTTTTTGGGGGGGTTTATATGTGAATTTAGAAGTAGGAGTGACAGTCAGCGCCATCTATAAGCCAAACAACGAGTGTGAAAACACTCTTATTCGCATGTTTTTGCGTCACGTAGCACGTTAACTTATTATGAGCGGGCAGCTGATTAATTGTCCCTCTTATACAACCTAAACACACCAAACCTGCCAGTACGAGACCCTCGTTCAATGAAATAAGGGAGAGAAGTGTATACCTAAGGGCTCGTATTTCCGTGGTTTAACACAATATTAATGTGATATAACAGGCAGTAATGCCAAGGAATGTACAGGGGAAGTTATTAGAACCAATGGAATGTAAATAAGAAGAAAGAAGAAAGAAAAGTGGATGAAAAATTTACCAGCTGTGAGCAGGAATTGAACCTACGACCTTCGAATAACGCGTTCGATGCTCTAACCACTGAGCTATCACAGCGGCCGTCCCTCCATCCACTTTTTTTTGGGGTTTATATGTGAATTTAGAAGTAGGAGTGACAGTCAGCGCCATCTATAAGCCAAACAACGAGTGTGAAAACACTCTTATTCGCATGTTTTGGCGTCACGTAGCACGTTAACTTATTATGAGCGGGCAGCTGATTAATTGTCCCTCTTATACAACCTAAACACACCAAGTCTGCCAGTACAAGACACTCGTTCAATGAAATAAGGGAGAGAAGTGTATACCTAAGGGCTCGTAATTCCGTGGTTTAACACAATATTAATGAGATATAACAGACAGTAATGCCAAGGAATGTACAGGGGAAGTTATTAGAACCAATGGAATGTAAATAAGAAGAAAGAAGAAAGAAAAGTGGATGAAAAAATTACCAGCTGTGAGCGGAAATCGCACCTACGACCTTCGAATAACGCGTTCGATGCTGTAACCACTGAGCTATCACAGCGGCCGTCCCTCCATCCACTTTTTTTGGGGTTTATATGTGAATTTAGAAGTAGGAGTGACAGTCAGCGCCATCTATAAGCCAAATAACGAGTGTGAAAACACTCTTATTCGCATGTTTTGGCGTCACGTAGCACGTGAATTTATTATGAGCAGGCAGCTGAATAATTGTCCCTCTTACACAACCTAAACACACCAAGTCTGCCAGTACGAGACCCTCGTTCAATGAAATAAGGGAGAGAAGTGTATACCTAAGGGCTCGTATTTCCGTGGTTTAACGCAATATTAATGAGATATAACAGACAGGAATACCAAGGAATGTACAGGGGAAGTTATTAGAACCAATGGAATGTAAATAAGAAGAAAGAAGAAAGAAAAGTGGATGAAAAATTTACCAGCTGTGAGCAGGAATTGAACCTACGACCTTCGAATAACGCGTTCGATGCTCTAACCACTCAGCTATCACAGCGGCCGTCCCTCCATCCACTTTTTTTTGGGGGGTTTATATGTGAATTTAGAAGTAGGAGTGACAGTCAGCGCCATCTATAAGCCAAACAACGAGTGTGAAAACACTTTTATTCGCATGTTTTGGCGTCACGTAGCACGTTAACTTATTATGAGCGGGCAGCTGATTAATTGTCCCTCTTATACAACCTAAACACACCAAACCTGCCAGTACGAGACCCTCGTTCAATGAAATAAGGGAGAGAATTGTATACCTAAGGGCTCGTATTTCCGTGGTTTAACACAATATTAATGTGATATAACAGACAGTAATGCCAAGGAATGTACAGGGGAAGTTATTAGAACCAATGGAATGTAAATAAGAAGAAAGAAGAAAGAAAAGTGGATGAAAAATTTACCAGCTGTGAGCAGGAATTGAACCTACGACCTTCGAATAACGCGTTCGATGCTCTAACCACTGAGCTATCACAGCGGCCGTCCCTCCATCCACTTTTTTTTGGGGTTTATATGTGAATTTAGAAGTAGGAGTGACAGTCAGCGCCATCTATAAGCCAAACAACGAGTGTGAAAACACTCTTATTCGCATGTTTTTGCGTCACGTAGCACGTTAACTTATTATGAGCGGGCAGCTGATTAATTGTCCCTCTTATACAACCTAAACACACCAAGTCTGCCAGTACAAGACACTCGTTCAATGAAATAAGGGAGAGAAGTGTATACCTAAGGGCTCGTATTTCCGTGGTTTAACACAATATTAATGAGATATAACAGACAGTAATGCCAAGGAATGTACAGGGGAAGTTATTAGAACCAGTGGAATGTAAACAAGAAGAAAGAAGAAAGAAAAGTGGATGAAAAAATTACCAGCTGTGAGCGGGAATCGAACCTACGACCTTCGAGAAACGCGTTCGATGCTCTAACCACTGAGCTATCACAGCGGCCGTACCTCCATTCACTTTTTTGGGGGGTTTATATGTGAATTTAGAAGTAGGAGTGACAGTCAGCGCCATCTATAAGCCAAACAACGAGTGTGAAAACACTCTTATTCGCATGTTTTGGCGTCACGTAGCACGTGAACTTATTATGAGCGGGCAGCTGATTAATTGTCCCTCTTATACAACCTAAACACACCAAGTCTGCCAGTACGAGACCCTCATTCAATGAAATAGGGGAGAGAAGTGTATACCTAAGGGCTCGTATTTCCGTGGTTTAACACAATATTAATGAGATATAACAGACAGTAATGCCAAGGAATGTACAGGGGAAGTTACTAGAACCAATGGAATGTAAATAAGAAGAAAGAAGAAAGAAAAGTGGATGAAAAAATTACCAGCTGTGAGCAGGAATCGAACCTACGACCTTCGAATAATGCGTTCGATGCTCTAACCACTGAGCTATCACAGCGGCCGTCCCTCCATCCACTTTTTGGGGGGTTTATATGTGAATTTAGAAGTAGGAGTGACAGTCAGCGCCATCTATAAGCCAAACAACGAGTGTGAAAACACTCTTATTCGCATGTTTTGGCGTCACGTAGCACGTGAACTTATTATGAGCGGGCAGCTGATTAATTGTCCCTCCTATACAACCTAAACACACCAAGTCTGCCAGTACGAGACCCTCCTTCAATGAAATAAGGGAGAGAAGTGTATACCTAAGGGCGCGTATTTCCGTGGTTTAACACAATATTAATGAGCTATAACAGACAGTAATGCCAAGGAATATACAGGGGAAGTTATTAGAACCAATGGAATGTAAATAAGAAGAAAGAAGAAAGAAAAGTGGATGAAAAAATTACCAGCTGTGAGCAGGAATCGAACCTACGACCTTCGAATAACGCGTTCGATGCTCTAACCACTGAGCTATCCAGCGGCTGTCCCTCCATCTACTTTTTTTGGGTTTATATGTGAATTTAGAAGTAGGAGTGACAGTCAGCGCCATCTATAAGCCAAACAACGAGTGTGAAAACACTCTTATTCGCATGTTTGGGCGTCACGTAGCACGTGAACTTATTATGAGCGGGCAGCTGATTAATTGTCCCTCTTATACAACCTAAACACACCAAGCCTGCCAGTACGAGACCCTCGTTCAATGAAATAAGGTAGAGAAGTGTACACCTAAGGGCTCGTATTTCCGTGGTTTAACACAATATTAATGTGATATAACAGAAAGTAATGCCAAGCAATGTACAGGGGAAGTTATTAGAACCAATGGAATGTAAATAAGAAGAAAGAAGAAAGAAAAGTGGATGAAAAATTTACCAGCTGTGAGCAGGAATTGAACCTACGACCTTCGAATAACGCGTTCGATGCTCTAACCACTGAGCTATCACAGCGGCCGTCCCTCCATCCACTTTTTTTTGGGGGGTTTATATGTGAATTTAGAAGTAGGAGTGACAGTCAGCGCCATCTATAAGCCAAACAACGAGTGTGAAAACACTCTTATTCGCATGTTTTTGCGTCACGTAGCACGTTAACTTATTATGAGCGGGCAGCTGATTAATTGTCCCTCTTATACAACCTAAACACACCAAACCTGCCAGTACGAGACCCTCGTTCAATGAAATAAGGGAGAGAAGTGTATACCTAAGGGCTCGTATTTCCGTGGTTTAACACAATATTAATGTGATATAACAGACAGTAATGCCAAGGAATTTACAGGGGAAGTTATTAGAACCAATGGAATGTAAATAAGAAGAAAGAAGAAAGAAAAGTGGATGAAAAATTTACCAGCTGTGAGCAGGAATTGAACCTACGACCTTCGAATAACGCGTTCGATGCTCTAACCACTGAGCTTTCACAGCGGCCGTCCCTCCATCCACTTTTTTTTGGGGTTTATATGTGAATTTAGAAGTAGGAGTGACAGTCAGCGCCATCTATAAGCCAAACAACGAGTGTGAAAACACTCTTATTCGCATGTTTTGGCGTCACGTAGCACGTTAACTTATTATGAGCGGGCAGCTGATTAATTGTCCCTCTTATACAACCTAAACACACCAAGTCTGCCAGTACAAGACACTCGTTCAATGAAATAAGGGAGAGAAGTGTATACCTAAGGGCTCGTAATTCCGTGGTTTAACACAATATTAATGAGATATAACAGACAGTAATGCCAAGGAATGTACAGGGGAAGTTATTAGAACCAATGGAATGTAAATAAGAAGAAAGAAGAAAGAAAAGTGGATGAAAAAATTACCAGCTGTGAGCGGAAATCGAACCTACGACCTTCGAATAACGCGTTCGATGCTGTAACCACTGAGCTATCACAGCGGCCGTCCCTCCATCCACTTTTTTTGGGGTTTATATGTGAATTTAGAAGTAGGAGTGACAGTCAGCGCCATCTATAAGCCAAATAACGAGTGTGAAAACACTCTTATTCGCATGTTTTGGCGTCACGTAGCACGTGAATTTATTATGAGCAGGCAGCTGAATAATTGTCCCTCTTACACAACCTAAACACACCAAGTCTGCCAGTACGAGACCCTCGTTCAATGAAATAAGGGAGAGAAGTGTATACCTAAGGGCTCGTATTTCCGTGGTTTAACACAATATTAATGAGATATAACAGACAGGAATACCAAGGAATGTACAGGGGAAGTTATTAGAACCAATGGAATGTAAATAAGAAGAAAGAAGAAAGAAAAGTGGATGAAAAATTCACCAGCTGTGAGCAGGAATTGAACCTACGACCTTCGAATAACGCGTTCGATGCTCTAACCACTCAGCTATCACAGCGGCCGTCCCTCCATCCACTTTTTTTGGGGGGGTTTATATGTGAATTTAGAAGTAGGAGTGACAGTCAGCGCCATCTATAAGCCAAACAACGAGTGTGAAAACACTCTTATTCGCATGTTTTGGCGTCACGTAGCACGTTAACTTATTATGAGCGGGCAGCTGATTAATTGTCCCTCTTATACAACCTAAACACACCAAACCTGCCAGTACGAGACCCTCGTTCAATGAAATAAGGGAGAGAAGTGTATACCTAAGGGCTCGTATTTCCGTGGTTTAACACAATATTAATGTGATATAACAGACAGTAATGCCAAGGAATGTACAGGGGAAGTTATTAGAACCAATGGAATGTAAATAAGAAGAAAGAAGAAAGAAAAGTGGATGAAAAATTTACCAGCTGTGAGCAGGAATTGAACCTACGACCTTCGAATAACGCGTTCGATGCTCTAACCACTGAGCTATCACAGCGGCCGTCCCTCCATCCACTTTTTTTTGGGGTTTATATGTGAATTTAGAAGTAGGAGTGACAGTCAGCGCCATCTATAAGCCAAACAACGAGTGTGAAAACACTCTTATTCGCATGTTTTTGCGTCACGTAGCACGTTAACTTATTATGAGCGGGCAGCTGATTAATTGTCCCTCTTATACAACCTAAACACACCAAGTCTGCCAGTACAAGACACTCGTTCAATGAAATAAGGGAGAGAAGTGTATACCTAAAGGCTCGTATTTCCGTGGTTTAACACAATATTAATGAGATATAACAGACAGTAATGCCAAGGAATGTACAGGGGAAGTTATTAGAACCAGTGGAATGTAAACAAGAAGAAAGAAGAAAGAAAAGTGGATGAAAAAATTACCAGCTGTGAGCGGGAATCGAACCTACGACCTTCGAGAAACGCGTTCGATGCTCTAACCACTGAGCTATCACAGCGGCCGTACCTCCATTCACTTTTTTGGGGGGTTTATATGTGAATTTAGAAGTAGGAGTGACAGTCAGCGCCATCTATAAGCCAAACAACGAGTGTGAAAACACTCTTATTCGCATGTTTTGGCGTCACGTAGCACGTGAACTTATTATGAGCGGGCAGCTGATTAATTGTCCCTCTTATACAACCTAAACACACCAAGTCTGCCAGTACGAGACCCTCATTCAATGAAATAGGGGAGAGAAGTGTATACCTAAGGGCTCGTATTTCCGTGGTTTAACACAATATTAATGAGATATAACAGACAGTAATGCCAAGGAATGTACAGGGGAAGTTACTAGAACCAATGGAATGTAAATAAGAAGAAAGAAGAAAGAAAAGTGGATGAAAAATTACCAGCTGTGAGCAGGAATCGAACCTACGACCTTCGAATAATGCGTTCGATGCTCTAACCACTGAGCTATCACAGCGGCCGTCCCTCCATCCACTTTTTTGGGGGGTTTATATGTGAATTTAGAAGTAGGAGTGACAGTCAGCGCCATCTATAAGCCAAACAACGAGTGTGAAAACACTCTTATTCGCATGTTTTGGCGTCACGTAGCACGTGAACTTATTATGAGCGGGCAGCTGAATAATTGTCCCTCTTATACAACCTAAACACACCAAATCTGCCAGTACGAGACCTTCGTTCAATAAAATAAGGGAGAGAAGTGTATACCTAAGGGCTCGTATTTCCGTGGTTTAACACAATATTAATGAGATATAACAGACAGTAATGCCAAGGAATGTACAGGGGAAGTTATTAGAACCAATCGATTGTAAATAAGAAGAAAGAAGAAAGAAAAGTGGATGAAAAAATTACCAGCTGTGAGCAGGAATTGAACCTACGACCTTCGAATAACGCGTTCGATGCTCTAACCACTGAGCTATCACAGCGGCCGTCCCTCCATCCACTTTTTTTGGGGTTTTTATGTGAATTTAGAAGTAGGAGTGACAGTCAGCGCCATCTATAAGCCAAACAACGAGTGTGAAAACACTCTTATTCGCATGTTTTGGCGTCCCGTAGCACGTGAACTTATTATGAGCGGGCAGCTGATTAATTGTCCCTCCTATACAACCTAAACACACCAAGTCTGCCAGTACGAGACCCTCCTTCAATGAAATAAGGGAGAGAAGTGTATACCTAAGGGCGCGTATTTCCGCGGTTTAACACAATATTAATGAGCTATAACAGACAGTAATGCCAAGGAATATACAGGGGAAGTTATTAGAACCAATGGAATGTAAATAAGAAGAAAGAAGAAAGAAAAGTGGATGAAAAAATTACCAGCTGTGAGCAGGAATCGAACCTACGACCTTCGAATAACGCGTTCGATGCTCTAACCACTGAGCTATCCAGCGGCTGTCCCTCCATCTACTTTTTTTGGGTTTATATGTGAATTTAGAAGTAGGAGTGACAGTCAGCGCCATCTATAAGCCAAAGAACGAGTGTGAAAACACTCTAATTCGCATGTTTGGGCGTCACGTAGCACGTGAACTTATTATGAGCGGGCAGCTGATTAATTGTCCCTCTTATACAACCTAAACACACCAAGCCTGCCAGTACGAGACCCTCGTTCAATGAAATAAGGTAGAGAAGTGTATACCTAAGGGCTCGTATTTCCATGGTTTAACACAATATTAATGTGATATAACAGAAAGTAATGCCAAGGAATGTACAGGGGAAGTTATTAGAACCAATGGAATGTAAATAAGAAGAAAGAAGAAAGAAAAGTGGATGAAAAATTTACCAGCTGTGAGCAGGAATTGAACCTACGACCTTCGAATAACGCGTTCGATGCTCTAACCACTGAGCTATCACAGCGGCCGTCCCTCCATCCACTTTTTTTTGGGGGGTTTATATGTGAATTTAGAAGTAGGAGTGACAGTCAGCGCCATCTATAAGCCAAACAACGAGTGTGAAAACACTCTTATTCGCATGTTTTTGCGTCACGTAGCACGTTAAGTTATTATGAGCGGGCAGCTGATTAATTGTCCCTCTTATACAACCTAAACACACCAAACCTGCCAGTACGAGACCCTCGTTCAATGAAATAAGGGAGAGAAGTGTATACCTAAGGGCTCGTATTTCCGTGGTTTAACACAATATTAATGTGATATAACAGACAGTAATGCCAAGGAATGTACAGGGGAAGTTATTAGAACCAATGGAATGTAAATAAGAAGAAAGAAGAAAGAAAAGTGGATGAAAAATTTACCAGCTGTGAGCAGGAATTGAACCTACGACCTTCGAATAACGCGTTCGATGCTCTAACCACTGAGCTATCACAGCGGCCGTCCCTCCATCCACTTTTTTTTGGGGTTTATATGTGAATTTAGAAGTAGGAGTGACAGTCAGCGCCATCTATAAGCCAAACAACGAGTGTGAAAACACTCTTATTCGCATGTTTTGGCGTCACGTAGCACGTTAACTTATTATGAGCGGGCAGCTGATTAATTGTCCCTCTTATACAACCTAAACACACCAAGTCTGCCAGTACAAGACACTCGTTCAATGAAATAAGGGAGAGAAGTGTATACCTAAGGGCTCGTATTTCCGTGGTTTAACACAATATTAATGAGATATAACAGACAGTAATGCCAAGGAATGTACAGGGGAAGTTATTAGAACCAATGGAATGTAAATAAGAAGAAAGAAGAAAGAAAAGTGGATGAAAAAATTACCAGCTGTGAGCGGAAATCGAACCTACGACCTTCGAATAACGCGTTCGATGCTGTAACCACTGAGCTATCACAGCGGCCGTCCCTCCATCCACTTTTTTTGGGGTTTATATGTGAATTTAGAAGTAGGAGTGACAGTCAGCGCCATCTATAAGCCAAATAACGAGTGTGCAAACACTCCTATTCGCATGTTTTGGCGTCACGTAGCACGTGAATTTATTATGAGCAGGCAGCTGAATAATTGTCCCTCTTACACAACCTAAACACACCAAGTCTGCCAGTACGAGACCCTCGTTCAATGAAAAAAGGGAGAGAAGTGTATACCTAAGGGCTCGTATTTCCGTGGTTTAACACAATATTAATGAGATATAACAGACAGTAATGCCAAGGAATGTACAGGGGAAGTTATTAGAACCAATCGAATGTAAATAAGAAGACAGAAGAAAGAAAAGTGGATGAAAAAATTACCAGCTGTGAGCAGGAATCGAACCTACGACCTTCGAATAACGCGTTCGATGCTCTAACCACAGAGCTATCACAGCGGCCGTAACTCCATCCACTTTTTTTGGGGTTTATATGTGAATTTAGAAGTAGGAGTGACAGTCACCGCCATCTATAAGCCAAACAACGAGTGTGAAAACACTCTTATTCGCATGTTTTGGCGTCACGTAGCACGAGAACTTATTATGAGCGGGCAGCTGATTAATTGTCCCTCTTATACAACCTAAACACACCAAGTCTGCCAGTACGAGACCCTCATTCAATGAAATAAGGAGAGAAGTGTATACCTAAGGGCTCGTATTTCCGTGCTTTAACACAATATTAATGAGATTTAACAAACAGTAATGCCAAGGAAAGTACAGGGGAAGTTATTAGAACCAAAGGAATGTAAATAAGGAGAAAGAAGAAAGAAAAGTGGATGAAAAAATTACCAGCTGTGAGCAGGAATCGAACCTACGACCTTCGAATAACGCGTTCGATGCTCTAACCACTGAGCTAACACAGCGGCCGTCCCTCCATCCACTTTTTTTGGGGGTCTATATGTGAATTTAGAAGTAGGAGTGACAGTCAGCGCCATCTATAGGCCAAACAACGAGTGTGAAAACACTCTTATTCGCATGTTTTGGCGTCACGTAGCACGTGAACATATTATGAGCGGGCAGCTGGTTAATTGTCCCTCTTAGACAACCTAAACACACCAAGTCTGCCAGTACGAGACCCTCGTTCAATGAAATAAGGGAGAGAAGTGTATACCTAAGTCTCGTATTTCCGTGGTTCAACACAATATTAATGAGATATAACAGACAGTAATGCCAAGGAATGTACAGGGGAAGTTATTAGAACCAATGGAATGTAAATAAGAAGAAAGAAGAAAGAAAAGTGGATGAAAAAATTACCATCTGTGAGCAGAAATCGAACCTACGACCTTCGAATAACGCGTTCGATGCTCTAACCACTGAGCTATCACAGCGGCCGTCCCTCCATCCACTTTTTTTGGGGTTTATATGTGAATTTAGAAGTAGGAGTAACAGTCAGCGCCATCTATAAGCCAAATAACGAGTGTGAAAACACTCTTATTCGCATGTTTTGGCGTCACGTAGCACGTGAATTTATTATGAGCAGGCAGCTGATTAATTGTCCCTCTTACACAACCTAAACACACCAAGTCTGCGAGTACGAGACCCTCGTTCAATGAAAAAAGGGAGGGAAGTGTATACCTAAGGGCTCGTATTTCCGTGGTTTAACACAATATTAATGAGATATAACAGACAGTAATGCCAAGGAATGTACAGGGGAAGTTATTAGAACCAATAAAATGTAAATAAGAAGACAGAAGAAAGAAAAGTGGATGAAAAAATTACCAGCTGTGAGCAGGAATCGAACCTACGACCTTCGAATAACGCGTTCAATGTTCTAACCACAGAGCTATCACAGCGGCCGTCCCTCCATCCACTTTTTTGGGGTTTATATGTGAATTTAGAAGTAGGAGTGACAGTCAGCGCCATCTATAAGCCAAACAACGAGTGTGAAAACTCTCTTATTCGCATGTTTTGGCGTCACGTAGCACGTGAACTTATTATGAGCGGGCAGCTGATTAATTGTCCCTCTTATACAACCTAAACACACCAAGTCTGCCAGTACGAGACCCTCATTCAATGAAATAAGGAGAGAAGTGTATACCTAAGGGCTCGTATTTCCGTGCTTTAACACAATATTAATGAGATTTAACAGAAAGTAATGCCAAGGAATGTACAGGGGAAGTTATTAGAACCAAAGGAATGTAAATCAGGAGAAAGAAGAAAGAAAAGTGGATGAAAAAATTACCAGCTGTGAGCAGGAATCGAACCTACGACCTTCGAATAACGCGTTCGATGCTCTAACCACTGAGCTAACACAGCGGCCGTCCCTCCATCCACCTTTTTTGGGGGTCTATATGTGAATTTAGAAGTAGGAGTGACAGTCAGCGCCATCTATAGGCCAAACAACGAGTGTGAAAACACTCTTATTCGCATGTTTTGGCGTCACGTAGCACGTGAATTTATTATGAGCGGGCAGCTGGTTAATTGTCCCTCTTAGACAACCTAAACACACCAAGTCTGCCAGTACGAGACCCTCGTTCAATGAAATAAGGGAGAGAAGTGTATACCTAAGGGCTCGTATTTCCGTGGTTCAACACAATATTAATCAGATATAACAGACAGTAATGCCAAGGAATATACAGGGGAAGTTATTAGAACCAATGGAATGTAAATAAGAAGAAAGAAGAAAGAAAAGTGGATGAAAAAATTACCAGCTTTGAGCAGGAATCGAACCTACGACCTTCGAATAACGCGTTCGATGCTCTAACCACTAAGCTATCACAGCGGCCGTCCCTCCATTCACTTTTTTTTTGAGGTTTATATGTGAATTTAGAAGTAGGATTGACAGTCAGCGCCATCTATAAGCCAAACAACGAGTGTGAAAACACTCTTATTCGCATGTTTTGGCGTCACATAGCACGTGAACTTATTATGAGCGGGTAGCTGATTAATTGTCCCTCTTATACAACCTAAACACACCAAGTCTGCCAGTACGAGACCCTCGTTCAATGAAATAAGGGAGAGAAGTGTATACCTAAGGGCTCGTATTTCCGTGGTTTAACACAATAATAATGAGATATAACAGACAGTAATGCCAAAGAATGTACAGGGGAAGTTATTAGAACCAATGGAATGTAAATAAGAAGAAAGAAGAAAGAAAAGTGGATGAAAAAATTACCAGCTGTGAGCGGGAATCGAACCTACGACCTTCGAGAAACGCGTTCGATGCTCTAACCACTGAGCTATCACAGCGGCCGTACCTCCATTCACTTTTTTGGGGGGTTTATATGTGAATTTAGAAGTAGGAGTGACAGTCAGCGCCATCTATAAGCCAAACAACGAGTGTGAAAACACTCTTATTCGCATGTTTTGGCGTCACGTAGCACGTGAACTTATTATGAGCGGGCAGCTGATTAATTGTCCCTCTTATACAACCTAAACACACCAAGTCTGCCAGTACGAGACCCTCGTTCAATGAAATAAGGGAGAGAAGTGTATACCTAAGGGCTCGTATTTCCGTGGTTTAACACAATATTAATGAGATATAACAGACAGTAATGCCAAGGAATGTACACGGGAAGTTATTAGAACCAATGGAATGTGAATAAGAAGAAAGAAGAAAGAAAAGTGGATGAAAAAATTACCAGCTGTGAGCAGGAATCGAACCTACGACCTTCGAATAATGCGTTCGATGCTCTAACCACTGAGCTATCACAGCGGCCGTCCCTCCATCCACTTTTTTGGGGGGTTTATATGTGAATTTAGAAGTAGGAGTGACAGTCAGCGCCATCTATAAGCCAAACAACGAGTGTGAAAACACTCTTATTCGCATGTTTTGGCGTCACGTAGCACGTGAACTTATTATGAGCGGGCAGCTGATTAATTGTCCCTCTTATACAACCTAAACACACCAAGTCTGCCAGTACGAGACCCTCGTTCAATGAAATAAGGGAGAGAAGTGTATACCTAAGGGCTCGTATTTCCGTGGTTTAACACAATATTAATGAGATATAACAGACAGTAATGCCAAGGAATGTACACGGGAAGTTATTAGAACCAATGGAATGTAAATAAGAAGAAAGAAGAAAGAAAAGTGGATGAAAAAATTACCAGCTGTGAGCGGAAATCGAACCTACGACCTTCGAATAACGCGTTCGATGCTGTAACCACTGAGCTATCACAGCGGCCGTCCCTCCATCCACTTTTTTTGGGGTTTATATGTGAATTTAGAAGTAGGAGTGACAGTCAGCGCCATCTATAAGCCAAATAACGAGTGTGAAAACACTCTTATTCGCATGTTTTGGCGTCACGTAGCACGTGAATTTATTATGAGCAGGCAGCTGAATAATTGTCCCTCTTACACAACCTAAACACACCAAGTCTGCCAGTACGAGACCCTCGTTCAATGAAAAAAGGGAGAGAAGTGTATACCTAAGGGCTCGTATTTCCGTGGTTTAACACAATATTAATGAGATATAACAGACAGTAATGCCAAGGAATGTACAGGGGAAGTTATTAGAACCAATCGAATGTAAATAAGAAGACAGAAGAAAGAAAAGTGGATGAAAAAATTACCAGCTGTGAGCAGGAATCGAACCTACGACCTTCGAATAACGCGTTCGATGCTCTAACCACAGAGCTATCACAGCGGCCGTAACTCCATCCACTTTTTTTGGGGTTTATATGTGAATTTAGAAGTAGGAGTGACAGTCACCGCCATCTATAAGCCAAACAACGAGTGTGAAAACACTCTTATTCGCATGTTTTGGCGTCACGTAGCACGAGAACTTATTATGAGCGGGCAGCTGATTAATTGTCCCTCTTATACAACCTAAACACACCAAGTCTGCCAGTACGAGACCCTCATTCAATGAAATAAGGAGAGAAGTGTATACCTAAGGGCTCGTATTTCCGTGCTTTAACACAATATTAATGAGATTTAACAAACAGTAATGCCAAGGAAAGTACAGGGGAAGTTATTAGAACCAAAGGAATGTAAATAAGGAGAAAGAAGAAAGAAAAGTGGATGAAAAAATTACCAGCTGTGAGCAGGAATCGAACCTACGACCTTCGAATAACGCGTTCGATGCTCTAACCACTGAGCTAACACAGCGGCCGTCCCTCCATCCACTTTTTTTGGGGGTCTATATGTGAATTTAGAAGTAGGAGTGACAGTCAGCGCCATCTATAGGCCAAACAACGAGTGTGAAAACACTCTTATTCGCATGTTTTGGCGTCACGTAGCACGTGAACATATTATGAGCGGGCAGCTGGTTAATTGTCCCTCTTAGACAACCTAAACACACCAAGTCTGCCAGTACGAGACCCTCGTTCAATGAAATAAGGGAGAGAAGTGTATACCTAAGTCTCGTATTTCCGTGGTTCAACACAATATTAATGAGATATAACAGACAGTAATGCCAAGGAATGTACAGGGGAAGTTATTAGAACCAATGGAATGTAAATAAGAAGAAAGAAGAAAGAAAAGTGGATGAAAAAATTACCATCTGTGAGCAGAAATCGAACCTACGACCTTCGAATAACGCGTTCGATGCTCTAACCACTGAGCTATCACAGCGGCCGTCCCTCCATCCACTTTTTTTGGGGTTTATATGTGAATTTAGAAGTAGGAGTAACAGTCAGCGCCATCTATAAGCCAAATAACGAGTGTGAAAACACTCTTATTCGCATGTTTTGGCGTCACGTAGCACGTGAATTTATTATGAGCAGGCAGCTGATTAATTGTCCCTCTTACACAACCTAAACACACCAAGTCTGCGAGTACGAGACCCTCGTTCAATGAAAAAAGGGAGGGAAGTGTATACCTAAGGGCTCGTATTTCCGTGGTTTAACACAATATTAATGAGATATAACAGACAGTAATGCCAAGGAATGTACAGGGGAAGTTATTAGAACCAATAAAATGTAAATAAGAAGACAGAAGAAAGAAAAGTGGATGAAAAAATTACCAGCTGTGAGCAGGAATCGAACCTACGACCTTCGAATAACGCGTTCAATGCTCTAACCACAGAGCTATCACAGCGGCCATCCCTCCATCCACTTTTTTGGGGTTTATATGTGAATTTAGAAGTAGGAGTGACAGTCAGCGCCATCTATAAGCCAAACAACGAGTGTGAAAACTCTCTTATTCGCATGTTTTGGCGTCACGTAGCACGTGAACTTATTATGAGCGGGCAGCTGATTAATTGTCCCTCTTATACAACCTAAACACACCAAGTCTGCCAGTACGAGACCCTCATTCAATGAAATAAGGAGAGAAGTGTATACCTAAGGGCTCGTATTTCCGTGCTTTAACACAATATTAATGAGATTTAACAGAAAGTAATGCCAAGGAATGTACAGGGGAAGTTATTAGAACCAAAGGAATGTAAATCAGGAGAAAGAAGAAAGAAAAGTGGATGAAAAAATTACCAGCTGTGAGCAGGAATCGAACCTACGACCTTCGAATAACGCGTTCGATGCTCTAACCACTGAGCTAACACAGCGGCCGTCCCTCCATCCACCTTTTTTGGGGGTCTATATGTGAATTTAGAAGTAGGAGTGACAGTCAGCGCCATCTATAGGCCAAACAACGAGTGTGAAAACACTCTTATTCGCATGTTTTGGCGTCACGTAGCACGTGAATTTATTATGAGCGGGCAGCTGGTTAATTGTCCCTCTTAGACAACCTAAACACACCAAGTCTGCCAGTACGAGACCCTCGTTCAATGAAATAAGGGAGAGAAGTGTATACCTAAGGGCTCGTATTTCCGTGGTTCAACACAATATTAATCAGATATAACAGACAGTAATGCCAAGGAATATACAGGGGAAGTTATTAGAACCAATGGAATGTAAATAAGAAGAAAGAAGAAAGAAAAGTGGATGAAAAAATTACCAGCTTTGAGCAGGAATCGAACCTACGACCTTCGAATAACGCGTTCGATGCTCTAACCACTAAGCTATCACAGCGGCCGTCCCTCCATTCACTTTTTTTTGAGGTTTATATGTGAATTTAGAAGTAGGATTGACAGTCAGCGCCATCTATAAGCCAAACAACGAGTGTGAAAACACTCTTATTCGCATGTTTTGGCGTCACATAGCACGTGAACTTATTATGAGCGGGCAGCTGATTAATTGTCCCTCTTATACAACCTAAACACACCAAGTCTGCCAGTACGAGACCCTCGTTCAATGAAATAAGGGAGAAGTGTATACCTAAGGGCTCGTATTTCCGTGGTTTAACACAATAATAATGAGATATAACAGACAGTAATGCCAAAGAATGTACAGGGGAAGTTATTAGAACCAATGGAATGTAAATAAGAAGAAAGAAGAAAGAAAAGTGGATGAAAAAATTACCAGCTGTGAGCGGGAATCGAACCTACGACCTTCGAGAAACGCGTTCGATGCTCTAACCACTGAGCTATCACAGCGGCCGTACCTCCATTCACTTTTTTGGGGGGTTTATATGTGAATTTAGAAGTAGGAGTGACAGTCAGCGCCATCTATAAGCCAAACAACGAGTGTGAAAACACTCTTATTCGCATGTTTTGGCGTCACGTAGCACGTGAACTTATTATGAGCGGGCAGCTGATTAATTGTCCCTCTTATACAACCTAAACACACCAAGTCTGCCAGTACGAGACCCTCGTTCAATGAAATAAGGGAGAGAAGTGTATACCTAAGGGCTCGTATTTCCGTGGTTTAACACAATATTAATGAGATATAACAGACAGTAATGCCAAGGAATGTACACGGGAAGTTATTAGAACCAATGGAATGTGAATAAGAAGAAAGAAGAAAGAAAAGTGGATGAAAAAATTACCAGCTGTGAGCAGGAATCGAACCTACGACCTTCGAATAATGCGTTCGATGCTCTAACCACTGAGCTATCACAGCGGCCGTCCCTCCATCCACTTTTTTGGGGGGTTTATATGTGAATTTAGAAGTAGGAGTGACAGTCAGCGCCATCTATAAGCCAAACAACGAGTGTGAAAACACTCTTATTCGCATGTTTTGGCGTCACGTAGCACGTGAACTTATTATGAGCGGGCAGCTGAATAATTGTCCCTCTTATACAACCTAAACACACCAAATCTGCCAGTACGAGACCTTCGTTCAATAAAATAAGGGAGAGAAGTGTATACCTAAGGGCTCGTATTTCCGTGGTTTAACACAATATTAATGAGATATAACAGACAGTAATGCCAAGGAATGTACAGGGGAAGTTATTAGAACCAATCGATTGTAAATAAGAAGAAAGAAGAAAGAAAAGTGGATGAAAAAATTACCAGCTGTGAGCAGGAATTGCACCTACGACCTTCGAATAACGCGTTCGATGCTCTAACCACTGAGCTATCACAGCGGCCGTCCCTCCATCCACTTTTTTGGGGGTTTTTATGTGAATTTAGAAGTAGGAGTGACAGTCAGCGCCATCTATAAGCCAAACAACGAGTGTGAAAACACTCTTATTCGCATGTTTTGGCGTCCCGTAGCACGTGAACTTATTATGAGCGGGCAGCTGATTAATTGTCCCTCCTATACAACCTAAACACACCAAGTCTGCCAGTACGAGACCCTCCTTCAATGAAATAAGGGAGAGAAGTGTATACCTAAGGGCGCGTATTTCCGTGGTTTAACACAATATTAATGAGCTATAACAGACAGTAATGCCAAGGAATATACAGGGGAAGTTATTAGAACCAATGGAATGTAAATAAGAAGAAAGAAGAAAGAAAAGTGGATGAAAAAATTACCAGCTGTGAGCAGGAATCGAACCTACGACCTTCGAATAACGCGTTCGATGCTCTAACCACTGAGCTATCCAGCGGCTGTCCCTCCATCTACTTTTTTTGGGTTTATATGTGAATTTAGAAGTAGGAGTGACAGTCAGCGCCATCTATAACCCAAACAACGAGTGTGAAAACACTCTTATTCGCATGTTTGGGCGTCACGTAGCACGTGAACTTATTATGAGCGGGCAGCTGATTAATTGTCCCTCTTATACAACCTAAACACACCAAGCCTGCCAGTACGAGACCCTCGTTCAATGAAATAAGGTAGAGAAGTGTATACCTAAGGGCTCGTATTTCCGTGGTTTAACACAATATTAATGTGATATAACAGAAAGTAATGCCAAGGAATGTACAGGGGAAGTTATTAGAACCAATGGAATGTAAATAAGAAGAAAGAAGAAAGAAAAGTGGATGAAAAATTTACCAGCTGTGAGCAGGAATTGAACCTACGACCTTCGAATAACGCGTTCGATGCTCTAACCACTGAGCTATCACAGCGGCCGTCCCTCCATCCACTTTTTTTGGGGGGGTTTATATGTGAATTTAGAAGTAGGAGTGACAGTCAGCGCCATCTATAAGCCAAACAACGAGTGTGAAAACACTCTTATTCGCATGTTTTGGCGTCACGTAGCACGTTAACTTATTATGAGCGGGCAGCTGATTAATTGTCCCTCTTATACAACCTAAACACACCAAACCTGCCAGTACGAGACCCTCGTTCAATGAAATAAGGGAGAGAAGTGTACACCTAAGGGCTCGTATTTCCGTGGTTTAACACAATATTAATGTGATATAACAGACAGTAATGCCAAGGAATGTACAGGGGAAGTTATTAGAACCAATGGAATGTAAATAAGAAGAAAGAAGAAAGAAAAGTGGATGAAAAATTTACCAGCTGTGAGCAGCAATTGAACCTACGACCTTCGAATAACGCGTTCGATGCTCTAACCACTGAGCTATCACAGCGGCCGTCCCTCCATCCACTTTTTTGGGGGTTTATATGTGAATTTAGAAGTAGGAGTGACAGTCAGCGCCATCTATAAGCCAAACAACGAGTGTGAAAACACTCTTATTCGCATGTTTTGGCGTCACGTAGCACGTGAACTTATTATGAGCGGGCAGCTGATTAATTGTCCCTCTTATACAACCTAAACACACCAAGTCTGCCAGTACAAGACACTCGTTCAATGAAATAAGGGAGAGAAGTGTATACCTAAGGGCTCGTATTTCCGTGGTTTAACACAATATTAATGAGATATAACAGACAGTAATGCCAAGGAATGTACAGGGGAAGTTATTAGAACCAATGGAATGTAAATAAGAAGAAAGAAGAAAGAAAAGTGGATGAAAAAATTACCAGCTGTGAGCGGAAATCGAACCTACGACCTTCGAATAACGCGTTCGATGCTCTAACCACTGAGCTATCACAGCGGCCGTCCCTCCATCCACTTTTTTGGGGGGTTTATATGTGAATTTAGAAGTAGGAGTGACAGTCAGCGCCATCTATAAGCCAAACAACGAGTGTGAAAACACTCTTATTCGCATGTTTTGGCGTCACGTAGCACGTGAACTTATTATGAGCGGGCAGCTGATTAATTGTCCCTCTTATACAACCTAAACACACCAAGTCTGCCAGTACAAGACACTCGTTCAATGAAATAAGGGAGAGAAGTGTATACCTAAGGGCTCGTATTTCCGTGGTTTAACACAATATTAATGAGATATAACAGACAGTAATGCCAAGGAATGTACAGGGGAAGTTATTAGAACCAATGGAATGTAAATAAGAAGAAAGAAGAAAGAAAAGTGGATGAAAAAATTACCAGCTGTGAGCGGAAATCGAACCTACGACCTTCGAATAACGCGTTCGATGCTGTAACCACTGAGCTATCACAGCAGCCGTCCCTCCATCCACTTTTTTGGGGGGTTGTTATGTGAATTTAGAAGTAGGAGTGACAGTCAGCGCCATCTATAAGCCAAACAACGAGTGTGAAAACACTCATATTCGCATGTTTTGGCGTCACGTAGCACGTGAACCTATTATGAGCGGGCAGCTGAATAATTGTCCCTCTTATACAACCTAAACACACCAAGTCTGCCATTACGAGACCTTCGTTCAATAAAATAAGGGAGAGAAGTGTATACCTAAGGGCTCGTATTTCCGTGGTTTAACACAATATTAATGAGATATAACAGACAGTAATGCCAAGGAATGTACAGGGGAAGTTATTAGAATCAATGTAATGTAAATAAGAAGAAAGAAGAAAGAAAAGTTGATGAAAAAATTACAAGCTGTGAGCAGGAATCGAATCTTCGACCTTCGAATAACGCGTTCGATGCTATAAACCACTGAGCTATCGCAGCGGCCGTCCCTCCATCCACTTTTTTGGAGGGGGCTTATATGTGAATTTAGAAGTAGGAGTGACAGTCAGCGCCATCTATAAGCCAAAGAACGAGTGTGAAAACACTCTTATTCGCATGTTTTGGCGTCACGTAGCACGTTAACTTATTAAGAGCAGGCAGCTGATTAATTGTCCCTCTTATACAACCTAAACACACCAAGTCTGCCAGTACGAGACCCTCGTTCAATGAAATAAGGGAGAGAAGTGTATACCTAAGGGCTCGTATTTCCGTGGTTTAACACAATATTAATGAGATATAACAGACAGTAATGCCAAGGAATGTACAGGGGAAGTTATTAGAACCAATGGAATGTAAATAAGAAGAAAGAAGAAAGAAAAGTGGATGAAAAAATTACCAGCTGTGAGCAGGAATCGAACCTACGACCTTTGAATAACGCGTTCGATGCTCTAACCACTGAGCTATCACAGCGGCCGTCCCTCCATCCACTTTTTTGGGGGTTTATATGTGAATTTAGAAGTAGGAGTGACAGTCAGCGCCATCTATAAGCCAAACTACGAGTGTGAAAACACTCTTATTCGCATGTTTTGGCGTCACGTAGCACGTGAACTTATTATGAGCGGGCAGCTGATTGATTGTCCCTCTTATACAACCTAAACACACCAAGTCTGCCAGAACGAGACCCTCGTTCAATGAAATAAGGGAGAGAAGTGCATACCTATGGGCTCGTATTTCCGTGGTTTAACACAATATTAATCAGATATAACAGACAGTAATGCCAAGGAATGTACAGGGGAAGTTATTAGAACCAATGGAATGTAAATAGGAAGAAAGAAGAAAGAAAAGTGGATAAAAAAATTACCAGCTGTGAGCAGGAATCGAACCTACGACCTTCGAATAACGCGTTCGATGCTCTAACCACTGAGCTATCACAGCGGCCGTCCCTCCATCCACTTTTTTTGGGGGGTTTATATGTGAATTTAGAAGTAGGAGTGACAGTCAGCGCCATCTATAAGCCAAACAACGAGTGTGAAAACACTCTTATTCGCATGTTTTGGCGTCACGTAGCACGTGAACTTATTATGAGTGGGCAGCTGAATAATTGTCCCTCTTATACAACCTAAACACACCAAGTCTGCCCGTACGAGACCCTCGTTCAATGAAATAAGGGAGAGAAGTGTATACCTAAGGGCTCGTATTTCCGTGGTTTAACACAATATTAATGAGATATAACAGACAGGAATACCAAGGAATGTACAGGGGAAGTTATTAGAACCAATGGAATCACAGCGGCCGTCCCTCCATCCACTTTTTTTGGGGTTTATATGTGAATTTAGAAGTAGGAGTGACAGTCAGCGCCATCTATAAGCCAAACAACGAGTGTGAAAACACTCTTTTTCGCATGTTTTGGCGTCACGTAGCACGTGAACTTATCATGAGCGGGCAGCTGATTCATTGTCCCTCTTATACAACCTAAACACACCAAGTCTGCCAGTACGAGATCCTCGTTCAATGAAATAAGGGAGAGAAGTGTATACCTAAGGGCTCGTATTTCCGTGGTTTAACACAATTTTAATGAGATATAACAAACAGTAATGCCAAGGAATGTACAGGGGAAGTTATTAGAACCAATGGAATGTAAATAAGAAGAAAGAACAAAGAAAAGTGAATGAAAACATTACCAGCTGTGAGCAGGAATCGAACCTACGACCTTCGAATAACGCGTTCGATGCTCTAACCACTGAGCTATCACAGCGGCCGTCCCTCCATCCACTTTTTTTGGGGTTTATATGTGAATTTAGAAGTAGGAGTGACAGTCAGCGCCATCTATAAGCCAAACAACGAGTGTGAAAACACTCTTATTCGCATGTTTTGGCGTCACGTAGCACGTGAATTTATTATGAGCGGGCAGCTGATTAATTGTCTCTCTTATACAACCTAAACACACCAAGTCTGCCAGTACGAGACCCTCGTTCAATGAAAAAAGGGAGAGAAGTGTATACCTAAGGGCTCGTATTTCCGTGGTTTAACACAATATTAATGAGATATAACAGACAGTAATGCCAAGGAATGTACAGGGGAAGTTATTAGAACCAATGGAATGTAAATAAAAAGAAAGAAGAAAGAAAAGTGGATGAAAAAATTACCAGCTGTGAGCAGGAATCGAACCCACGACCTTCGAATAACGCGTTCGATGCTCTAACCACTGAGCTATCACAGCGGCCGTCCCTCCATCCACTTTTTTGGGGGTTTATATGTGAATTTAGAAGTAGGAGTGACCGTCAGTGCCATCTATAAGCCAAACAACGATTGTGAAAACACTCTTATTCGCATGTTTTGGCGTCACGTAGCACGTGAACTTATTATGAGAGGGCAGCTGATTAATTGTCCCTCTTATACAACCTAAACACACCAAGTCTGCCAGTACGAGACCCTCGTTCAATGAAATAAGGGAGAGAAGTGTATACCTAAGGGCTCGTATTTCCGTGGTTTAACACAATATTACTGAGATATAACAGACAGTAATGCCAAGGAATGTACAGGGGAAGTTATTAGAACCAATGGAATGTAAATAAGGAGAAAGAAGAAAGAAAAGTGGATGAAAAAATTACCAGCTGTGAGCAGGAATCGAACCTACGACCTTCGAATAACGCGTTCGATGCTCTAACCACTGAGCTATCACAGCGGCCGTCCCTCCATCCACTTTTTTTGGGGTTTATATGTGAATTTAGAAGTAGGAGTGACAGTCAGCGCCATCTATAAGCCAAACAACGAGTGTGAAAACACTCTTATTCGCATGTTTTGGAGTCACGTAGCACGTGAACTTATTAGGAGCGGGCAGCTGATTAATTGTCCCTCTTATACAACCTAAACACACCAAGTCTGCCAGTACGAGACCCTCGTTCAATGAATTAAGGGAGAGAAGTGTATACCTAAGGGCTCGTATTTCCGTGGTTTAACACAATATTACTGAGATATAACAGACAGTAATGCCAAGGAATGTACAGGGGAAGTTATTAGAACCAATGGAATGTAAATAAGGAGAAAGAAGAAAGAAAAGTGGATGAAAAAATTACCAGCTGTGAGCAGGAATTGAACCTACGACCTTCAAATAACGCGTTCGATGCTCTAACCACTGAGCTATCACAGCGGCCGTCCCTCCACCCACTTTTTTGGGGGGGTTTATATGTGAATTTAGAAGTAGGAGTGACAGTCAGCGCCATCTATAAGCCAAACAACGAGTGGGAAAACACTCTTATTCGCATGTTTTGGCGTCACGTAGCACGTGAACTTATTATGAGCGGGCAGCTTATTAATTGTCCCTCTTATACAACCTAAACACACCAAGTCTGCCAGTACGAGACCCTCGTTCAATGAAATAAGGGAGAGAAGTGTATACCTAAGGGCTCGTATTTCCGTGGTTTAACACAATTTTGATGAGATATAACAAACAGTAATGCCAAGGAATGTACAGGGGAAGTTATTAGAACCAATGGAATGTAAATAAGAAAAAAGAAGAAAGAAAAGTGGATGAAAAAATTACCAGCTGTGAGCAGGAATCGAACCTACGACCTTCGAATAACGCGTTCGATGCTCTAACCACTGAGCTATCACAGCGGCCGTCCCTCCATCCACTTTTTTGGGGTTTATATGTGAATTTAGAAGTAGGAGTGACAGTCAGTGCCATCTATAAGCCAAACAACGAGTGTGAAAACACTCTTATTCGCATGTTTTGGTGTCACGTAGCACGTGAACTTATTATGAGCGGGCAGCTGATTAATTGTCCCTCTTATACAACCTAAACACACCAAGTCTGCCAGTACGAGACCCTTGTTCAATGAAATAAGGGAGAGAAGTGTATACCTAAGGGCTCGTATTTCCGTGGTTTAACACAATATAACTGAGATATAACAGACAGTAATGCCAAGGAATGTACAGGGGAAGATATTAGAACCAATGGAATGTAAATAAGAAGAAAGAACAAAGAAAAGTGGATGAAAACATTACCAGCTGTGAGCAGGAATCGAACCTACGACCTTCGAATAACGCGTTCGATGCTCTAACCACTGAGCTATCACAGCGGCCGTCCCTCTATCCACTTTTTTTGGGGTTTATATGTGAATTTAGAAGTAGGAGTGACAGTCAGCGCCATCTATAAGCCAAACAACGAGTGTGAAAACACTCTTATTCGCATGTTTTGGAGTCACGTAGCACGTGAACTTATTAGGAGCGGGCAGCTGATTAATTGTCCCTCTTATACAACCTAAACACGCCAAGTCTGCCAGTACGAGACCCTCGTTCAATGAATTGAGGGAGAGAAGTGTATACCTAAGGGCTCGTATTTCCGTGGTTTAACACAATATTAATGAGATATAACAGACAGTAATGCCAAGGAATGTACAGGGGAAGTTATTAGAACCAATGGAATGTAAATAAGAAGAAAGGAGAAAGAAAAGTGGATGAAAAAATTACCAGCTGTGAGCAGGAATCGAACCTACGACCTTCGAATAACGCGTTCGATGCTCTAACCACGGAGCTATCACAGCGGCCGTCCCTCCATCCACTTTTTTGGGGGTTTATATGTGAATTTAGAAGTAGGAGTGACAGTCAGTGCCATCTATAAGCCAAACAACGAGTGTGAAAACACTCTTATTCGAGTGTTTTGGCGTCACGTAGCACGTAAACTTATTATGAGCGGGCAGCTGATCAATTGTCCCTCTTATACAACCTAAACACACCAAGTCTGCCAGTACGAGACCCTCGTTCAATGAAATAAGGGAGAGAAGTGTATACCTAAAGGCTCGTCTTTCCGTGGTTTAACACAATATTACTGAGATATAACAGACAGTAATGCCAAGGAATGTACAGGGGAAGTTATTAGAACCAATGGAATGTTAATAAGGAGAAAGAAGAAAGAAAAGTGGATGAAAAAATTACCAGCTGTGAGCAGGAATCGAACCTACGACCTTCAAATAACTTGTTCGATGCTCTAACCACTGAGCTATCACAGCGGCCGTCCCTCCATCTCCTTTTTTAGGGGTCTATATGTGAATTTAGAAGTAGGAGTGACAGTCAGCGCCATCTATAAGCCAAACAACGAGTGTGAAAACACTCTTATTCGCATGTTTTGGCGTCACGTAGCACGTGAATTTATTATGAGCGGGACGCTGATTAATTGTCCCTCTTATACAACCTAAACACACCAAGTCTGCCAGTACGAGACCCTCGTTCAATGAAAAAAGGGAGAGAAGTGTATACCTAAGGGCTCGTATTTCCGTGGTTTAACACAATATTAATGAGATATAACAGACAGTAATGCCAAGGAATGTACAAGGGAAGTTATTAGAACCAATGGAATGTAAATAAGAAGAAAGAAGAAAGAAAAGTGGATGAAAAAATTACCAGCTGTGAGCAGGAATCGAACCTACGACCTTCGAATAACGCGTTCGATGCTCTAACCACTGAGCTATCACAGCGGCCGTCCCTCCATCCACTTTTTTGGGGGTTTATATGTGAATTTAGAAGTAGGAGTGACAGTCAGTGCCATCTATAAGCCAAACAACGATTGTGAAAACACTCTTATTCGCATGTTTTGGCGTCACGTAGCACGTGAACTTATTATGAGCGGGCAGCTGATTAATTGTCCCTCTTATACAACCTAAACACACCAAGTCTGCCAGTACGAGACCCTCGTTCAATGAAATAAGGGAGAGAAGTGTATACCTAAGGGCCGTTATTTCCGTGGTTTAACACAATATTACTGAGATATAACAGACAGTAATGCCAAGGAATGTACAGAGGAAGTTATTAGAACCAATGGAATGTAAATAAGGAGAAAGAAGAAAGAAAAGTGGATGAAAAAATTACCAGCTGTGAGCAGGAATCGAACCTACGACCTTCGAATAACGCGTTCGATGCTCTAACCACTGAGCTATCACAGCGGCCGTCCCTCCATCCACTTTTTTGGGGTTTATACGTGAATTTAGAAGTAGGAGTGACAGTCAGCGCCATCTATAAGCCAAACAACGAGTGTGAAAACACTCTTACTCGCATGTTTTGGCGTCACGTAGCACGTAAACTTATTATGAGCGGGCAGCTAATCAATTGTCCCTCTTATACAACCTAAACACACCAAGTCTGCCAGTACGAGACCCTCGTTCAATGAAATAAGGGCGAGAAGTGTATACCTAAGGGCTCGTCTTTCCGTGGTTTAACACAATATTACTGAGATATAACAGACAGTAATGCCAAGGAATGTACAGGGGAAGTTATTAGAACCAATGGAATGTAAATAAGGAGAAAGAAGAAAGAAAAGTGGATGAAAAAATTACCAGCTGTGAGCAGGAATTGAACCTACGACCTTCAAATAACGCGTTCGATGCTCTAACCACTGAGCTATCACAGCGGCCGTCCCTCCACCCACTTTTTTGGGGGGGTTTATATGTGAATTTAGAAGTAGGAGTGACAGTCAGCGCCATCTATAAGCCAAACAACGAGTGGGAAAACACTCTTATTCGCATGTTTTGGCGTCACGTAGCACGTGAACTTATTATGAGCGGGCAGCTTATTAATTGTCCCTCTTATACAACCTAAACACACCAAGTCTGCCAGTACGAGACCCTCGTTCAATGAAATAAGGGAGAGAAGTGTATACCTAAGGGCTCGTCTTTCCGTGGTTTAACACAATATTACTGAGATATAACAGACAGTAATGCCAAGGAATGTACAGGGGAAGTTATTAGAACCAATCGAATGTAAATAGGAAGAAAGAAGAAAGAAAAGTGGATAAAAAAATTACCAGCTGTGAGCAGGAATCGAACCTACGACCTTCGAATAACGCGTTCGATGCTCTAACCACTGAGCTATCACAGCGGCCGTCCCTCCATCCACTTTTTTTGGGGGGTTTATATGTGAATTTAGAAGTAGGAGTGACAGTCAGCGCCATCTATAAGCCAAACAACGAGTGTGAAAACACTCTTATTCGCATGTTTTGGCGTCACGTAGCACGTGAACTTATTATGAGTGGGCAGCTGAATAATTGTCCCTCTTATACAACCTAAACACACCAAGTCTGCCCGTACGAGACCCTCGTTCAATGAAATAAGGGAGAGAAGTGTATACCTAAGGGCTCGTATTTCCGTGGTTTAACACAATATTAATGAGATATAACAGACAGGAATACCAAGGAATGTACAGGGGAAGTTATTAGAACCAATGGAATCACAGCGGCCGTCCCTCCATCCACTTTTTTTGGGGTTTATATGTGAATTTAGAAGTAGGAGTGACAGTCAGCGCCATCTATAAGCCAAACAACGAGTGTGAAAACACTCTTTTTCGCATGTTTTGGCGTCACGTAGCACGTGAACTTATCATGAGCGGGCAGCTGATTCATTGTCCCTCTTATACAACCTAAACACACCAAGTCTGCCAGTACGAGATCCTCGTTCAATGAAATAAGGGAGAGAAGTGTATACCTAAGGGCTCGTATTTCCGTGGTTTAACACAATTTTAATGAGATATAACAAACAGTAATGCCAAGGAATGTACAGGGGAAGTTATTAGAACCAATGGAATGTAAATAAGAAGAAAGAACAAAGAAAAGTGAATGAAAACATTACCAGCTGTGAGCAGGAATCGAACCTACGACCTTCGAATAACGCGTTCGATGCTCTAACCACTGAGCTATCACAGCGGCCGTCCCTCCATCCACTTTTTTTGGGGTTTATATGTGAATTTAGAAGTAGGAGTGACAGTCAGCGCCATCTATAAGCCAAACAACGAGTGTGAAAACACTCTTATTCGCATGTTTTGGCGTCACGTAGCACGTGAATTTATTATGAGCGGGCAGCTGATTAATTGTCTCTCTTATACAACCTAAACACACCAAGTCTGCCAGTACGAGACCCTCGTTCAATGAAAAAAGGGAGAGAAGTGTATACCTAAGGGCTCGTATTTCCGTGGTTTAACACAATATTAATGAGATATAACAGACAGTAATGCCAAGGAATGTACAGGGGAAGTTATTAGAACCAATGGAATGTAAATAAAAAGAAAGAAGAAAGAAAAGTGGATGAAAAAATTACCAGCTGTGAGCAGGAATCGAACCCACGACCTTCGAATAACGCGTTCGATGCTCTAACCACTGAGCTATCACAGCGGCCGTCCCTCCATCCACTTTTTTGGGGGTTTATATGTGAATTTAGAAGTAGGAGTGACCGTCAGTGCCATCTATAAGCCAAACAACGATTGTGAAAACACTCTTATTCGCATGTTTTGGCGTCACGTAGCACGTGAACTTATTATGAGAGGGCAGCTGATTAATTGTCCCTCTTATACAACCTAAACACACCAAGTCTGCCAGTACGAGACCCTCGTTCAATGAAATAAGGGAGAGAAGTGTATACCTAAGGGCTCGTATTTCCGTGGTTTAACACAATATTACTGAGATATAACAGACAGTAATGCCAAGGAATGTACAGGGGAAGTTATTAGAACCAATGGAATGTAAATAAGGAGAAAGAAGAAAGAAAAGTGGATGAAAAAATTACCAGCTGTGAGCAGGAATCGAACCTACGACCTTCGAATAACGCGTTCGATGCTCTAACCACTGAGCTATCACAGCGGCCGTCCCTCCATCCACTTTTTTTGGGGTTTATATGTGAATTTAGAAGTAGGAGTGACAGTCAGCGCCATCTATAAGCCAAACAACGAGTGTGAAAACACTCTTATTCGCATGTTTTGGAGTCACGTAGCACGTGAACTTATTAGGAGCGGGCAGCTGATTAATTGTCCCTCTTATACAACCTAAACACACCAAGTCTGCCAGTACGAGACCCTCGTTCAATGAATTAAGGGAGAGAAGTGTATACCTAAGGGCTCGTATTTCCGTGGTTTAACACAATATTACTGAGATATAACAGACAGTAATGCCAAGGAATGTACAGGGGAAGTTATTAGAACCAATGGAATGTAAATAAGGAGAAAGAAGAAAGAAAAGTGGATGAAAAAATTACCAGCTGTGAGCAGGAATTGAACCTACGACCTTCAAATAACGCGTTCGATGCTCTAACCACTGAGCTATCACAGCGGCCGTCCCTCCACCCACTTTTTTGGGGGGGTTTATATGTGAATTTAGAAGTAGGAGTGACAGTCAGCGCCATCTATAAGCCAAACAACGAGTGGGAAAACACTCTTATTCGCATGTTTTGGCGTCACGTAGCACGTGAACTTATTATGAGCGGGCAGCTTATTAATTGTCCCTCTTATACAACCTAAACACACCAAGTCTGCCAGTACGAGACCCTCGTTCAATGAAATAAGGGAGAGAAGTGTATACCTAAGGGCTCGTATTTCCGTGGTTTAACACAATTTTGATGAGATATAACAAACAGTAATGCCAAGGAATGTACAGGGGAAGTTATTAGAACCAATGGAATGTAAATAAGAAAAAAGAAGAAAGAAAAGTGGATGAAAAAATTACCAGCTGTGAGCAGGAATCGAACCTACGACCTTCGAATAACGCGTTCGATGCTCTAACCACTGAGCTATCACAGCGGCCGTCCCTCCATCCACTTTTTTGGGGTTTATATGTGAATTTAGAAGTAGGAGTGACAGTCAGTGCCATCTATAAGCCAAACAACGAGTGTGAAAACACTCTTATTCGCATGTTTTGGTGTCACGTAGCACGTGAACTTATTATGAGCGGGCAGCTGATTAATTGTCCCTCTTATACAACCTAAACACACCAAGTCTGCCAGTACGAGACCCTTGTTCAATGAAATAAGGGAGAGAAGTGTATACCTAAGGGCTCGTATTTCCGTGGTTTAACACAATATAACTGAGATATAACAGACAGTAATGCCAAGGAATGTACAGGGGAAGTTATTAGAACCAATGGAATGTAAATAAGAAGAAAGAACAAAGAAAAGTGGATGAAAACATTACCAGCTGTGAGCAGGAATCGAACCTACGACCTTCGAATAACGCGTTCGATGCTCTAACCACTGAGCTATCACAGCGGCCGTCCCTCTATCCACTTTTTTTGGGGTTTATATGTGAATTTAGAAGTAGGAGTGACAGTCAGCGCCATCTATAAGCCAAACAACGAGTGTGAAAACACTCTTATTCGCATGTTTTGGAGTCACGTAGCACGTGAACTTATTAGGAGCGGGCAGCTGATTAATTGTCCCTCTTATACAACCTAAACACGCCAAGTCTGCCAGTACGAGACCCTCGTTCAATGAATTGAGGGAGAGAAGTGTATACCTAAGGGCTCGTATTTCCGTGGTTTAACACAATATTAATGAGATATAACAGACAGTAATGCCAAGGAATGTACAGGGGAAGTTATTAGAACCAATGGAATGTAAATAAGAAGAAAGGAGAAAGAAAAGTGGATGAAAAAATTACCAGCTGTGAGCAGGAATCGAACCTACGACCTTCGAATAACGCGTTCGATGCTCTAACCACGGAGCTATCACAGCGGCCGTCCCTCCATCCACTTTTTTGGGGGTTTATATGTGAATTTAGAAGTAGGAGTGACAGTCAGTGCCATCTATAAGCCAAACAACGAGTGTGAAAACACTCTTATTCGAGTGTTTTGGCGTCACGTAGCACGTAAACTTATTATGAGCGGGCAGCTGATCAATTGTCCCTCTTATACAACCTAAACACACCAAGTCTGCCAGTACGAGACCCTCGTTCAATGAAATAAGGGAGAGAAGTGTATACCTAAAGGCTCGTCTTTCCGTGGTTTAACACAATATTACTGAGATATAACAGACAGTAATGCCAAGGAATGTACAGGGGAAGTTATTAGAACCAATGGAATGTTAATAAGGAGAAAGAAGAAAGAAAAGTGGATGAAAAAATTACCAGCTGTGAGCAGGAATCGAACCTACGACCTTCAAATAACTTGTTCGATGCTCTAACCACTGAGCTATCACAGCGGCCGTCCCTCCATCTCCTTTTTTAGGGGTCTATATGTGAATTTAGAAGTAGGAGTGACAGTCAGCGCCATCTATAAGCCAAACAACGAGTGTGAAAACACTCTTATTCGCATGTTTTGGCGTCACGTAGCACGTGAATTTATTATGAGCGGGACGCTGATTAATTGTCCCTCTTATACAACCTAAACACACCAAGTCTGCCAGTACGAGACCCTCGTTCAATGAAAAAAGGGAGAGAAGTGTATACCTAAGGGCTCGTATTTCCGTGGTTTAACACAATATTAATGAGATATAACAGACAGTAATGCCAAGGAATGTACAAGGGAAGTTATTAGAACCAATGGAATGTAAATAAGAAGAAAGAAGAAAGAAAAGTGGATGAAAAAATTACCAGCTGTGAGCAGGAATCGAACCTACGACCTTCGAATAACGCGTTCGATGCTCTAACCACTGAGCTATCACAGCGGCCGTCCCTCCATCCACTTTTTTGGGGGTTTATATGTGAATTTAGAAGTAGGAGTGACAGTCAGTGCCATCTATAAGCCAAACAACGATTGTGAAAACACTCTTATTCGCATGTTTTGGCGTCACGTAGCACGTGAACTTATTATGAGCGGGCAGCTGATTAATTGTCCCTCTTATACAACCTAAACACACCAAGTCTGCCAGTACGAGACCCTCGTTCAATGAAATAAGGGAGAGAAGTGTATACCTAAGGGCCGTTATTTCCGTGGTTTAACACAATATTACTGAGATATAACAGACAGTAATGCCAAGGAATGTACAGAGGAAGTTATTAGAACCAATGGAATGTAAATAAGGAGAAAGAAGAAAGAAAAGTGGATGAAAAAATTACCAGCTGTGAGCAGGAATCGAACCTACGACCTTCGAATAACGCGTTCGATGCTCTAACCACTGAGCTATCACAGCGGCCGTCCCTCCATCCACTTTTTTGGGGTTTATACGTGAATTTAGAAGTAGGAGTGACAGTCAGCGCCATCTATAAGCCAAACAACGAGTGTGAAAACACTCTTACTCGCATGTTTTGGCGTCACGTAGCACGTAAACTTATTATGAGCGGGCAGCTAATCAATTGTCCCTCTTATACAACCTAAACACACCAAGTCTGCCAGTACGAGACCCTCGTTCAATGAAATAAGGGCGAGAAGTGTATACCTAAGGGCTCGTCTTTCCGTGGTTTAACACAATATTACTGAGATATAACAGACAGTAATGCCAAGGAATGTACAGGGGAAGTTATTAGAACCAATGGAATGTAAATAAGGAGAAAGAAGAAAGAAAAGTGGATGAAAAAATTACCAGCTGTGAGCAGGAATCAAACCTACGACCTTCGAATAACGCGTTCGATGCTCTAACTACTGAGCTATCACAGCGGCCGTCCCTCTATCCACTTTTTTGGGGGTTTATATGTGAATTTAGAAGTAGGAGTGACAGTCAGTGCCATCTATAAGCCAAATAACGATTGTGAAAACACTCTTATTCGCATGTTTTGGCGTCACGTAGCACGTGAACTTATTATGAGCGGGCAGCTGATTAATTGTCCCTCTTATACAACCTAAACACACCAAGTCTGCCAGTACGAGACCCTCGTTCAATGAAATAAGGGAGAGAAGTGTATACCTAAGGGCTCGTATTTCCGTGGTTTAACACAATATTACTGAGATATAACAGACAGTAATGCCAAGGAATGTACAGGGGAAGTTATTAGAACCAATGGAATGTAAATAAGGAGAAAGAAGAAAGAAAAGTGCATGAAAAAATTACCAGCTGTGAGCAGGAATCGAACCTACGACCTTCGAATAACGCGTTCGATGCTCTAACCACTGAGCTATCACAGCGGCCGTCCCTCCATCCACTTTTTTTGGGGGGTTTATATGTGAATTTAGAAGTAGGAGTGACAGTCAGCGCCATCTATAAGCCAAACAACGAGTGTGAAAACACTCTTATTCGGATGTTTTGGCGTCACGTAGCACGTGAACTTATTATGAGCGGGCAGCTGATTAATTGTCCCTCTTATACAACCTAAACACACCAAGTCTGCCAGTAGGAGACCCTCGTTCAATGAAATAAGGGAGAGAAGTGTATACCTAAGGGCTCGTATTTCCGTGGTTTAACACAATTTTAATGAGATATAACAAACAGTAATGCCAAGGAATGTACAGGGGAAGTTATTAGAACCAATGGAATGTAAATAAGAAGAAAGAAGAAAGAAAACTGGATGAAAAAATTACCAGCTGTGAGCAGGAATCGAACCTACGACCTTCGAATAACGCGTTCGATGCTCTAACCACTGAGCTATCACAGCGGCCGTCCCTCCATCCACTTTTTTGGGGTTTATATGTGAATTTAGAAGTAGGAGTGACAGTCAGTGCCATCTATAAGCCAAACAACGAGTGTGAAAACACTCTTATTCGCATGTTTTGGTGTCACGTAGCACGTGAACTTATTATGAGCGGGCAGCTGATCAATTGTCCCTCTTATACAACCTAAACACACCAAGTCTGCCAGTACGAGACCCTCGTTCAATGAAATAAGGGAGAGAAGTGTATACCTAAAGGCTCGTCTTTCCGTGGTTTAACACAATATTACTGAGATATAACAGACAGTAATGCCAAGGAATGTACAGGGGAAGTTATTAGAACCAATGGAATGTAAATAAGGAGAAAGAAGAAAGA